>NC_059102.1:145695408-146011970 GCF_020740685.1 Jaculus jaculus | reverse complement strand
CATGAGCTACTGTCTAAAAATACAGGGGGGCTGGAGAGATGACTTGGTAGATAGTGTTTGCTGTGCAAGCCTGAGTACCTGCGCTTGGACCCCCAGAACCCACATAAAGCCTGATGTTGTGGCATCCCAGAGCACCTAGGGCAAGAAAGGAGGGGAGACAGCTAGCCTGGCGAGCACAGTGTGGACAAGAGATGCTTCTTTAAACAAGGCGGGGCACAAGATCCAATATCTGAGGTGGTCCTCTGACCTTCAAGATCACACCCACAGTCATACATACAAACACAGAGAGAAGGAAAGCAGATCAAGCTCAGGGAATTTGAACCTTTTATTTTATTTTATTTTTTCAAGGCAGGGTCTCACTCTAGCCAAGGCTGACCTGGAATTCACTATGTAGTCTCAGGGTGGCCTCGAACTCATGGTGATCCTCCTACCTCTGCCTCCCGAGTGCTGGGATTAAAGGCGTGCACAATCACACCCAGCTTTTTAAAATATTTTAATTTATTTATTTGCAAGGCGGGAGAGAAAATGGACACACCATGGTCCCTTGCCACTGAAAACGAACTCCAGACACATGCACCACTTTGTGCATTTGGCTTTACATGGGTACTGAGGAATCGAACCCAGGGCATCAAGCTTTTCAAGCAAGTGCCTTAATCACTGAGCCATCTCTCCATCCTGAATTTAAACCTTTTTACAACTTCCTGAGTTCCTCCAACACCCCCTGACCCCTCTCATACATCATTATTGCACGTTACTACTGTACATTGCATCCTTACTCCAGGAGACACAATAATATTCTCTTAATTTTACCAAGAAATTTTTAAATTATTTCCACTTAGTCTGTCACACAGATAGAAGATTAAGGCTCAGGAAGGTTGGAGGACTTGATGGAGGTCCTCACATTAGCCAGAGGTGATCCAAGATTCAAACCCAGGTCAGTTGGAGCCTATGCTTTTGATCACCCTGACACATTCTTTTTTTTTTTTTTTTGGTGATCAGCAGTCTCTGCAATGAACAAATTCCTCTGCCTCCAGTACCCAGTACTCAGCTCCAACACAAATTCCTAGAGGTGGGTAATCCTGAGTCCCTCCATGTCTTCCATCTTGAATCGAGCAGAGTCATTTTTTTTGGATTTTTAAAATTACTTTCTTATTAACAACTTCCATGCTTGTAAACAATATTCCATGGTAATGCCCTCCCTCCACCCCACTTTCTCCTTTGAAACTCCATTCTCCATCATATCCCCTCCCCCTCTCAATCAGTCTCTCTTTTATTTTGATGTCATAATCTTTTCTTCCTGTTAAGATGGTCTTGTGTAGGTAGTGTCAGGCACTGTGAGGTCGTGGAGGAGCACGTTGTAAAGAGTCCTACCCTCCCTTTGGCTCTTACATTCTTTCCGCCACCTCTTCCGCAATGGACCCTGAGCCTTGGAAGGTGTGATAGAGATATTGAAGTACTGAGCACTCCTGTCCCTTCTTCCTAGCACCATGATGCCTTCTTAGTCATGCCAAGGTCACTGCCATCTGAAAAGAGAAGATTCTCTACCAAAAGTGAGAGTAGCATTAATATATAGGTATGAACATTAAGAGAAGTGCTTACTGGGCAGTTTGATAAGCAGAGTATATACATTTAGCCAGACAGCAGCAGACGTTACAGCCTTAGGGCTCATGACTTCCCTGAACAGAGTCATTTTTAAGAGACAGGGAAAGAAAAGACACAGACAGAGGAAGGGCTATGTGAAGACAGATGTAGGAACAAGAAGATTGCAACCAATGAGCTGGAGAGATGGATTAATGGTTAAGGCACTTACCTGCAAGCCTAAGTGCACAAAGGTGAGTTTGCACATGCCCACTAGGTGGCACAGGTGCCTGGCATTCAATTGCAGTAGCTGAGGCCTTGGGGCACCACTTCTCTCTCTCTCTCTCTCTCTCTCTCTCTCTCTCTCTCTCTCTCTCTCTCTCTCCCTCCCTCCCCCCACCTCTAAAAAGAAGAAGAAGAAGAGGAAGAAGAAAAATGCAACCAAAAGGCCAGGACTACAGAAGCCCCAGAGGACATAGAACAGGTTTGAACTATTCTCTCTGGACTTTCCTGCCAACACCTTGATTTTGGACTTCTGCCTCCAGAGCTGAGAATGAATATTTTTGTTTTATTTTTTAGTTTTTGTATGAGGTGGTAGAGGGCACACATGGCATGTGTGTGGAGGTCTGAGGACAACCTTGGGGAATTTGTCCTCTCCTTCCTTCCTTCCTTCCTTCCTTCCTTCCTTCCTTCCTTCCTTCCTTCCTTCCTTCTTTCCTTCCTTGAGACAGTGTCTCTCATTGTTTTGCTGCTGCATGCACCAGTCTAGCTGGCCCATGAACATCACGGTTCTCCTGGCTCCACCTCCCATTGCCATAGACATATTGGAAAAACAAGATGCATGAGCCACTTTGGTGTCCAACTAGAGATTTGAACACAGGCCAATAGGTTTGTGAGCAAGTGCCTTTAGCCACTGAGCCATCTCCCCAGGCCAAATTGCTATTGCTTTAAGCCACCCAGTGTGATCGATTTTTAGAGCATTCCTAGAAGACAGTGCACCTAGGGAGTTAGGGAGAGTCCCCTTGAGGAAGTGGCATTTGATCAGACCTGGAACTTAAAAGACGTTTTGGAGTAGACAGCTGAGAGCTCGGGACAGCAGGTGCAAAGACCCTGGGGCAGGAAGGAGAATCTTAAAGAAGAAAGAACCTGGAAAGCAGGCACAGAGGGAGGAAGAGATGCTACAGAGCCTGGCCCTGAGAGCCGGGCAAAGGGGCAGATGCATGCTGAAAGAATGGGATCCATGGGCTGGAGAGATGGCTTAGTGGTTAAGGCGCATGCTTGCAAAGCCTAAGGACCCAGGTCCGCTTCTCCAGGTCCCACATAAACCAGATGCACAAGCTGGTACGTGCGTCTGAAGTTCGTTTGCAGTGGCTAGAGGCCCTGGTGTGCCCATTCTCTCTCTCTCACACACACACTCTCTCTAATAAATAAATAAACAAATCTTTAAAAAAAAAAAAAAAGAATGGCCCAGGCATGGTAGCGCATGTCTTTAATCCCAGCACTCGGGAGGCAGAGGTCGGAGGATCGCCTAGAATTCAAGGCCACCCTGAGACTACATAGTGAACTGCAGGTCAGCCTGATCCAGAGTGAGACCCTACCTCAACAACAACAACAAAAAAAGAATGGGATCCTGATTAAAGCTGGGGTTGTGATGGGCTCCAGCCCTACGGGACTAGAGCCTGCCTGGTCTTCGCCCTTCGTACATGCCACACTAGATAAATATTAGTTGATGGTCTGGGTGTGCATGTGCTGTGAGCGGGCAGCTGGCCCTGGCATTATGTGTGGTGCGCCCGCTGTGTCTCAAGACAACACAGTCTCATTCCTCTCCCTTCCCATACCCACCCTAGGCCCGAGCTAGACAACACCCGAGCTCTTGTTCTAGTTTGCCACCTCCAGCATTCTTGTCCCCCAAGCTCGTCATGCTAACAGGCGTCTCTCTCTATCTCTCCCCTCTGGTCATCCTCGGACTGAATTAAAATAGCGGCGCCACCAAGCGAGTCAGATGCACCCATGGAATTCGGAGTCTCGGGTGACTTCATTAGCACCAGTGCTTTCAGTTATTTGAGCCCGGGTGCTTTCTGCCCTGTCCCCTCCCCACTGTGGAGGGCCCTCATTAGCTGGGAAATATGAACCACTTAGAAGTTCCATTAACTCGGCGCTTTCAGCGTGTTTTATCTCGGACTTTCTTTCCGCTCTGCCCTTTCCTGAGCTCGCTGCCTCTCTCCTCATTAGCCAGGAGGGCCGCGCACCTCGGCTGCCGCTTCCCTCCCTTGTCTCCTGCAGCTTCCGAACCAGGGAGCAAGAACCAGGGTGGGCTTCTTTAGTGAATGCCCAGTGCCAGCTGGGTTGGCAGCCTCCGTGCATGGCACCAGGACCCCAGCCCCTTGCTGTCCATGGTGTACCTGGCAACTCCTGGAGTGGGGGCCCCAGGTGCCCCTGAAGCTATTTTCACCACAGCCCTGCTCCCCCCGATCCAGGATCCTGCCCACGAAGACAACTTGCCCTTGTCATCAACCCCAAAAGAACTGAGGGAAGTGCCTAGCAGAGGTATTCCCACAGTCTCAGGGACACCAAGAAATGCAGTGAGGGGACGCTTGCTCCTGAGGCCACCTCCAGCTGATCTCCTGGGAGCTCAGAGACCACCCAGGGCCTGCCATCGCAAATCCACACCCTCCTCTGAGATCTCCTCTCCCAATCTGTATGTGGGTATGTGGAGGACAGAGGACAACTTCGGGTGTCAGTCCCTGACTTCCATCTTGTTCAAGGCAGGATCTTTTTGTTGTTGTCAAAGTAAGGTCTCACTTTAGTGCAGGCTGGCTTAGAACTCACTCTGTAGTCCCAGGCTAGCCTAGAACTCACAGCAATCGATCCTACCTCAGCCTCCCAAGTGCTGGAATTCAAGGCGAGCGCCACCACACCCAGCTGAGGCAAGGTCTCTTCCATTGTACACCATTGCGATTGCAGGGCTCATGGACCCTCAAACAGCTGGGCAGTTGTCTTGTCTCTTCCTTCCTTCTTGTCCTGGCCACACTGGGATTACAGACATGAGAGGTGCTGGGTCTGGCTTTATGTGAGACTGGGGATCTGATCTCAGGCGCTTTTAGTCGGCACAGCAGGCAGTTATCCACTGAGCCATCTCCCCGGCTTGTCCTCTCCCAGTCTTAAAGCAAAGGCCACTGTGCATGCCGATGGGGTGTGACAAACCTGGAGTGTGAGGAAGGGATGTTGTTACAGAGGCAGGGGCAGAAGCCAAAGTCAGAAAGGACACAGGCTCATCGAGAGAGACAAAATGCAGACACACGCAAAGCTGGAGGCTAGTGGCGGCGGGGGTGCTGCCTTTAATCACTGGGACTTCTTTTTATTTTTTTATTTTTTGTTCATTTTTATTTATTTATTTGAGAGTGACAGAGAGAGAGAGAGAGAAAGAGGCAGATAGAGAGAGAAGGAGAATGGGCATGCCAGGGCCTCCAGCTTCTGCATACGAACTCCAGACGCGTGCGCCCCCTTGTGCATCTGGCTAACATGGGTCCTGGGAAATCGGCCTCGAACCGGGGTCCTTAGGCTTCACAGGCAAGCACTTAACCACTAAGCCATCTCTTCAGCCCTCAGTGGCACTTCTTGCTGTCACTCATCACTCGCCAACTTCCCATTTCTGAACTGGTGCTTCTGACCAAATTCAACTGAGCTCCCATTGGTTGGACATTTCCCCTCATGCCAGGCCCCGGTGGACTCAACTCTCAGGGAGGCTGCAGGTAAGCAGCCAGTGTGACATGGACAGGAACAGGCCTTGTGTTCTACCCAGGAGTTTCGTCCCCAAATGCTGAGTGGGCTATGGGTCCCTGACCCCTGTGCTCAGGCCTGGGGAGGCCCAGCTGACTCCATCCTCTCCCTCACTAGGCTCCAGACCAATACACAGAACCTGAGTCGGTGTCCCTGGGCTCAGCCAACTCACACCCTAACTTCGCTACGGAGCTCATTACCAGGGCAGGGCAGCTCTGGGGCAGAAGGTCTTTTGCCTCCACCACATCCAGACCACGTGACCAGAGGCAATTTGCTGGACTTGCCCAGTCCTGCAGCTTTGTTATCTGCAGGATGGGACTAGCAAAGCACCTGCCCGCTGTGTTGTTTGAGGATGAAACGAGGTTCAGGGCAGGGCACACACAGCAAGAGTGGGCTAAGGTTCACCCACACGGTGGCAGACATCAAGGGAAATGGGAGTGAGAGTCTGCATGCAGGCCACCGCCAGAAGTGGGGACTGATTCTCTCCAAGAGCTTGGTGAAGGAGCTGGCACTGGAAGCTGGCTTTGGAAGGCTTGGAAGTTTCTAATAAGCAATCACCTATCTCCCAGGTTCGTGGACCAGGTCTAGGGAGGTCACTGAGTCTGAGCAAGACACTGGCTGAGGTACAGACTCCATGTCCCACGTTTATTGAAGTCCTGATGGGGGTGGGGGCAGGGGTGTCAAGGTAAACTCAAAGGGTCCATTCACACAGAAGTCCAGGGTTGTGTCACATGGCAACCCTGTGTGTTCCCAGGATGATTGGACTCTGGGGACAGTGATATGCACAGCTGCCTGGATACCCATGAAAAGAGGCTCATGGGCCCATGGTCCAGAGCCCACAGCACCTCCTAGAAGCTTCCCCAAGCACTGTCCCTGTTCTCAGGTGTTAAGCGCCCAGCAGCTTCTACGTTCTTTCTGCAGAGACAGTAGTTCTTCCTGCACTCGGGTGAGAGGCCTCGGTGGATCAGGGAAGTGGTAAGTAAGGCTGCCTGGCCCAAGGCTCCCCCAGGCCCATCAAGCCCAGGCTGACCGCCCACCCCAAGGAGAGTAGAGTCTGTCAGCTGAAGCCAAACAGGAGAAGGAGGTTTTTCATCCCAATGTCCGCTCGCATGCTGGAGCCGTCTGTGGTAACTTTGCTCTGCAGGAATTGGCCTGCCACTCTGCCCCAGAGTACATGTGCCAATCCATCCACCCTTCCACCCACCCATCCATCCATCTAGCCACCCATCCACCCACCCATCTATCCACCCAACCATCTCTCCATCCATCCATCCTTCCAGGCACCTACCCACCCATTCATCCATCCTCTCACTCATCCATCCACCCACCTATCCATTCATCCACCCATCCATCCATCCACCCATTCATCCATCCACTTATCCATCCACCCACCTATACATTCATCCACCCACCCATCCATCCATCCACCCACCTATCCATTCATCCACCCCATTCATCCATCTACTTATCCATCCACCCACCCATCCATCTACTCACCCACCTGCCCATTTATCCATCCACCCACCCCATCCATCCACCCACCCCATCCATCTACCTACTCATCCATCCATCCACCCATCCATCTGATGGGAGGGCTTCTCTATGCCATGCACTGGCAATGCAACGAAGGCAAGGAGAACCAGCCCTGCTGCAGAGCTGCTCTTCTAGGGAAAGGCCATCGATTAACGGAACATAAGAGTGCTAGAAAGTGATTGCTGCCACTGAGAGAACATAAGGCCGTATCAAGTCAGGAGTACAGAGTGCCACAGTGTTGAAGAGGGTGGAGACGGATGGCCTCTATGAGAAGGTTCTAGCAAAAACCTTAGAGGAGATGAAAGTGTGAGTCCACACTAAAGACACTGGCCAGAGACCTCCTTACCTCGTGTGTGGTTATTACTGAATTACTGCAACAGGTTACCATAAACCAATGTTTAACACAAAGGAAATGTACTCTCCATTCAGGAGGCCGGAAGCTCGAAGTCGGGGTGTTGGCAGGGCCGTGCCTCAGGAGGCTAAAGGAGAGCCTGGCCCAGGCCTCTCTCCCGGCTCCCAGTGGCTGTAGGTGCTCTCTGACTCCCACCTCCACATCTGCTTCCCGCCGCCTCCTTGCCTCTGCTCCATGGTTGTCACAAGGACACTTGTCATTGGGCTTAATCCCCCTCTACACCAATCCAGGATGACCCCTGCCGCGGACTGACTCTCGGGGAGATCAGGACCGAGGGAGAACAAGGGCAAAGGCTCAAGGAGAACTCGGGATTCGGCGAGGAAATGACAGACAGACACACTCAAGTTGAATATGCTGTTGTAATTTACTGAAGGTTTCATGAAGATTTTATACAGATTGAACAGGGAAACTTAGCAAGCCAACAAGTGATCTCAGAAATCATTAATCTAAACAATCTTAAGTATTGTTCTATTGTAAGTATACATGTAATGTTTATCAGGCAGGAATGTACCCATTTTCTGAGAAGCATGTCTCGCATCATTGACCACAACATTATACGAACAGAAACTAGGGTAAAAGGTGTAAGGTGAATAACAGGTTACTTATTTCTTATACCCCAAGGACTGTATAAACACCAAGGCTTACGCTTTCTTGCTAAGCGTTCCCATAAATGGAAGAGAATGCCATAGCCTCCTTTTTCCTTTATAATTCATTTATCTATTACCGAATTCATTATATCCTCCCTCATAGGGGAGTGGATCTAGGTAGTTCCCAGCTCTGGGAGTCTACTATCTGCCCTTGATCAAGTACTGAACATACCCCCCAGGAAGTTTCCTGGTGGGAATGCCTAAGTTTTACAACTCCTTATCTGTAGAACTGTCATGCTTCTAATGAACACTACCGATCAACATTTTTACTTTTATATTCTCAGGCTCAGTATCGTTCTCAAACATCATAAGCTGTTTTTACTCTACACCATCTAAAAACTGTTTTAGAGTCAATTTTTTATTCCTAGTAGAGTTATACATTTCCTCCATTGTCCTAATCATAGGAGGGGCACATTCAATACTCAGATTGTTTCTTGTACTCTGATTGCGTGTATGATTATTAATAAGTGTTGAATTAGCTGTTCTTAGACAAACAACTAGAAGAAAGCAGGAAAGAAACAGCATTGGCGCCAGCAATTAGGTCGTCGTGACTTCATGGGCAGCAGGAACCTTTACAGTAACTGACTGCCAAGGGGTCACCGGGGGCATCCCTCCGAGGAGTGCTGGCCCTCTGTCCTCAGCTCTCTTCCAGTGCAGAAGCATTTCTGCTTGCTACACAGGCGAGGTCGCCGTGGACGTAGCAGACCCCGTCATAATTGAACTAGCTAGATCCACAAACACCCTATTTTTGATTGAGCCACAGGGACAACAGATGGTCACAATTCCACAAACAGCCTGTAGTTCTCCTGGGTGTAGATTTAGTCTGACCTTGGGCAAGATGAGCATCCTGACCCTCTGGCCACCTTCTGGGTACAAGGAAATGGTGAGGTTGAGGGGCAGGTGTATCAGTTACTTTCTAGTTGCTGAAACAAAACATTTGACCAGAAGCAACTTAAGGAAAGGGCTCATTTGTGCTTACAGTTTAGAGGGCAAGAGTCCATTATGATGGGGCAAGCACGGCAAGAACAGACGGCATGGCGTGAGCCCGGAGGAAGTGGCCCAGCAGGACTGGGCTATAACGCCTAAAGATCTTACCCCAGTGACACGTTTCCTAAGGCAAGAGCCCACCTCTTGAAAGTTCCACAGTCTTCCAAGCAGTGCCACCAACTGGTGCACTGGAAAACCCTGGTATAATGCCCACACCGGTTCACCAAATGCTCTCAAGTGGCCCTAAGTTAGGGATCAATATGACTGCCCCTCCCCATTCTTCAGAAGATGGACAGAGGTACAGGGTGGCAAAACCCCCTATTCCATCACACAAGGAGATGGAGCCCAAGTTGGTTCCCGGCCTGCCGGAGCCCCACCTCACTGCCTCCTGGTAGCTTATGCATCAGCCCAGTTCCTGGTGCACAGGAGGCTGCCTATCACACTAGCTATAGTTTTTATCATCGTCAAGTTCATTCTTTTTGTTCTCAGAATCCTGAAGTCTAGTTCTGCACCCAACACAGTATGTTACACTCAGCCACAATAACAGGGTGCCAATAATTGGGGTTCTGCCTTCTTGTAATGATTTCATCCATGCTATGAGAATGCGAGTCTCTTGAGGGCATGACACAGATCCTAACCTTGGCAGTCTCCTCGAGGAACATAACACAGTTCAGACCACGGGGTCCTGGCACCAAGTGGAGCAAGAAGCCTGGAGCTTCTTTATCAATGAGGACACTGGTCATGGTCCTGCCTGACTTACACAAGAAGGATCAAGAGAATTCCTGAAATAACAAATGAACCCAAATCCTGGGCTGTGTAAAATGCCCTGTGTAGCCTGGGAAGCATGGGGAGTGACCCACAGGTGGCCCATGCAGACCAGGCATGACAAGCATCTCCATGGCCTGCCCTCGCATGAGACCCTTCCCTGGTGACTCCCCCAAAGGTTCTTGTCCATCACACATCTACCTGTGACATCTCCTCCCCAGCACCATATTCTCTGAGTCACTCCAAGACATGCTTTATGACTCTAATCTGGGCCCAATCCACTGGCTAAAATATAATGCCAACAACACCAAGTGTTAGCAATGCTGTGGAGCACCTGGAACGTCCTACACAGAGGATGTCCTCAGGCTTTTACATACATACACACACATATGAACATGCACACACATAAATGCAGCAAAAGAGAAAGTAAAAAAGGAAGAAACAAAGGATGCCGGGCGTGGTGGTGCACACCTTTAATCCCAGCAATCAGAAGGCAGAGGTAGGAGGATTACCGTGAGTTCCAGGCCACCTTGAGACTACAGAGTAATTTCCAGGTCAGCCTGAGCTAGAGTGAGACCCTACCTCAAAAAAGCAAAAAAAGAAAAAGAAAGAAAGGAAAAGAGAGAGAGAGAGAGAGAGAGGTTGGAAAGATGGTTTAGTAGTTAAGGCACTTGCCTATGAAGACTAAGGACCTGGTTCGACTGCCCAGTACCTACATAAGCCAGAAACACAAAGTGGTGCGTGTGTCCGGAATTCATTTGTAGTGGCTAGAGGCCCTGATGCACCCATTCTCTTTCTCCATCTGCTTGTTTCTCTCTCAAATAAATAAAATAAAATACTAAAAATAAAAAAGAGGGCTGGGTGTGGTGGCACACACCTTTAATCCCAGCACTAGGGAGGCAGAGGTAGGAGGATCGCTGTGAGTTTGAGGCCACCCTGAGGCTACATAGTGAACTCCAGGTCAGCCTGAGCTGGAGTGAGACCCTACCTCAAAAATAAATAAATAAATAAATAAATAAATAAATAAATAAATAAACAAAAATAAAAATAAGAAGGAGAAGGAAGAGGAAAAGGGGAAGGAGGAGAAGAAGAAGGAGAAAGGTGAGTTCTGACCAATCTGTGTTCTGTGGCTAGGAAGATGAAAACCTGGGGCATGGAAAAGTTAGGAGAGTGACTTCCATCAGCGAGCCCAGAAAAACAGTGCTGAGTTTCACTGCAGTGGCTCAGGGGTGGATCCTGTGGGACCTCAGATCCCTCTGACTCTAAAGCCCACCTTACAAGCAGCTCTGCCTGCATGCCTGAGAACAGAATGGCAGAGGAATGCTGTTTCGGGGAAACTGGGACGTGCAAAGAAGGAAGGCCGCTGAAGTCCCACCATCCTGAGCCACCAGCCGGAGAGACGGCAGCGCACACCTTCCTGCCGTCCTTCTTGGACGGCCTTGTGCCCATGTGGATGAGTGTACATGAACCAGATCACGCTCCCCCTAGGTTTTAGCCTGGCGTTGCAGGCATTCTTTACCTCAAGACAAAAGAAATTGCAGGGGCTGAGGACATAACAATTCAGTCAGTAAAGTGCTTTCCTGGCAAGCACGAGGTCCTGAGTTTGAGCCCCAGAACCCACAAGACGTGGCGGCCACACTTGTAATCCCAGTGCAGGGAGGCGGAGACAGGAGGATCTCTGGGGCTCACTGACCAGAGAATCTAGCCTAATGGGTCAGCCCCAGGCCAGTGAGATACACTGTCTCAAAAAAAAAAAAAAATGGAGGGCACTGATAACACTGAAACTGTTCTCTGGAGTGCACACACACACACACCTGCGCTCACATGAACATGCACACGTGCGTGCACAAAAATGTGGCCTCACAACCTTTTTACTAGCTGTAGTGTAGTTCACTATGTGCATGGATTTTTAAATATATATATATATGCATATATATATATATATATATATATATATATAATTTATTTATCTGAGAGAGAGAAAGAGGTGGGGGGGATGGGGAGAGAATGGGCACTCCAGGGCCTCCAGCTACTGTAAATGAACTCCAGATGCATGTGCTCCCTTGTGCATCTGGTTTACATGGGTCCTAGAGAATCATACCGGGATCCTTTGGCTTTACAGGTAAATCCCTTAACCACTAAGCCATCTCTCCAGCCCCTGGATTTTTACTTAAACCAATAAACCCCCAGCTGGGCAGAGATCCATCCCTTGGCCACAGGAGGCCGGGCAGTAGACATCCAGTCTCTTTGAAATGCTCCTGGTGGCAGGTGACTACTCATGAGACAGCCACAACCTATGTCACGTGTTAGAATCCTTAACAAGGCCAAGACTGAGCTGTTACCTAAGAAACTCCCATACCGGTGTCCATTCTGTGCTTCAGGCATGACAATCCCCACCCCAAAGCCAACTGCACCCCATCTTTCCAACATCTTGCTTGGAGAGCACGTTCCCCAACAGCATGGACAAGCCTCTCGGAGCTGAAGGAAGGGAACTTGTGAGGGTTCAGTTATTAAGAGATTTGTGCTGGGCGTGGTGGCGCACGCCTTTAATCCCAGCACTCGGGAGGCAGAGGCAGGAGGGTCCCCATGAGTTCAAGGCCACCATGAGACTACATAGTGAGTTCCAGGTCGGCCTGGGCTAGAGCGAGACCCTACTTCGAAAAAAAAAAAAAAAAACAAAGAGAGAGAGACAGAGAGAGATTTGGCTGTGTGATCCAGGGAAGGCCACCTCCCTGAGCCTCATTTCTCAGCTATCAAGTAGGGGTAGTGTCGGGCATGGTGGCACACACCTTTAATCCCAGCATTCAGGAGACTGAGATAAGGAGGATCGCTGTGAGTTCTGAGGCCACTCTGAGACTACATGGTGAATTCCAGGTCAGCCTGGGCTAAAGGGAAAACCCACCTCGAAAGTAAAACAATAACTAGGGTTAGTAACAGTACCAGGTGTGTCCAACCTGCAGCCAGCGGTGCTGTGTGTCCCAGGATAGTTATGAATGCCACCCAGTACAGCTATACACGACGTGTCGCAATGTGTCCCCCAGAAGTGTCATGGGCTTTTCTGCAAACCACTCAGTTCAGCATCAACTCCAGCAAGGACACACTAGATGGCAGATAACAACAGTCCAGATGGCAGGAAGCCCCTCTCTATGGGGGTCCTGGGGACAGGCTCAGTGGGATGGAGATGTTCCTGCCCCACCCCCACACCCAGCTGTCAAAGGCCTGTGACAATCTCATCCCTCATGAACCCTAGCACCTAGAGGAGGTGTGTGGGGGGAGAGGGTAAGGCTAAAGACTTGGAGGACAATCAATATATTATTTAACAGCAAGAATGCAAATGAGAACAAATTAATGAAGGCACTCCCCCGCCCCTCCCCCACCCTCCTGCCACCGCAAGATCGCTGACAGATTCTCCAGAAAATATCAAAACAGCCTCTGGCTGGAACCTGCCACCGTGATGCACCATCATGTATTATTGATGTAAGCCTTGACAAGCCCTCTCTTTAAGGAAGACGAACACAAGAGAGAGCTGCTAATCGTGTTTAGCGGTATAGACTCTCATCTGCCCTCCCACGGGAGCTGCACCCAACAAAGCCATGCCATGTCTGCCAGCTGCAGCCCTCCGCTGCGGAGGCCAGGGGGACCCCCATCCAGCCGCGACAGGGCTGGGAACCTGCACGGAAGGCTTCTGCCCCTATCAGCTTTTTCTGGATGGGCCTCAGTGTCCCTTTTATGAGTGAGCACCTCCCAAGGCCAGCTTTCCCAGGCTAGCCTGGGGGCAATGTAGGAGTCACAGAAGAAAACTCCAGGGACTGGGGCCCCTAGCACCCATGGAAATACTGGTGGGTGTGCTCAGGAGGCAAAGACAGGGGGTCCCTGGAGCAAACTGGTTAGACTAGTGGAATCTGTGAGCCCTGGGCTCAACTGAGAGACCCTATTCTCAGTACATGAGTGACGAGAGATGGACAAAGACATCGAGCGTGCACACACACACATATGTGCGTGCATGCACTCCAACACGTGTGTACATGCCAAGTACACATGCACGCACACACACCACACACACACCAAAAAATTAAATAAATAAAGTTAAAAGTAAATCCAGGTCTGGGAAAAAAGCTCAGGATTAAAGGCACTTCCTTGGAAAGCCTGCTGGCCTAGGTTCAATTCTTCAGCCACCCACAAAAAATAGAACAGGCATTTGATTGCAGTGGCAAGACACACAAACACACACACACACACACACGCCCCACATACAAAGAAATAAATACTTTTTAAAATAAATTTTAAAAGGGCTGGAGTGATGGCTCAGTGGTTAAAGGCATTTGTTTGCAAAGGCTGACTGCCTACATTTGATTCCCAGTGCCCACATAAACCCAGATGCACAAAGTGGTACATGCTTCTGGAGTTTGTTTGCAGTGGCAAGAGACCCTGGTACACCCATTCACACATGCACTCTCTATGTGCCTCTCTCTCTCTCTCTCTCCTTGCAAATAAATGATAAACATTTAAAAAATAAATAGCTGGGCGTGGTGGCACACACCTTTAATCCCAGCACTCGGAAGGCAGAGATAGGAGGATCATCATGAGTTCAAGGCCAGCCTGAGACTACATAGTGAATTCCAGGTCAACCTGAGCTAGAGTGAGACCCTACCTTGAAAAACCAAAATAAAATAAAATATAAATAAATAAATAAAAATAACTCATGGGCCAGAGGTTCTGGCTCATACCTGTAATTTCAGCACTCTGGAGTCTGGGGCAAGAGGACTGCTGTGAGTTCAAGGCCAGTGTGGACTATGTGGTGAGCTTCCAAGCAACGTGGGTTACAGAGTGAAATCAAAATAAGTAAAAATTACTAGAGTCATGGGCAGATGATATTCTGTAGATAGCAGAGCTGAGGAGAGGCAGCCAGGCATAAGAGGGTGGGCCGGGCATGGTGGCGCACGCCTTTAATCCCAGCACTTGGGAGGCAGAGGTAGGAGGATCGCTGTGAGTTCAAGGCCACCCTGAGACACCATAGTGAATTCCAGGTCAGCCTGGACTAGACTGAGACCCTACCTCGAAAAAGCCAAAAAAAAAAAAAAAAAAAAAAAAAAAAGAAGGTGGATGGTGGGCTGCAGAGATGGATGGCTTAATGCTTAAGGCGTTTGCCTGCAAAACCAAAGAGCCTCGGTTCAATTCCCCAGGACCCACGTAAGCCAGATGCACAAGGGACACACGCGTCTGGTGGTTGTTTGCAGTGGCTGGAGGCCCTGGTGTACCCATTCTCTCTGTCTGCCTCTCTTCTCTCTGCTTGCAAATAAATAAATAATTTTTTTAAAAAAAAAAGTGTAGAAAAGAGGGCGGATGGCTTACAACAGGACAACTAAGACCTCAGAGCACCTCAGGGAGCCACTTGGCATAGGAGACACACCCCCTTGGAACTTATGGAAGAATTGGGTATCAGATCATACCATTTTTGAGAAATGGTGCAAACTTAATATGAGTTCTGCAATTTTTTTTTTTTTTTTTTGGACATTGAGGACATTGACAGCTAATGCTTATTATCTAAAATAATTCCCGGCCAGACAGAGTGTGTGTATAGGGCTGTGCCCAGCCTGAGAACCACAATGCAGGGACTCCATCTTTGTAGAGGGCGGAACTAAGCCCTGGAGAGGTTTGATGGGCCAGCCTAGAACGTGCAATCTTCCTGCCTCGGCCTCTCGTGTGTTGGCATTAGAGGCATGAGCACCACATCCAGCTTCCTTCTCAAATTTTGACCTTACCTCCCTGTTATAAGTAGCGTTGTGCTTCCACTGAGTCCACCTCAAATTGTGTTACTCTTCTCGCTGCTGTGACACAGTACCAGAGAGAAGCAACTAGAGGGGGAAAGACTTATTTGGGCTCACGGTCTCAGGGGATTTCAGACAATGGCGGAGGGGAAGCCATGATGGCAGGAGTGGCTCAGTCCCTGTCATGAAACAGCTGGTCACCCCATGATGAGTGACCAAGAGTAGACAGCTAACCCCACCCCTGCTGTACCATGTCTGCTAACTAGGCCCCCTCACCCCCAGAGTTCCAGAGCTTCCCAAGATAGTGCCCCCAGCTATGGACCAAGTGTTCAAACACATGAACCTGTGGGGGACATTTTCAAGTCACGACTCCTCCCGTCTTGACATTTTTCATTCAATCACGCCTGCAAAGTCACACTCAGACTCAGGGGACTCATGGGCATCCTTGGTGGCGAGTATTGTTCTGTCTCCCATAGGTGTCTTTCTTGCCAAAACCCTGCTCACCATCCCTGGGTGGGGCATGTGGGGAGGAGACAAAGGGCAGAAGTTTCCACTGGAAAGCCAGGAGGACTTCAGTGATCAGCTACCCGGAGCCCAGCCAGGAGGCTAATCCCAGTGACAACCTGGGAGCAACTCGGGAAAAGCTGGAGAGGGGCACTGGCACCCCAACCATTACAAACCCTATGTTAGGGTCAGAGTGATCCTTTGTCAAACATTAGCCCTGACCACCCCTGGTGAGACCTCTCCTAGGGCCAAGGATAGTCCCTGGAACCCAGTAGTCCTCCTTTTAACAGCTGAGCTGGGCAGGGTCTAGGGAGAGACTGGTGCCTCATCCAGGCCTGGCTTCATACTCTTGTAGGACTCTGAGAGCTGCAAGGCCAGGGACCAATGAGCCCATCAGCAGAGCACCACAGCTTTCCACCCACTCACTCCTTCATTCGAGATGGGCTGATCATGTATCTCCTCTCGACCGAGCCCTCAGATGCAGCTGGAAGATGAACAGATGGGGCCTGTGCCCTTGGAGAGCTGTCAGCTTGGCACAAGAAAGGGGCACTGAGCACACAGCATTGAATCACAGGTATGGAAAGTTGCAGAATACTTTAGAGTGTAATATATTAGGATGGGAGGCCTCCTCCTCCTAACGTACATTTTTTTTGTTGTTGTTTTTCAAGGTAGAGTCTCACTCTAGCCCTGGAATTCACTATGTAGTCTCAAGGTGGCCTCGAACTCGAGGCAATCCTCCTACGTCTGCCTCCCGAATGCTGGGATTAAAGGTGTGTGCCACCACACCTGGCTTGAACATACATTCTTGAAGGTTTAAAATATAAAGTATTGGGCTAGAGAGATGGCTTAGTGGTTAAGTGCTTGCCTGTGAAGCCTAAGGACCCCAGTTTAAGGCTCAATTCCCCAGGACCCACGTTAGCCAGAGGCACTAGGGGGCGCATGTGTCTGGAGTTTGTTTGCAGTGGCTGGAAGCCCTGGCACGCCCATTCTCTCTCTGTCTCTCTTCTCTCTCTCTGTCTCTCTCTCTCTCTCTCTCTCTCTGCTTGCAAATAAATAAAATTTAAAAAATAAATTTAAAATATAAGGTATTGGGGCTGGAGGGATGGCTTAGCAGTTAAGGCGTTTGTCTGCAAAGCCAAAGAACCCAGGTTTGATTCCCCAGGACCCACGTTAACCAGATGCACAAAGGGGTGCATGCGTCTGGGGTTTGTTTGCAGTGGCTGGAGATCCTGGCGCACCCATTTTCTTAATCTCTCTCTCCCTCTCCCTCTTTCTCTGTCAAATAAATAAATAAAATATATTGGAAGAAGAAGAGATGGAGGAGAAAGAAGCAGAGATGGAAAAGTAGGCAGATGACGAGGAGGCAGAGGAAGAAGACAGGGAAGGGGCAGAGATTGAGGAGGAGGAGGCAGAACTGGAGATAAAGGAGGAGAAAGAGGAAGAGGAGGAGACGGGAAATTCCTCTGAAATACACCACTGGCTTTCTTCTCTGGGGCTGATGGGCTCTGTGATGTAACCTTGACTTCTGACTCATCCTCACTTT
The DNA here is from genome assembly GCF_020740685.1 of Jaculus jaculus. NCBI lineage: Eukaryota > Metazoa > Chordata > Mammalia > Rodentia > Dipodidae > Jaculus > Jaculus jaculus. The sequence continues at coordinate 145,994,453 of NC_059102.1, read as the reverse complement.
TCTATTTACTCCATCTGACATAGGCATCACTTCTCTAGGGGAGGGCACCAGCTCTTGGGGCGCCACCCCCACAATCCTACAGCTACGTACACCCTGTCATGGGCCCAGAAAACCAGATGGCCCAGCAGGTCTAGGCGCTGTCCAGCATGCTGAACCAGCCCATGTCCCAAGCCTACCTGATAATGGATAGTGTGCTGAGGAGGTCCCACCCATCGCCAAGTCCAGGCTCCCGATGACAGGGTAATACCAAGTATAGACTGGACACACCAAATGGGGGTCCCACAAGGATGCTTGTGTAAGCAGCCTGCAAGCCTGCCGTAAGGAACAAGGGTTTTGCTGACGTTCTCAACTGATGCCCACAGTAGGGCTGGCACCAACCCAGTGGCTGAAGCCCAAGGCTACACCCCCCCCCCACAGGAATGTGCCATCCTGCAACTCTGTGGGGAATCTATGGAGACTCTGCCTTTGTCCAGGCCAGGGATGGGCTGGGACTGGCTCAGGACTCCTAGGGGTGGCACCCCTAACTCCTAAAAGGCTTGAAAGGAGCCTGGGCTGGCAGGGGGTGGTGCTTGGCAGTGTTTGTATCTGGGAATCTAACAGCCTAGCATTCAAATCCAGCTCTTTCTCTTGCTCACCAATGACATCAGACGTGTGGATAAACTTCTGAAGGCCTCCATTTTTCCATCTGCACAAGGGGGGTACCCACTTCACAGGATCATGATGGGGTCAGTGAGAGGTGGGTGGTACTCATCCCACAAACTGTGGTAAGCACAATTATTAGAATGGCAGGTGAGGGCTGAGAAGATGGCTCAGTGGGTAAAACACTTGTCATATAAGCATGAGGCCCGGAGTTCACATCCCCAGCGTCCATGTAAGAGCCAGGCATGGCAGTGCACACCTGTGATCCCAGTGCTGGGAAGGTGGAGACAGGAAGGTTTCTGGAGCTTGCTGGCTACCTAGTCTAGCTAAATTGGTGAGCGCCGGGTTCTGTGAGAGACCCTGTCTCAAAATAATGAGGTGGGGGTGGGAGATGGCTCCATGGATAAAGTGCTTACTGCTCAAGCTGGGGTACCCAAGTTCAATCTCAAATCTCATGTAAGAAGCCACAGGATGCGATGGACGTCTATCATCCTAGCACTGATGGGAGATGGGAGGCAGAGAGAGGAGAAGTTCCCAAAAGCTTGAGGCAAACCCACCATAGAACAGAACGCAAATCCAGAGCAAGAAACCCTGCTCAAGATGAGATGGACAGACAAGAGCCAACCTGAAAGTTGCCTGGCTCTCCTTCCAGCTTTTTTTTTTTTTTTCATTTGAGAGAGAGAATGGGCACTCTAGGGTCTTCAGCCACTGTGAATGAACCCCAGACACATGCACCCCCTTGTGTGAAAGTGTGACATTGTGTCATTGTGCATCTGGCTTACGTGGGTCCTGGGGAATTGAACCTGCATCCTTTGGCTTTGCAGACAAGCACCTTAACCACTAAGCCATCTCTGCAGCCCTCCTTCCAACTTTTGTTCGGCAAAAAGTGGGTGATGCTGCCTTCTCCACTGCCCCGCGGTTCCTTGCAGTAAGCTGTGAAAGCCACTGCAAAGCTAAAGTGAGGCTTCCATCCTCAGACACCCAGCCCGTGCCCCAGGCTCCCATCTCACTCCACCGACTTCCCTTGACAGAAGTGGGTCCTTCTCCCAGCCTCTCTGTCAGGGGCAGGGACTGATGCCATTTTCTTTTGATTTGATTTCTTTATTTGCACATGTGGGTGGGATTGCACACAAAGGTCTCTTGCTGCTGCAGACAAACTCCAGATGTATGTACCACCTTGCCTCCAGCTTTACATGGGTGCTGGGTTGGCAGGCTTTGCAAGCAAGCACCTTTAACTGCTGAGCCATTTCTCCAGCCCCCAGAATTTATGCTTTAAATGCAGGGTTTAGTGTTGTCCAGGTGCAGCCCAAAAGACCAAAAGACAGCTTATTGGGCTGTGTGTGTGTGGCTCGAATAAGTGGTAGAGCTTGTCTAGCATGTATGAGCCCTTGAGTTCCGTCCCCAGGTGGTGGTGCACACATGTAGTCCCAGCTACTCCACAGGCTGAGTCAGGAGGATGACTTAAGTCCAGAAGTTCTGGGCTGTAGTTTGCTGTGCCCATTGGGTGTCTGCCCTAAGTTTGGCATCGATATGGTGTAGGAAACCACCAGGTTGCCTTAGGAGAAGTGAACCATCCCAGATCAGAAGAGGAAGGAAGCAGGCTGGTGAGATGGTTCAGCAGTAAAGGAACTTGCTTGTGCAAAGCCTGCCAGCCCAGGTTTGATTCTCCACATAAAGCCAGATGCACAAAGTGGCATATGCATCTGGAATTCGATTGGTGTGGCAAGAGGCCCTGGAGTGCCCATACATACATTCTCTTCCCCACCCCTCTCTCCTTGAAAGTAAATATATATATATATATATTTGTAGCTGGGCGTGGTGGTGCACACCTTTAATCCCAGCACTTCGGAAGCAGAGGTAGGAGGATTGCCTTGAGTTCAAGGCCACCCTGAGACTATATAGTGAGTTCCAGGTCAGCCTGAGCTAGAGTGACACCCTACCTTGAAAAAACAAACAAACAAACAAACAAAAGGCCCCACAGGCTGCTCAGGAAAGCCATCTTTGCACTGTTCCATGCTCCATCTCTCTGCGCCCCGCAGACACCTCCGCCGCCTGCCTTCCCGCCCTCCCTGCGGCCCGCCAAGGACTCTGGCAGTGTTTTCTCCAGAGTCCTTGAACTCCTGCTTTTCTCTCTGGCCCGCTGCACTGGCTCGCCGGCTGCCCCACGGTGTCAGACACGGCTGTGGACACCAGCCCCGAGACCACCACCAAGGACGTGAAGGAAGCTGTGGAGCAGGCGGAGAATGGAAGAGAAGGCCCTGTCAAAGGGAAGGCCAGTGAGGAACATGGGGAACAGGAGGCTGACAACGAGGTAGATGAAGAAGAAGGTGGGGAGGAAGAGGAGGAGGAGGAAGAAGGCGATGGTGAGGAGGAGGATGGAGATGAAGATAAGGAGGCTGAGGCAGCTTCGGGCAAGTGGGCAGCTTGGAGATGATGAGGACGATGGTGCTGATACCAAGAAGCAGAAGCCCTATAAAAGTTACTGGAAGGCTGGAGAGGTGGCTTAGCGGTTAAGCGCTTGCCTGTGAAGCCTAAGGACCCCGGTTCGAGGCTTGGTTCCCCAGGTCCCACGTTAGCCAGATGCACAAGGGGGCGCACGCGTCTGGAGTTCGTTTGCAGAGGCTGGAAGCCCTGGCGCGCCCATTCTCTCTCCTTCTATCTGTCTTTCTCTGTGTGTGTGTCTCTCTCAAATAAATAAATAAATAAATAAATAAATAAATAAATAAATAAATAAATAAATAAATAAATAAATAAATAAATGTTACTGGAAAAAGAAAAAGGCCACTGTGACCTATTCACCCTCCACTTCCCATCTCAGGATCTAAACGTGGTCACCTTCCAGCGGCGAGGCAGGCCTGCTGCCAACCGTGGGCAGCGCCACCCGCAGGTGACACGGCTCGTCAGCATCCCACCGAAACTCCAATGAGAATTTGCAACAGGGAGGAGAAAACCAAAACTTCCGAGGCCCTGCTTTGTTGCTTACTTTAAAAAGAGGGCTGGAGAGATGGCTTAACGGTTAAGCGCTTGCCTGTGAAGCCTAAGGACCCCGGTTCGAGGCTCGATTTCCCAGGACCTACATTAGCCAGATGCACAAGGGGGCGCATGCGTCTGGAATTCGTCTGCAGCGGCTGGAAGCCCTGGCGCGCCCATTCTCTCTCTCTCTCTCTCTCTCTGCCTCTTTCTCTGTCTGTCGCTCTCAAATAAATAAGAATAAACCAAAAAAAGTTTTTTAAAGGAGGGCTGGAGAGATGGCTTAGTGGGGCTGGAAGCCCTGGCATGCCCATTCTCTCTCTCTCTCTCTCTCTCTCTCTCTCTCTCTGTTGCTCTCAATTAAATTTAAAAAATTAAATTAAAAAGGAAATTTTGTTTGTATTTTTTATTTACACTTTATATTTTTGAACATATTGTTAGGGGTCAGCCATTTGCTAATGATAGCGGATGGCTGGACCAGCCTTCGGAGCTTTCTCTGCCCTACTTCCCACTTGTGGTGGGACCATGTGCATTATAATCTCAAAGGAGATAAAGGAAACCTTGTAAAAAGAAGAAAAACAGCAACAAAAGAACAATCTTAACCCAGCATCCTTTTTTTGTATGTTCCTAGCTGTACGATAAGTAGTTGGTTTGTAAGAGATGGTTAAAAAGGCCAAAGATAAAAGGTTTCTTTTTTCCTTTTTTTTTCTGTCTATGAAGTTGCTCTTTATTTATTTATTTTTGGCCTGTTTGATGTGTGAAACAATGTCTGACAATAAACTGGAATTTTATTTTGCTAAGTTGTTCTAACAAAAAAAATAGTAAAATTAAAGGAATGGTGGAGGGAGGTGCTATTCCATGTCACACAGGGCCACCGAGAGGAACATCAGAGTTGATCAGGAAGCAGAGGGAGGGAGAGAGAAAAGAGCCTTTACAGGGTTTAAGCTGGAAGGAACAGGCAAGGCGTGGTGAGCGGGCTCAGGGTTGGCTTCTCTGAATACGTTCAGAGCATCTCTGTGATCCTGGGTGGGATCTATATAATGTTGGGAATGAAGGCGGGGATTCTAGGATGGGGGAGAGGTAAGAGCCAATAGTAAACTGTGACTATTGAAATGATAATTCCAACTCCTGCAGGGAAGTAGCAGGCAAGAAGCCATTAGGCATCTTGCTGAGTCTGACCGAGGCAGATCACCAAACGTTAGCTAAGCTCAGGAAGTTCCACTAGGCCTCACGCCCAGGCCTCTCAAGGCCCAAACAGAAGGCCAAAGGACAACCTCAGATGCAGTTCCACGGGTCCTGTCCACTGTTTTTGAGACAGGGTCTCACTGGCCCAGGACTTACCAAGTACACTGGCCAGAGAGCCACAGCAAGTCACCTGCCTCCACCACCCTGTGCTGGGATTACAGATGTGTATCACAATGCCTGGATTTTTTTTTTAATATGGGTTTTTAGAGGTCCAAAGTTAAGTTCACATGTTTGCATGGCATCTCCCCAGACAGCACCCAAAGACATTTTTTAAATGATCATCGTGTATATGCAGAGGTGGGCAGAATGGGACCCTGGGGTTAAGACAGGAAAACAGGTACAAGTATGAAGCCCAGAAACCCTTTTAGTTCCCATCAGGCACAAGGGAAGAGTTGGTGTTCTTAGCAAAATTTCTGCACATTTCTGCAAAGGAGTGTAGGCTACTTTATCACAACTCACACATTACACACATTATCTATAGCACGCTCATGGGAAATTAGTAATGTCTGGCCCAGCTTTGTGAGCTCCAAAATTAGTGGTTTTAAATGAATTAAGAGCAGGTGCTGTGATTTTTCTTTGAGTAGATTCTGGGGTTTACTGAGGACATTTGTTTGTGGCTTTCGTCCCCTTGTGTGCTCCCAAATTGTCTCACTGGTCTCTCCAGTGACTAGGGCAGGTAGACAGTGACTCAAAATGTGAGAGACCATAAAAGTGGGGATAGGGAATGTGGCTGGGGAGATGGCTCAAGAGTTAAAGGTGCTTTCTTGCATGCCTGCCAACCCAAGTTCAACACCCCAGCACCCACATAAAGCCAGACACAAAATGGCACACGTGTGTGTGTAATCCCAACATGCCTACAGCAGTGAGAGGCTAAGCCAAGAGGACCTGGAAGCTCGAGAGCCAGCTAGACTGGCACACATGAAGTGGCAAGATACAAAACAAAACCACCACCATGGCCAGGCGTGGTGGCGCACACCTTAAATCCCAGCACTCGGGAGGCAGAGGTAGGAGGATCGCTGGGAGTTCAAGGCCACCCTGAGACTACAGAGTGAATTCCTGGTCAGCCTGAGCTAGAGTGAGACCCTACCTTGGGGAAAAAGAAAAAGAAAAAACCACCATGGAGACCCTATGGCAAGCAAAGTGGAAGAAGACAAACATTCCGAGGTGGTTCTCAGTCCACATGGGTGCTGAAGCACAAGTCTTCTCTCACACACACATCACACACAGAGAGAGGCAGTTTTTAAAAGGTCATGGAAGCTGAGCGTGGTGGCGCACGCCTTTAATCCCAGCAGTCTGGAGGCAGAGGTAGGAGGATTGCTGTGAGTTCAAGGCCACCCTGAGACTACATAGTGAATTCCAGGTCAGCCTGGGCTAGAGCAGGACTGTACTTCAAAAACCAAAAATAGGGGGTGGGGCATGGGACTGGAGAGATGGCTTAGTGATTAAGGCGCTTGCTCAGAAACCTAAAGACCCCATGTTTGGTCTCTCTCCATGTCCCACTTAAGCCAGACACAGAAAGGTGCCACAAGTACAAGGTCACACATGTGCCCTGGGTGGCACAAGCCTGGAGTTTGGTTGCAGTGGCTGAGGCCCTGGCATGCCAATTCTCTCTCGCTTGCTCGCTCTAAAAAACGAATGGCTTGGTTACAGTGTGCGCTCTGGATTGTGTGGTCTGCATAGCTCAATGCAAATAATACTGACCCTCATAATTGACCTGAGAGGGACACTCCCTCCCGTGTCAGCAAGGGCCCATGAGGTCAAAGTCCACACAGTATAGGAAATTAAAAGGCATGATTAATACAGAGGCTAGTTGTCTGGGCAAAGGAGACAACAACATCCAAGCTCATGGGCAGTAAGTGATCCCTTCAAGGGTGGCACTGTGCAATCTCCTGAGGCCAGGACACTGGCATGGTGGACGGTCAGCCCAGCCACAACTTTTGGACCCACACATACTGCCTGACAGCTCTCATCCAGCCTCCCCTGCAAAAAAAAAAAAAAAAAAAAAAAAAAAAAAAATCCAGGTCTGGCCTCCTTTTCCCTTTCAGAGAGGCTGGGTCCACAGATCTCAGGCCAGTGGAGCCTGTGTAAAGCATGGGCTCAGGAGTTGGATGAAGCCTACTACTATCTAACTGCCCTGAGAAAATTACCCAGTCTCTCCAAGACCTCAGAGAAAGACTTGTAGCTAATCTCTTCACTTTTCTCCCCTTCCGATGCTCAGAAAGACAGAGGTGTGCGCCAGGCTGCAGAGCTAATTGATGCTGCACACGCTAGAGGGCAGGATTCTGGTTCCGAGGGCTCCTTCTCCATTCTCCATCCTCCAGGCCAGGTCCTGGTAGTGGCGTGGGATGACGAAGGCAGCTTTCTACGGCCCCTTGAACTGGCCTGCCAGCCACTGCCGGCCTCCTGATGGCTTTTGTGCCTGGACTTTGGAATATCGGAAGTATTCCCTGCTGGCCTGCCTATGTGTCGGTCAGGCTTTTGTTCAGACAAGTCCTCTTGGAGACAAGCTGGGGTCACCTTGGCGTCCTGCCGGCCCCTCCGGAGGGTCTCCTTGGCCACAAAGAAAGGCAGGGAAGGAAGGTAAGACCCCAAGGAGACCCCAGTCGATGGAGGCCTTTCTTCCAGCTCAGCAGTGGCTCTGCTTTCCAGGCGAGGTGGGGAGGGCTCTGGCTGCCTCTGCGTGACTGTGGCTCGTCGTCGTCAGGAAAGATGCGGGTCCCACAGAGGGGCAGAAGTCACTGCGGAGAATGGGGCTGCAGCCAGCAAGGAGCTCACAGAAGCTGTGGAAGCTTCAGCGACAACCACGGCAGAAGGGTGGGCTAAGCCGAGCAGGAGCCCAAAGACAGTGTGGGGGGCACCCCTGCCCAGAGCCCTCTGGTCAAGCCAGGCCCTGCTACCTCAGGGTGCTCACAGCCCTCAGTGGGCTTTGTGCTCCAGAATCCGCCATTACAACTAAAATGGCATTTCTAGGGCTGGGAAGGTGCCCAGTGGGTAAAGCGCCTGCCCCTCAAATCTGAGTGCCCTAGTTCAATCCTCAGACTTCACATAACAAGACAGAAACCATGGGTGCGGGGAGGGCACTTCCGTAATCCTAGCTTGCTAATGGTAAGTGGAGACAGAATTTGTTGGGAACTCAAGGTGAGTGCAGCAAAGGACACCACCACAGTGAGAAGCCAGAGCAAGGAACCATGCAATGGAGACTGGGGTGGTGGCCCAGTGGTTAGAGGTGCTTGCTTGCTTGCAAAGCCTGCTGGCCCAGATCCAAGTCCCAAGCTACCCTTGTAAGTCAGACACAAAAAGTAGTGCAAGTGTCTGGTGATCATTTGCAGTGGCAAGAATCCCTGCGTGCCCTCACACACATGCAAATAAATAAATAAGTAACTCATTTTCAAAGAAGGAAGGAAGAAAGGAAGGAAGGAAAGAAGGAAGGGAGGAAAGGAGGAAGGAAGGAAGGAAGGAAGGAAGGAAGGAAGGAAGGAAGGAAGGAAGGAAGGAAGGAAGGAAGGAAAGAAAGAGAGAAAGAAAGAAAGGAAGGAAGGAACCCTGTCTTAAAATAAAGTGGAAAGGGGCTGGGTGTGGTGGTGCACGCCTTTAATCCCAGCACTCAGGAAGCAGAGGTAGGAGGATTGCCGTGAGTTCGAGGCCACCCTGAGACTACATAATGAATTCCAGGTCAGCCTGGGCTAGAGTGAGACCCTACCTTGAAAAAAAAAAAACAAAGAAACAAACCTAATGTGGAAAAACCCCTTAAATAAACTATTTAAGAAAGGAAGGAAGAAAGGAAAAGAAAGGGCTAGAGGGATGGCTTAGTGGTTAAAGTGTTTTCCTACCAAGCCAAAGGATTCCCCAGGTTCGATTCTCAGGACCCACATTAGCCAGATGTACAAGGGATAAATAAATAAAATATTTTTAAAAATAAATAAAATGAAAAGACAGAGTGCTGACCTAAAAGTTGTTTTCTGGCCTCTACACATGCACCATGGCATTTGCATGCACACACACACACACACACACACACACACACACACACACACGCACGCACGCACTTATACACCCATGCATACAAAACTAAATAAAAGTTTTTTAAAATGGGTTTTTTGCTGGGCGTGGTGGCGCATGTCTTTAGTCCCAGCACTTGGTAGGCAGGGGTAGGAGGATCACCATGAGTTCAAGGCCACCCTGAAACTACATAGTGAATTCCAGGTCAGCCTGACCTAGAGTGAGGCCATACCTTGAAAAAAAATGGGTTTATATATATTTTTTAATTTATTTGAGAGAGAGAGAAAAAGGCAGAGAGAGAGAATTAGCGAGCCAGGACCTCCAGCCACTGCAAACAAACTCCAGACACATGCACCACCTTGTGCATATGGCTTATGTGGATCCTGGAGTATCAAACCAGGGTCCTTTGGCTTTGCAGGCAAGTGCCTTAATTGCTAAGCCCAATAAAATGTTGTTTTTTAAAAATAAAAATAAAAAATAAAGGATGGAGGATTGCTCAGTGGTTAAAGGAGCTCACTTGCAAAGCCTGCCAGCTGGAGTTTATTTTTATTTTATTTTATTTTGTTTTTTCAAGGTAGGGTCTTGCTCTAGCCCAGACTGACCTGGAATCCCTAGGTAGTCTCAGCTACCCTCAAACTCATGGTGATCCTCCTACCTCTGCCTCCTGAGTGCTGGGATTCAAGGTGTGCACCACCACGCCTGGCCAATTCCCTCATACCCAATTAATTCCCCAATACCCAAGTAAAACCAGATGCACAAAGTGGTGTATATGTGAGGAGTTCATTTACAGTGGCAAGAGACCCTGGCACATACACGCGCTCTCTCTCTCTCTCTCTCTCTCTCTCTCTCTCCCTCTCTCTCTCTTTCCATATATGTGTGTGTGTGTGTGCGTGTGTGTGTGTGTGTGTGTGTGCATGCTTCAAAATATTATATATTTATTTGACACAGAAACAGGAAGAAAGAGGAAGGAGGCAGACAGAGAATGCGTTTGGGTGTCCCAGGGCCTCCTGCCACCACAAATGAATTCTGCACACGTGCAACACTTCGTGCATCGGGCTTTATGTGGGTACTTTGAAACTGAACCCAGGCTGCCAGGCTTTGCAACCAAGTGCCTTTAACCGCTTAGCCATCTCTCCAGCCCCAAATATGGATTTGTTTTGTTTTGGTTTTTTGAGGTAGGGTCTCACTGTAGCCCAGACTGGAACTCACTCTGTAGTCTCAGGCTGGCCTCAAACTCACAGCTTTCCTCCTACCTCTGCCTTCCAAGTGCTGGTATTAAAAGCATATGCCACTATGCCTGACCCCAAACATATATGTATTTTTTAATTAAAATATATCTGGCTGGAGAAATGGCTTAGCAGTTAAGTGCTTACCTGCAAAGCCTAAGGACTCTCCAGGTCCCACATAAGCCAGACACACAGTGACACAGTGTACAAGGTCGCACATGCGTACAAGGGGCCACACATGTCTGCAGTTTGATTGCAGTGGCTGGAGGCCCTGGTGTACCAATTCTCCCTCTCTCTCTCTCTCTCTCTCTCTCTCTCTCAAAAAAAAGGCAGTCTGGGACTGGAGGGATGACTTAGCAGTTAAGGCATTTGCCTGCAAAGCAAAGGACCCAGGTTTGATTCCCCAGGACCCACATTAGCCAGATGTACAAGAGGGCACACGCCTCTGGAGTTCATCTGCAGTGGCTGGAGGCCCTGGCACACCCATCCTCTCTCTTTCTCTCTTTCTCTCTCTCAAATAAAATAAAATAAAGGCAGTCTGGTAAGATACTACCTCAAAAAAAAAAAAAAAAAGGCAGTCTGTTGGGCTTGCCTCAACAAAAAATTAAATTATCTCCAAATTTTTCATAGTACTGGGGATTGAGCTGCTAGGCAAACTTTGTATCACTGAGTTCTAATCCCCATATCTCCAGCTTCATTTGGATAGTCTCACTCTTACTCTCTAGCCAGATTCAACTTCCTTTGCTTCTAGAAACTTCCATGCCTCCTCATTCCTCCAAATTTGTGTTCACACTCTGACATACTCTCACTGCCTCACTATGACCAGGTAAGTCTTACCCAGACTTTAGGTCTCAATCTTATTGTCACCTCCCTCAGGAATCCCTCCAGGTGTGTATCTGGGAAAGGACCAGGTGTATGTCTGGGAGACCTGGGCTTGGGGCATCCCAGCCCACGAGCGCTCTGTGATCTGATCCCTGTGATCTCAGCTTCCTGTGCTTGGGCCCACATGTACCTTGTGTGTCCTTATGTCTCTGGCATGAATGATGTTGGCATGAATGAACAAATGATGTAGCATGTCGTGAATGAATAAGCTTGGCAAACAGAGCACTCCAATCACCGAGGAGAGGCTGACAAGCGACAGAACTATAGACTGAGAGTTGCCGGGCGCGGTGGCGCATGCCTTTAATGCCTCTAATCCCAGCACTCGGGAGGCAGAGGTAGGAGGATCACCCTGAGTTTGAGGCCACCCTGAGACTATATAGTGAAGTCCAGGTCAGCCTGAACTAGAGTGAGACCTTACCTCGAAAACCCCGCCAAAAAAGCTGAGAGTCCTCTTGATAGAGATGAGCAATCAAACCTGCTTAGAGTTTTAAGGGAGGTAAGATACTTCCTCCAAAATAGAGTCTTTAAAAAAATTGTTTTTTGCTTATTTTTATTTATTTATTTGAGAGCAACAGACAAAGAGAAAGAGGCAGAGAGAGAGAAAGAGAATGGGTGTGCCAGGGCCTCCAGCCACTGCAAACCAACTCCAGATGCATGCACCACCTTGTGCACCTGGCTTAAGCAGGTCCTGGGGAAGCGAGCCTCAAACCGGGGTCCTTAGGTCACAGGCAAGCGTTTAACCACTAAGCCATCTTTCCAGTCCCCAAAATAGATTCTTTTAACCTCACCCACTTCTTCCTCCAAGCCTGGTAGGCTCCCCCCTCTGATAAAATACATCCCTCACAGTACTTCAGAGAAAAAGAAAAAGTAACTGTGATGCTGGAGTCCCAGGGACAGGCCAGGTGATCAATTTTTTAAAGCAACAAATGTTAATTTTTAAAAAGATACTCTAAATCAAAACCATGTTTTACATCTTCTCACCGACTTTTTTTAAGCCAATCCCCTATGCACTACAGTTCATAATTCCTTCCTCCTGACATTATCCTCAAAATAATGTTTCCAATTTATAATTTATTGGATTTTTCCCCCTTGAGACAGACATCTTCCAGTTTTGATCTAAAGAATACAATCAACAAAATTAATATTTAAGGCTAGGAAAAAAATCTAAATTTGAACACTAGTCTCCAGGAATTGCCTTTCTAGACTTCCGGGCTCTCCATGGGGCACTATGCCTCACGCCATGTTCCTTGGCTACAGAGGGCAAAGGAAAGACCTGACCACCCCTTGACCTGGCAGCACCCCTTGACCTGGAGAAACGGGAAGACAGGAGAGATCACTGCAGACGACAACTGGAACCCGGAACGGCGGCCCCTAGTGACCATCAGGAAAGGGCCACAGCCTCCTTACCGACCCCAGTACCCAAGCCCTCCAATCAGCCAGGCTGGGACCTTCATCCCACAGCGCGCACAGTCAGCGGCTCTGACTGCCCGCTGTGCTCGGGGCCTCGAAGGGGGCCAGGCTCCGTGGCAGACGCTCAGGTAATATCCTGTCTGAATGAATGGGTGGAAATGTGAGTAGGATTGCAAGCTGATGGGCGTGCTGGGACTGCCCCAAACCTACGAGCCTTGTTTTATACTCATTATCTGCTCCAATAAGCACTATATTCCTTCTCTTTGGGTTTCCCTACATTTACCTTTCAAAAGACTTATGCAAAAAGGAATTAAAAAAATTCCCATGTGGTTCTAGCCAGAAGAAAGGGAGTATAAAAACACTAGACATCTAAATCCTAGGAGCACTTTGGACAACATTCATACCTTACCCAGGATACCCTGTGGCTGCCCCCCACCTCCATAAAGGTCTTTTAAAAATATTATTTATTTATTTGAGAGGAGAGAGAGAGTTAAAGGGTATGTCAGAGACTCTTGCCACTGCAAACTCCACATGCATACATCACATTTGCATCTGGCATTACATGGGATCTGGGGAACTGAACCTACAACGGTAGGTTTTATAAGCAAGCACGTTTAGCCACTGAGCAATCTGTCTAGCCCATAAAAGGTTTCTTACATGTGAGAGTTTGTTTATTTGTTTAGTTACTTACTTAGAGTTTTTTGTTGTTTGTTTGTTTGTTTGTTTGTTTGTTTGTTTGTTTGTTTGTTGAGACAGAGTCTCATATGACCCAGATAGCCCAGAATGATCTTGAATATCTAGTCTTCCTACCGCTATCTCCTGAGCACTGGGATTACAGGTGTACACCACCAGGCCTGGCTTCACACAAGGTTTCTTGTCATTAAATAGATGAAATGGGGGCTGGAGAGATGGCTTAGCAGTTAAGGCGCTTGCCTGTGAAGTCTAAGGACCCAGGTTCGATTCCCCAGAACCCACATAAGCTGAAGGCAAAGTGGCGCATGCATCTGGAGTTCATTTGCAGTGACTAGAGACCCTGACAAAACAACAAAAAAAAATTTTTTTAATAGAAATAAATCAAAGAACCAAAAGATGTAGACACCCAGTGAAGGCAGAAGTCCAGGGGAGCAGCTACCACAGATCTCATGGCTCTGAAGTGACGTAAACTTGTTGACATCTGGGACTTGTGGATCCAGAAATGAAAGAATGCTTCTAGTAAAGCCACTAGCGGGTTGCACTTTGTCATGGTGACCCCAACTGACTCATGATCTCTAAGAGCTCCTCACACTCCTTTGTCATTCAATGTCCCCAGACAACCACTGCCTGGCTTTGGCCTGGCATCCCTCCTGTTCTGTGAATCCTCCGGGTCTGAATATCTTTCATTTTACTCCTAGAGCTGGGGAGATGGCTCAGCAGGCAAGAGTGCCCCCACACAGATGTGAGACATGAGTTCTAGCCTCAGCGCCCACATAAACAGCCAGATGCAGTCCTATAACCCCAGTCCTGAGGGAGGCGGAGGCAGGAGCATCTCTGGGGCTCACCGATCAGCCAGGCTGACCAAAAAGCAATGACAGCTCCAGGTTCAGTGACAGACTCCATCTCAAGGGAACAGCGTGATAGAGGAAGACACCCGATATTCTCCTCGGGCCTCTGCACACATGTACACAGGGCACACACAACTACACATGCACATACACGTGCATGCGCTATACATATACACCACACTGTACACACTTTAAAAAAAAAGTTAGGGCCTGAGAGATGGCTCAGTGACTAAGGCACTGGCTTGCAAAGCCTAATGACCAGAGTTCAACTCCCCAGTACCCATGTAAAGCCAGTTTTACAAGGTGGCACATGCACTTGGAGTTCATTTGCAGTGGCTAGAGGCCCTGGCACTCCCATTCTTTCCCTCTTTCTCTCATAAATAAATAAATAAAATTTAAAAAATGTTTTTAAAGTTAGGGGTGGTGGGATTGCTCAGCAATAAAGACACTTGCCTGCAAAGCCTAATGACCATAGTTCAATTCCCTAGTACCCATGTGAAGCCAGATGCACAAGGTGATACATGTATCTGGACTTTGTTTATAGTGGCAAGAGACCCCAGTGTGCCCATTCTCCCCCGCCCAGTGTGTACCTCTATGCTGGCAAATGAATAATTTTTTAAAAAGTTCATTCCAGGGCTGGAGAGATGACTTAGCGGTTAAGCGCTTGCCTGTGAAGCCTAAGGACCCCAGTTCGAGGCTCGTTTCCCCAGGACCCACATTAGCCAGATGCACAAGGGAGTGCACGTGTCTGGAATTCATTTGCAGTGGCTGGAGGCCCTATGCGCCCATTCTCTCTCTCTGCCTCTCTCTGTGTGTCCGTTGCTCTCAAATAAATAAATAAATAAGTTCATTCCTGCTGGGTGTGGTGCACTTGAGAGGCAGAGGTAGGAGGATCGCTGTGAGTTCGAGGCTACCCTGAGACTGCATAGTGAATTCCATCCAGGTCAGCCTGGGCTAGAGTGAGACCCTACTTCAAAAAACAAACAAACAAAAAAAGTTCATTCCTTTCCATTGCTTAGTGCGACTTCAGGGATGTGATAAAACCCCAGGCAGTTAAAAAAAAAAAAAAAATGACAGCCAAAAGCTGGAAAGCTCTCAACAGGAATGGATCTTGACTTGTTAACCTTTCTCTCCCATCCGCAAGGAGCACTTCCTGAGAGCAGGATCGTGTTTACAGCTGTGTCCCCAGCACCCTGCCTGACTCATAGCACTCCATCAGTGACGGGGGCTGAGTTACTGTTTTAAGGTCTGTGCTGCGGAAAGGACTCTCCCTGCTCCCCAAAGCCAGACTGGCCTCTTTCTCCACGGCTTACAGCCTCATTGGCACACCAGCTAGAACATGTCCTCATCCATGTACGTTGCACCTCCATCCATTCTCATTCCCCGCCCTCCTTCCCTGGAGGGCCCACTGCTGCCTGGAGCCAGGACTGCTCCATTAGGAAGACATCTGAGCAACTTCTGACCACAAAAATGCTCCTGTCACTCTCAAGGGCCCTCCTTAGCTAACTCTTACTGATTCAGCCAACATCCACTGGGCACTCTTTGGGCACCACATGGCATACTGGAAATACCATTGGCCAGACAGACACAGAACTCATTGCCCCCTCAGGGAAGTCAAAATCAAACCCATTAGATCTGCTATCACAGGCTGGGAAGACAAGGGGCCTGAGAAAGGGAATGGTAGGGCACCCAGTTTATTTGGCGGGATGGCTGAGCGATGACTGCCAACAGAGGCAAGGGTTGAGGAGGGCCTGGGAGACTATAGGACATGGCAGAGTAGCAGACAGCAAGCCCAGTGCTGGACTGAAGGCTGGCTGTGGCCCAGCATGGTGCATATGGTTTGTGGAGGAGACCAGAGAGGATGGGGTCAGACACGCCTTGGGACCAGGACAGATATACAGAGTTCATTCTATGTCCTGTTTCGTTGGTTTGTTTGTTTTCTGGGTAGTCTCCCTCTAGCCCAGGCTGACCTGGAATTCACTATGTAGTCTCAGGCTGGCCTTGAACTCATGGTGATCCTCCTACCTCTGCCTCCCAAGTGCTGGGATTAAAGATATATGCCACTATGCCCAACTGTTTTTATTTTTGTTTTTATTTTATTTTATTTTATTTTTTCGAGGTAGGGTCTCACTCTATCCCAGGCTGACCTGAAAGTCACTATGTAGTCTCAGGGTGGCCTTGAACTCATGGTGATCCTCCTACCTCTGCCTCCTGAGTGCTGGGATGAAAGGCATGCACCACCACGCCCGGCTATTAATTTTATTTTTGCTGGGCACGTGGCACATGTCTTTTTTTTTTTTTTTTTCCAAACTAGGGCCTCACTCTAGCTCAGGCTGACCTGGAATTTACTCTACATCATCAGGGTGGCCTCGAACTCACGGTGATCCTCCTACCTCTGCCTCCCAAGTGCTGGGATTAAAGACATGTGCCACCACGCCCAGCTGTGGCACATGGTCTTTATGAGAGCGAGAGAGAGGGAGAATTGTCCAGGGCCTCTAGCCAGTACAATTGAAGTCCAGATGAGTGCACCCCCTTGTGCACATGTGCGACCTTGCATATGCATCACCTTGCGCGTCTAGTTTACGTGGGATCTTGGGAGCTGAACATGGGTCCTTAGGGAAGCACCTTAACTGCTAAGCCATCTCCCCAGCCCTTGTTTTTGTTTTTGTGAGGTTGGATCTAACTCTAATCCAGAATCACTTGAACTTACTCCATAGATCCAGGCTGGCCTTGAACTCATAGCAATTCTCCTACCTCTGCCTCCCAAGTACTGGAATTAAAGGCATGCACCTCTATGCCTGGCTATTTTCATATTTTTTTTAAAAAAAATTTTTAACATGTTTTGTAATTTTTTAATGAGGAAGTGAGAGAGAGAGAGAGAGAGAATTGGCACACCAGGGCCTCCAGCTGCTGCAATTGAACTCCAGAAGTGTGCACCACCTTGTACACATGTGAAACCTTGCACGCTTGCCTCACCTTTGTGTGTCTGACTTACGCAGGATTGGGAGAGTCAAGCGTGGGGGCTCAGGCTTTGCAGGCAAATGCCTTAACCAGTAGCCATCATTCCAGCCCCTATTTTTTGTATTTAAACCCTTTTTTCTCATCATTCATGTGGTGCCCAAGGCTTAGGCTATAATTTGGGACTTGTTTATCTTTGGTGTTTTATTTTTATGTTTTTATTTATTTATTTGAGAGACAGAGAGAGAGATATAGAGAGAGGATGGGCACGCCAGGGCATCCAGCCACTGCAAATGAACTTCAAATACATGCGCCACCTTGTACATCTGGCTTACATGGGTCCTGGGTTCAAACTTGAGTCCTTTGGCTTTGCAGGCAAGCAGCTTAACTGCTAATGCATCTCTCCAGCCCTATCTTTTGTGGGTTATTTATTTATTTATTTTTATTTGAGAGAGAAAGAAATAGGCAGGGAAAGAGAAAGAGAATGGGTGTGCCAGGGCCTCCAGCCACTGCAAACAAACTACAGATGCATGCTAATCCATCTCTTTAGCCCTATCTTTGGTGTTTCGTTGTGTTTTTTTTTTTTTTTTAATGGATGCAGGGCAGAAACAACTTGCTTTATTACTCTGAGCAGTTGCCTATATCATGTTGGGGATGAAGGTGGGGATTTTAGGATGGGGGCAGAGTTAAGGGCCAATAAACTAACCATTGAAATGGTAATTACAATTGCCACAGAGAAGTGGTAGGCCAGAAGCCATTAGGCGTCCTGCTGAGTCCTAGCTGGCCAGAGACAGGTCGCCAAACTTTAGCTAGGCTCAGGAAGTTCCACTAGGCCTCACGCCTGGGCCTTTCAGAACCCAACATCTCCCCCTTTTGTTTCTGTAAGAGCATTGGTTACCATGGCCCGTCTTAGGTTGTCCCCTTCTGGGGATCTTACCCATCATGGTCACATGGAGGGCAGGGGAGGTCGCAGTGGGTCATCTGAGGAACTTAATTCCTGAGTTGCCAGCCTGTGATATTTTGACCTGATGAAGTTTTATTGCCTCTAGCTGCTGGTAAATAAATTGTGTAATTTTGTTAATTATACAAGGCCCAACAGTGAGGATAAGGAGAAGGGGAAGAAGAAGGAAGGGTAGGGGTCCAGGTAGAGGGAGGAGGTAGGGTAAGAAGTCATGTAAGCCCGTCCGCAGCAGGTTGTCTGGGGGTCCCGCTGCCTCCTCTCCAAGTCTTCCTGGAGCCTCTTAATCTTGTCCTGGATGATTCCCAATTTATTGGCATAAAAGCGGCATTTTTCCTGTAAAAACAAACATACGCTTCCCCTTTTGGCCATTAGTAGGTCTAGTCCTTTCCTGTTTTGTAGGACTACCTTAGCCAGGGAATCCAGCTTCCAGGAATGATATCTACATCTGGGATTAAGGTGGCTGGGGCACAAAGGCCCGTCCAGTTGGTGGGCAGAAAGTCATAGGCCATCCCGCCTCCACAAATATAAACCATTCCAGAAGGTGGGCAGCATTGAGCTATGGGCTCAGCTGTGTTAAAAGTACATAAGGGGGCTGGAGACATGGCTTAGCGGTTAAGCGCTTGCCTGTGAAGCCTAAGGACCCCGGTTCAAGGCTCGGTTCCCCAGGTCCCACGTTAGCCAGATGCACAAGGGGGTGCACGCATCTGGAGTTCATTTGCAGAGGCTGGAAGCCCTGGCGCGCCCATTCTCTCTCTCCCTCTATCTGTCTTTCTCTCTGTGTCTGTCGCTCTCAAATAAATAAATAAATAATTTTTTTAAAAAAAAGTACAGAAGGAAGGATGAATGTATCCCACATCTATACTGGAATTATTAGGGGAAGGCGGGGCCCAAATGCCCAGAGGAAACATTGGGAAAAGCTGGACGGGGATGGGGAAGGTGGCTGAGCAGTTTTTTAAGGACATATGGACAACTGTACTAGCCAGAGAGGCACAAATCGGAGGCAAAGCCAGCAATCCTCCGCAAAGGAGGGAGTATTTAGTTTAGCAGGGTGAAGGACCATTTTAGGAACAGTCCTCAGGGGCGGGATACTCCCTAGAAGTGATTGTCAGTGTCCCCTTGTTGGGACAAATATTTTAGGTCTCTCGCTGGTACCCAAATGGGTCTTTTTCTTTTTATAAAATTTTTCCATGGACAAAAATTCTATGAGCTTCACACAAATTTCTATCAAAAAAAAAAAAAAACTCCTTTCTGTTACAGAGTTTTTGTATTTTAATTACTTCTCTGTACAAAAGACTATTAAGGCCAGCCAAATGGCTTCCGACACTGAATATACAATCTTGCTTACATGTAGGTGCTAATGTCTTACTGCCGGAATGGCTTCCTGACACTGAATATACATAATCTTGCTTACTGTAGGTGCTGTAGTTTTGCTAAAGTGTTGCTCTTTGGTGTTTTGAAACAAGGTCTCATGCAGTCCAGGATAGCTTCAAACTCACTATGTAGTGAAGGCTGGCCTTGAACTCCTCCACCTCCAAAGTGCTGGGATGACAGACATGTACCCCCATACCTTGAACACACATACACAATTGTTAAAAAGAAAATAGGACTTGGGGGTAATGCTTGCTTTTCTCATGCCCCTTCATGCTGGTAACATGTAAGCAAATGACAACATTCCCGGATGGATTGATTGGTGAAATTTAAAATGTTTTATGGGGGCTGGAGAAATGACTGAGCAGTTAAGACATTTGCTTGCAAAGCTTAATGACCTGGGTTCGGTTTCCCCAGTACCCATGTAAAGCTGGGCACACAAAGTGGCACATGCATGTGTTCATTTGCAGTGGCTAGAGGCCCTGGAGTAGCCATTCTCTCTCTCTCCCAGCAAATAAATAAAAACATTTGAAATGTCTTATGTGCTTTTTGCATGTGTGTGTATGTGTAGGATAAGTATGCGTGTATGGACACATGCACGTGTGTGCTTAGGCATGAAGCCAAAGGCCAACATTGGGTGTCTTCCTCAAGTTATTTTTTAAAATGTTTCTATTTATTTATTTGCCGGGAGAGAGTATGGGCACACCAGGAGCTCTTGGCACTGCAAACAAACACCAGATGTGCGCACCACCTTGTGTATCTGGCTTACATGGGTACTGGGGAATCAAACCTGGGTCCTTAGGCTTTGCAGGCACGTGCCTTAACTGCTAAGCCATCTCTTCAGCCTTCCACCTTATTTTTTTAAAAAAAAAAAAAAAAACAGTGTCTCTCACTAAATCTAAAGCTCACTGATTCAGCTAGACTAGCTGGCCAACAAGCCTTAGGGAACCTCCTATCTCTTCCTCCCCAGCACTGGGATTACAGGTGCATGCCACTGCACCCTGGGGGTTGAACCCAGGTCCTCATGTTTGTGTGGCAAGCACTGGACCCATTGAGCCATCTCCCCAGGCCTGACTGAGTTTTTGTTGCTGTTTTGGGGTTTTTCAGGGGTTTTTGTTGTTGTCGTTGGTTTGTTTGTTTGGTTGGTTGGTTGGTTTTCCAAGACAGAGTCTCGTTCTAGCTTAGGCTGACCTGGAATTCACTGTGTATTTTCAGGATGGCCTCGAACTCACTGTTACTCTCCTACCTCTGCCTCCCGAGTGCTGGGATTAAATGCGTGCGCCACCACGCCCAGCTCTGATTGATGTTTGATTGACTGCTTGGTGCTGATTATGTCATTCTCCTGCTGAGATGGGACACTGGAGGTGTTAGGCTGTCCTTCAGAGCTGTCTGGAAGTTTATTCACCAGCAAAGAGGACTTTCTCCCCATCTTGCTGTATCCTCTGTGGAATAGGTGCTGTTTGATATGCTTTCTGATAGGCGGGAGCCAAAGTTCGCCTTCTTTCTGATACACCTTGAAAACTGCTCAAAATGTGGAATTTATTCAAATAAGACGGATTCATCTCTGCATTCAAAAGAGAAGCTGGAAGCGTAGGCCAGAGAAGATGAAAAAGCAAGCGTTTGTCCACGAGGCGCCTTTTCTTTTCTGTCGCAAGAGCAGCTTTCCTCTCTCACCTGTGAATAACCAACTCGCTTTTACCAACACCCCAGCGACCCATCGCTGGGACCCGCGACCCGCCAGTTGCTATTTTCTTAGAGAAACACCACAGAGGGGATGCGGACCAGGCCCAGAGAGGTGACCGCAAAGTGTGGTTATGCGTTGTGATCTGAATGAGTAGTCAGGGGGGTGAGGCCGAGCTGTTGAAGCCAGAAACATGGAGCCTAGGCTTCGTAGAAAAATCTAGAAATGCCAAGATAGAGTAGGCAGTGGGGAGTGGCTGAAACCTGAGGAAAAATCATTTTAGGATTAAAAAAAACACAACAACATCTTCGCCCAGTAAGTAAAATGTACATTGGACTTACTATCTAAAACTATAAATAGATTCAAGAAAGGTTCTCATAAAATATTCAGGACAAGGAGGGGCCTCAGGAATTATCTACTCTGGTGGTTTTAGAAATTTTCTTTGTTAATTTTAGCATCATGCATTTTTTTTTTAGGCTAAAATTGCAAAGTCTAGAAGATTTGCGCCAGCGAGAGCGGGGAAAGGGCTGGACATCTATAGGACTCCTTCCTGTGCCATCACCTTGCCTTCTCCTAAGGCCTCTAGGGTCCTCCAGGGGGCGCTATAGAAAAGCCCTGACGTGGGCTGGAGAGATGGTTTAGCCAAGCCAAAGGACCCAGGTTCAATTCCCCACATAAAGCCAGATGCACAAAGTAGCACGTACATCTGGAGTTAATTTGGAGTGGCTTGAGGACCTGGCGTGCCTATTCTCTCTCTCCCCTCCCCCTTTTGGTTTTTCGAGGTAGGGTGTCACTCACTCTGGTATTCACTGTGGAGTCCCAGGGTGGCCTCAAACTCACGGCGATCCTTCTACCTCTGCCTCCCAAGTGCTGGGATTAAAGGCATGCACTACCATGCCCAACTTTCTCCCTCTCTCTCTCTCTCTCTCTCTCTCTCTCTCTCTCTCTGTGTGTGTGTGTGTGTGTGTGTGTGTGTGTGTGTGTGTGTGTGTGTGTGTGTTTTCAAGTAAATAAATAAATGTTAGAAAAGGAAAGCCTTGACTTGCTTCCTCCCCTCACCCTACAGAAGTGGAGGGAGCTGAAGTGATCCCGGGAGACTATGCCAGCTCAGGCCTCAGTAGCACGGGCAAAAGACTGCCATGTGTGTGCAAGCTTCAGTCTTCCCAAAGGGCCAGCCAGTGCTAGCCAGGGACTCTGCAGGCAGACGGTGTGGGGTGAGCAGGGCAGCCTCAGCCAGGCTTCTGTAGTGTGCCCCGGAGTCTGCTCCTTTGTCCAATGCCAACAGTCTCAGAGGCCGCCATGATTGTCTGTAGGATTCAGAAGGAAGCGTACCTGAACACAGCCAGCAGGTGTTAACCTCCGCCTCAACCCCACCTTGCACTCCACAGGGGACAGCTGAGAGAATTAAGTGAGAGGAGGTGTTGGCAGCACCGCCAATGCCCAGCACAGAGTAAGTGCTGCGTAGGTTATAGTTACTCTCTTCGCTGTCATATGTTCACTAGTACTGGGGGCAAAGGGATGTCATTATCACCATTTTACACGTGCAGAAACGGAGGCACAGAGAGATTGGATGCTTTTCCCAAAGTCCCCTAGCTAACTGATTGGCAGAAACAAGTGATCTCTGGATCTCCTCCGTGGGCTCAGCCCACCCATTAGGACACCACAAGAGAGGACCCAGCAAAATGCAAGGTCAGCGCCCCCTCCAGGCTCCTCTCCCAAGGGCCCCAGCCCAGGAGACGGGCCAGGAGGCGCTTCTGCGGACTCTGCTGCCCTCTAGCGGCCACATCGGCTCGACTTGGCCAGCGGCTTGGGCCCATCTGGACAGAGTCACATCCTTGACCGTGCCTGTTTCAGTGTATGAAGTGGGGAAAGGACCACCCGACAATGTGTCATGCCCGGAACAGAGGTCAGCGCCTGGCTGAGGGGGCTGAGCAGGCTCTTGGGCCAGTGTATAACCAGAAATGGGGTGTGCATGTTGGAGGAAGGGGCAGCCAGGAATCCTGGCCCAGGTGCCCTGGCTCAGGTGTGCAGTGGGTAAGTGCTTGTTGCTGTGGGCTGGAACCACGTGGAAACAGCCTAGACATGTGCAAAGGAGAATCAGGAAGATGGGATCTTAGCTGTGTACCTAGTGCATGCAAATTCGAAATAACACTGAGAGGTAAGGGTGATCTGGCTGTGACAGTGTTGATTTGGCTGCCCTGGCTGGTGAGGCAGCTGTCCCCTTCCTCCTTCACAGCTCCATGTGCGTCTCTGCAGAAGCTGCGCGCTAGATGGAAGAGGGTGACCTTCTTGGAAAATAGGACAGGTCTTCTGTCAAGTGTATTCAGTAGCTGCCATCCCCTGCTAGAATCTCCAGACAAACTCTCAAACTAATTCTGAAGTGGGATTTAGGGAAATACTGGAATCCTTCCCAGACAACTTTTGTATGGTTTGCCACTACCTACAGCATCATCAATGCACGTTTTAAAAGCCAAGAGAGGGACTGGAGAGATGACTCAGCGACTGGGGCGCTTGCCTGCAAGTCCTAATGACTTGGGTTTGATTCCCCAGTGCTCACATGAAGCCAGATGCACAAAATGGCCCTGGTGCACCCATTCTCTCTCTCCCTTTCTCTCTCTCTCTCCCCTCCCTGGCTCTTTCTTTCTCAAATAAATAAATAAATAAATAAATTTTTAAATTTTTATCATTTTTAAAAATTATTGATTTATTTGACAGAGAAAGAGAGAGAGAGAGAGAATGAGCACGCCAGGGCCTCCAACCACTGAAAATGAACTCCAGACGCATGAGCCACCTTGTGCATCTGGCTTCATGGGTCCTAGGAAATCAAACCTGGGTCCTTATGCTTTGTAGGCAAACACCTTAACTGCTAAGCCATCTCTCTGGCATTTATTTATTTACTTACTTATTTATTTATTTAAGAGGGGGAAGAGAATAGACACACCAGGACCTCTTGCCACTACAAACAAACTCCAAGTGCATGCACCACTTTGTGAAACTGCCTTTACATGGATGGGTACTGGGGTTTGAACTGGGCCAGCAGGCTTTGCAAACACGTACCTTTAACCATTGGGCCGCCTCCCTGGCCCTGCAAGCTAATCAGTTCTTGTCATGGGATGCTGTGTCCATGCTGACTGTGAGCTGGCTGCTCTCTGGTGGTCTTCTCTTCTTCCTTGTTCTTTGAGGTAATGGGCCCCAGTGCTCTTCCATATGCAGCTTTCTCCTAGGGACCACCCTCTGTGGAACACCTGAACGCAGCCAGCTTGACAGACCCCAGTGGCCCCCACACCCTGCATGACCTGGCAGCCGTGTCACAGTGACCACCTCTCAGGTGTAGCATGGCTTCTTGGAACTCAGCCTGCCTGCTCCAAACCTAGCCCTCGGGATGCCAGCTCGATAACACCCTGGAGGCACAAGCCAGCCGTCCATGCTGTAGACTGCAAAAATGGCTGCAACTGAGGTCTCTGCACTGGAAAGTCCTCCTCAGTGATCAGGAGACATGGGTGGAAGTCACTGTTTGATGACTCAGGTCCTGGGGACACAGAGGTCATGGAGTGCAGGCTGGGAGAGACCGTGAGATGGTCCCACTGACCTCTTTTTGGAGCCCCCTAGGGAGGTCACTAAGAAGCAGTTATGCAAAAGCGGATACACTGGGTCAGGCACATTGAGGACCTGAGAGGAAATGGGAAGCAGGACAAAGCCACCTCTGCCATGAGAAAGGCCGATCCTGTTGCGTGTAGAGGCCTGTGTGCACACGAGGAGAGCAGAGGAGACCGTCCGGAATCCTCCTCTGTCACTCCTGCGTGCTGTTTCCTCGAGATGAGTCTCACACCGAGCCCGGAGTTGGTTTTGTTTGTTTGTTTCTGGTTTTTCAAGGTAGGGTCTCTCTCTATCCCAGGCTGACCTGGAATTCACTATATACTTTCTAGGTGGCCTCAAACTCACAGCGATCCTCTTACCTCTGCCTCCAGAGTGCTGGGATTAAAGGTGTTATGCCCCCACGCCCCCACAAGAGCTGTTGTTGTGTTTTCTCTCTCTCTCTGTGTGTGTGTGTGTGTGTGTGTGTGTGTGTGTGTGTGTGTGTTTATCAGACTGGCTGACTAGTAAGCCCTAGTAATACTTTTTTTTTTTTTCCAGCCCCTAAGGAAATTTTTATTGGGTATATCTAGAGTTTATAACATGTTATGGGGGATATGCATAGATAAAATGATTACTAGAGTGAATCAAGTAGTATATCTACCATCTCACATCGTTGCTTTCTTGTGTGTGCCAAAGTCTTGCAGAAGCAACAGGTCACATGAGAACATCTGTGGAGATGACCACGCAGGGCTTCGCTCTAGCTCTTGCTGATCTGGAATTCACTATGTAGTCTCAGGATGGCCTGGAAGGCCCTAGTAATTCTATCTCTGCGTCCCTCCCATGTCCCATCACAGGAAATGGAGTTACAGGTGTGTGTGGCCAGGCCCAGCTGTTTATGTGGGTGCTGGAGGTCAAGCTCAGGCCCCCTCAGACCCTCGAGCTCGAGTGGCAAGTGCTCTTACTCACTGAGCCATCTCCCCACACCCAGGTCCCTAATTCTACTTAAAATGAGTAGCAAAGTAACATAAAATGTGAAAAAGAAAATCCATCTCACTGCATCTCTCCCAGCCTGCTAAACAGATTGTGTGTGTGTGTGTGTGTGTGTGTGTGTGTGTGTACACACGTGTGCACGTCACCTTCCTTCTAAGACTGAATGGCTCCATTCATTCACAGATATCACCTGGAAGTGCACATCTACCAAAAATGGCCACATAGTGGGCATAATGGTGCATGCCTGAAATCTAGCACTTGGGAGGCTGGGGCAGAGCGATTCTGATATGGTAGCTTGTGGCCGTAAAAGACAGACATTTGTTTGCAGCAGCAAGAGACTCCCGAGTGCCTCTATGTGTGTGTGCACGCACACACTCAGAGACAGGCACAAGCATGCCAAAGACTGCTTTGTTAATAGTAGCCCTGTTACCCGCCACTGTCACTCCTGATGTTATCAGCTCAGCCTTGGGCTCTTTGGCTCAATTTCAGATTCTCTCATAATGAAGCCACATGAAGGCTTATACTGGGGGAGGGGGGGAAGGGGAGGGAGGCAATACAGAGATAAGACTTCCTGAAGCCAGGTGTGGTGGTGATGCCTTCAATTCCAACACTCCGGAGGCAGAGGCAGGAGGTCGTGAGTTCTAGGCCACCCTGAGACTACAAAGTGAATTCCAGGTCAGCCTGAGCTAGAGTGAGACCCTACCTCAAAAAAACAAACAAAAAAGGGCTGGAGAGATGGCTTAGCGGTTAAGCGCTTGCCTGTGAAGCCTAAGGACCCCGGTTCGAGGCTCGGTTCCCCAGGTCCCACGTTAGCCAGATGCACAAGGGGGCGCACGCGTCTGGAGTTCGTTTGCAGAGGCTGGAGGCCCTGGCGCGCCCATTCTCTCTCTCCCCCTCTATCTGTCTTTCTCTCTGTGTCTGTTGCTCTCAAATAAATAAACAAAGAAAAAAAATTTAAAAAAAAAACAAACAAAAAAGACTTCCTGATCTGGCTTTCCCAGATGAGGAAAGCTTACAATGCTCCCTCCCACCTCCCCCAGGAGCGTCCAGAGTCAGACACCCCTCACATGTGGACCCCGTGGGGTAATTCCTTTATAAGCTTAAAGGAAGTAGGTAATAACTAGGGCCAAATCAGCTTCCTGCTAAAGACAGAAACCATGGTTGAGAAATCAGGTCTTATTCTCTCAGCCCCAACCTGAAAATAACCCAAATGTCCAACAAGAGAAGAAGGAAAGGGGCTGGGGTAATGGCTCAGCAGTTAAAGGTGCTTGCTTGCAAAGCCTGACAGCCAGGTTCAACTCCCCAGTGCCCACATAAAGCCAGATGCACAAAGTGGTGCATTAAGTTGGGAGTTTATTTGCAGTGGCAAGAGGCCCTGGCTCTCTCTCTCTCTCTCTCTCCATGCAAATCAATAAAAATATTTTTTAATATTTTTATTCATTTGCAAGCAGAGAGAGAAGAGAGGGAGGGAGAGAATGGGCACCCCAGGACCTCCAGCTGCTGCAAACAAACTCCAGATGCATGCACCATTTTGTGCATCTGGCTTTACATGGGTACTGGGGAGTCAAACTGGGGTAGTTAGGTTTTGTAGGCAAGTGCCTTAATCACTGGGCCATCTCTCCAGCCCTACAAAAAAAAAATTTTTTTTCGAGGTATAGTCTCACTCTACCCCAGGCTGACCTGGAATTCACTCTGTAGTCTCACGGTGACCTTGCGCTCACAGCAATCCTCCTATCTCTGCCTCTTGAGTGCTAGGATTAAAGGCATGTACTACCACGCCTGGCTCCTAAATTTTTTTTAAAAAAGAGAAGGAATGAATAAATTGTGATAGCCATGTAAATTTCATATAGTGAAGTATTATATGGCTATGAAAAAAGTTGTGTGCAACATAATAATTACATAGTGAATCTCATCGACATAACATGGAGCCAAAGATGTGGATCCAAACTTTCCCTTTTTGTGACATCCAAAAGTATGTAAGACAGATCTGAGAGGTGAGATTAGAGTGCTCACTTTGGCAGCACATATACTAAAATTAGTGAAATTAGAGATTGCATCCTTACCAGGAGAGGTTTAGGGGAGTCTTAGTGGGCAGGGTGCTGAGTATGTTCTGGATTTTGCTCTGAATGATGGTCATTTCACTGTGAAAAATTCATCAAGGTACATGCTGCTTTGTTATATGTCTATTAAACCCTAAAGATAACATAGAACTAAAATGAAAGGCAGGCAAGTGCCTTAACTGCTGAGCCATCTCTCCAGCCCCAACTACAGAGGAAGTAAAATGAGAGAGATAGCGAAGAAAAGGAGACTGGGTGACCCCTGTGACCCCTGGAGGGATGATTTAGCGGTTAAGGTGTTTGCCTGCAAAGCCAAAGGACCTCGGTTTGATTCCCCAGGACCCATGTAAGCCAGATACACAAGGTGGCACATGCATCTGGAATTCGTTTGCAGTGGTTGGAGGCTCTGGAGCACCCATTCTCTATCTCTCTTTATCTCTCTCTCTCTCTCTCATAAATAAATGAAAATAAAAAAGAAAGAAAAACGTTGATTTTGGGAGTCTAATACAACCAGTTTCTGACCAACCATCTAGAAAGCAAAGCCAGAGGGACGTGGTTGAAGAAGGGGACCCTGTTCTGAGCCAAGGAGTTCTAGCTGAGACCTGTTCTGCTCCTGACAGCAGCAGGGTGAGACAATGGAGACGTGGGGTCATGAGAGCATGGACTTGGGAAATTCAAAGGGCCTTGGGAGGGAACACATGCAGAATCGGGGCCCTCAGAGGGTCTCACCCCGCTGACTTTCATTCATTGTTCCCCAGACCCCGAGGGTCTCAGCATGTCTTCCTCTTAGCTGATATCCAAGCATGGCATGCAGAGTAAACTGGTCACTTCCCCCACCTTCTTCTTTTGGCTTCTCTTATTTTGACTTTTTTTTTTTTTTCTGCAATGAATGTGTTAGACCTTTTGTAATACAAAAATTTTAAAAAGCAGGAAGAGTTATTTTAATTAAAGGGGAAAGGCTGTGTGAGCACATTCTGGTTTATGCATTATGCACAAAAAGCAGATTTGGTAGTAAGGCTAGACTCCAAGAGCATTAAGGTTATTTGAGTTGGGAAAAGGGTGGGGGAAATCTCAAGGCTTTGAGCCAAAACTGCTCGTGTCTGCCTGGCCTGTCTGGGAGGCAGCAGCTTTTTATTGACACAAAAGTGAAAGCCTAACACAGTTCCTGAATCATCAAATTGGGCCCTTTTTTTTTTTAAATTTTTATTTATTTATTTGAGAGCGACAGACACAGAGAGAAAGACAGGTAGAGGGAGAGAGAGAGAATGGGCGCGCCAGGGCTTCCAGCCTCTGCAAACGAACTCCAGACGCGTGCACCCCCTTGTGCATCTGGCTAACGTGGGACCTGGGGAACCGAGCCTCGAACCAGGGTCCTTAGGCTTCACAGGCAAGCGCTTAACCGCTAAGCCATCTCTCCAGCCCAAATTGGGCCCCTTTCAACTGTTCCAGCCAAATGCTGCCAGCCCGCTCCCCTCTGTCTCCTTCTAGCAAGTTAGAAGGGCCACTGCCCTCATCAATTTTATTTAGAGGACAAGGCAGCTGATTTGGAGTGTGTGGTGTGGCTAGTGTCTGGCTCAGACTGGCTTTGGTGAACGTAGCTTCAGTGACCATAGGTGGAAGTCGGGAACTCATCCTTCCCGCCTTCACCCTGCTCTTGACTAGAAGATCTGGCTGTGGTCCCGTCCCTTGCCTGTCCCATTCTCCTTTAGTACAAGCATTAGATAGATCAGTCTCTGTTGTCAACCCCATTTGACAGTAAAAAGAGGAGATGGAAGGTGATTTAAATAATTAGTCAAAGGGGCTGGAGAGATGGCTTAGCTGTTAAAGCCCTTGCCTACAAAGCCAAAGGACCTGGGTTCGATTCCCCAGAACCCATGTAAGCCAGATGCACAAGGTAGCACATGCATCTGGAGTTTATTTGTGGTGGCTGGATGCCCTGGCGTGCCCAATTTCTCAGCCTCTCTCTCTTTCTCTCTCTCTCTCTCTCTCTCTCTCTCTCTCTCTCACTCCTTGTCTCTTCTCTGAAACAAATAAATAAAAATAAAATTAAAAAAATTAAATAATTAGCCAAAGTCACCATGTGTGATGCTTGCACCTTGCCATCGTAGCACCTGAGAAGCTGGAGCAGGAGAATCACTGTGAGGTCCAGGCCAGTGTGAGTTACCTAGGAAGACCCTGTTTCAAAAAAAAAATGCCCAAGACCACCCCACGTACAAGTGACAGAGTAGGTCTGGGCCAAAGCAGAGTCTCTAAGTCACTGACTTTCTAGTTCTTTGATCAGAAGCTGGTTATGAGATTTTCAAAATGCACTTTTTCTCTTCTGAAAGTGAGAAGTCACAGTGTTTGTGGTAAAAAGCAGCAAAGGTGAGGACATAAGGGTTCACAGGGGCTTCTTTTGGGGGAAACCTAGTGAAAAGGTTACAGCCAAGTGTGGTGGCACACACCTCTAATCCCATCTCTCAGGAGGAGAGGTAAGAGAACTGCTGTGAGTTCGAGGCCACCCTGAGACTACCTAGTGAATTCCTGGTCAGCCTGGGCTACAGCAAGACCTTACCTCAAAAAAAAAAAAAAAAAAAAAAGAAAGAAAGAAAGAAAGAAAAAGGTGACAGGGTTATAGCCGGGTATGAGGGCAAACACCTCTAATCCCAGCACTCAACAGGCAGAGGTAGGAAGATCACTGTGAATTCCAGGCCAGTTTAGGACTACAGAGTGAGTTCCAGATCATCCTGAGCTAGTGTGAGAACTTACCTCAGAAAACTAAGAAAAAAGGAAAAGGTTACAGCAAAACTAGGAATGAGTGATCTTTTTTAAGTCCATAAAACTGGCTTTTCATTTTTGGGGGTTTTTTTTGGGTATTTTACTTCTTTTTTTAAAAGCATGGACTGGAGAAATGGTTCAACAGTTAAAGGTGCTTGCAATGCCTGATGGCCCAGGTTTGATTCCCCAGTACCCATGTAAAGCCAGATACACAAAGTGGCACATGTATCTGGAGTTCATTTGCAGTGGCAAGAAGCCCTAGCATGCCCATTCTCTCTCTCTCTTTCCCTCTCCCTCTCCCTCGCTCTTGCTCTCGCTCTCTCAGTACATAAGTAATTTAAAAAATACAGGGCTGCAGAAAGCCAAGCACCACATGTTCTCCCTCATATGTGGATCCTAGCTACAGATGATTGGGCTTCTGCATGAGAAGGAAAATACTTAGTAGCAAAGGTCAGTAAGTTAAAAAGGAGATAGAAAGGGAAGAGAAAGGAAGAGAGGAGGGTACTTAATAGGTTGGTATTATATATATGTAAGTACAGTGATTGAGATGGGGAGGTACTATGATGGAGAATGGAATTTCAAAGGGGAAAGTGGGGGGGTGGGGAGGGAATTACCATGGGATATTTTTTATAATCATGGAAAATGTTAATAAAAATTGTGAAAAGAAAATTAAAATTAAAATTAAAAAAATACAGGGCTGGGCTGGAGAGATGGCTTAGCAGTTCAGTGCTTGCCTGTGAAGCCTAAGGACCTCAGTTCAGAGGCTTAATTCCCCAGGACGCACATAAGCCACATGCACAAGGGGGCACACATCTGGAGTTCGTTTGCAGTGGCTGGAGGCCCTTGTGCGCCCCTGCCTCTTTATCCCTCTCTGTCACTCTCAAATAGATAAGTAAAAATAAACAAAAAAAATTTTTTTTTTTAAATACAGGGCTGGAGAGATGGCTCAGCGATTCAAGCTCTTGCCTGTAACAACCCAGGTTTGATTCCCCAGCACCTAGTGAATGTATCTGGAGTTTGTTTGCAATGGCTAGAAACCCTGGCGTGCCCACCCTTTCTCTCTCCCTATCTCTATGCTTGCAAATAAATAAATATTTTTTATTTAATTTTTTTGTTTGTTTTTCAAGGTAGGGTTTCACTCTAGCCCACGCTGACCTGGAATTCGCTATATAGTCTCAAGGTGGCCTTGAACTCATGGTGATTCTCCTACCTCTGCCTCCCAAGTGCTGGGATTAAAGACGACCCAGCTTAATTTAAAACTTTTTAAAGCTGTGTGATAGGCTGGTAGACTTGCCTTTTAGGGATTTGTTAAATAAGGAGGGCACACCTGCTTTCATATTCACGCTGCCCAGATTATAAACAATATAAAGTTCAATTAGGATTCTTACCTGAGCTTTGTCCCCTCCGCTGGGAATCGAACCAGGCCCTCACTCCCACTAGAAGAGCTCTGCTGCTGAGCCCCATCTCAGCCTCAGTGTAAAGCTCAGGCTAGTGAGGAGAGAGTGGCAACTAAAGCACTTAGGGAAAGTATATAAGGATACATCCCAGGGGCAATCTGACAACATAGGTCAACGCTGCACACCTGTGTCTTTCTCTGCCCCAAATTTCACTCCTAGCCAACAGATACAAAGACATGTGGTGGCCCCCGCCTACCATCCCAGCACCTGGGAGGCTGAGGCAAGAGGATTGCTTCAGTTAGGAGACCAGCCTGGGGGCTGGGTGTGGCGGTGCATGCCTTCAATCCTAGCACTTGGGAGGCAGAGGTAGGACCACAGAGAGTTCCAGACCACCCTGAGACTGAATTCCAGGTCAGCCTGGGCTAGAGTGAGACCCTACCTTGGAAAACCAAAAAAAAAAAGAAAAGAAAAAAGAAAGAACAGGGAGAGGGCTGGAGGGATGGCTTACCAGTTAAGGCACTTGCCTGCAAAGCCAAAGGACCCAGGTTTGGTTCCCCAGGACCCACGTAGTCCAGATGCACAGGATGGTACATGCATCTGGAGTTTGTTTGCAGTGGCTGGAGGCCTTGGCATGCCTCTCTGCCTTTCTCTCTCTCTCTCTCTCTCTCTCTCTCTCTCTCTCTCAAATAAATAAGTTTAAAAAAAAAAACAGGGAGAGGGCTGGAAAGACAGCTTAGTAGTTAAGGCACTTGCCTGCAAAGACTAAGTACTCATGTTCCAATTTCCAGGTCTCACGTAAGCCAGACTCACAGGTGATGCAAGCACACAAGGTTGCAGGTGCACACAAGATGACACACAAGAATGGAGTTCAATTGCAGTGGCTGGAGGCCCTGGTGGGCCAATTTTCTCCCTCTCCCTCTCTCCTCTCATAAAGGTGTGTGCAACCATACCCAGAAAAAAAAAAAGAAAGAAAGAAGAATAAAAGAAAGAGAGAAAAGAATAGGGAGCTAGTTCAGGGGTTAAAAACCTTTACTTACAGGCTGGAGAGATGGTTTAGCGATTAAGCGCTTGCCTACAAAGCCTAAGGACCACGGTTCGAGGCTCGATTCCTGAGGACCCATGTTAGCCAGATGCACAAGGGGGCGCACGTGTCTAGAGTTCGTTTGCAGTGGCTGGAGGCCCTGGCACGCCCAATCTTGCTCTCTATCTCTCTCTGTCGCTCTCAAAAATAAATAAAAATTTAAAAAAAGAAAAACTTTTACTTACATATATCCCTAGTCATCAGGGAAATGCAGATTAAAACTACATTGAGATTCCATCTCACTCCTGTCAGGTTGGCTACCATCATGAAAACAAATGACCATAAATGCTGGTGAGGATGCAGAAAAAAGAGGAACCCTGCTACACTGGGAATGCAATCTGGTCCAGCCATTGTGGAAATCAGTGTGGAGGTTCCTAAAACAGCTAAAAATAGATCTACCATGTGACCCAGCTATAGTACTTCTCGGCTTTCTAAGGACTCATCTCATTACCTTAGAGATACTTGCTCAACCATGTTTATTGCTGCTCTACTCACAATAGCTGGAAAATGGAACCAGCCTAGATGTCCCGATAATGAAGATGTGGCACATTTATACAATGGAGTTCTACTCAGTGGTAAAGAAAAATGAAGTTATGAAATTTGCAGAAAAATGGATGGATTTAGAAAGGATTATACTAAGTGAGGTAACCCAGGCCCAGAAAGCCAAATGTCACATGTTCTCTCTCATATGTGGATCCTAGCTACAGATGACTGGTCTTCTGTGTGAGCAGGAAGAAAACTCAGTAGCAAAGGCCAGTAAGCTAGAAAAAAGATATAAAGGGAAGAGAAAGGAAGGGAGAGAGTTACTTAATAGGATGGTATTGTATATATATGTAAGTAGAAGAATAGATTAATGGGGATGAAAAGGCCCAAGTGAGGTCAGGGGAAGAGATTGAGTAAAAGAAAGGTGGAGGGAGGGCTAATGAAAACCTAAGAGGGTATAAATAAATCATATGGAAACCTACTTTTTCGAACAATGAATCCATCAATTGTTGCTAGAAAATTTTCAGTGTCAGGGTGGGATAACTTCCGATGAGTTGTTGGCCAGGGAGGTCCCTAAAGCCCCCAAAACATTACAGGCCATTGCCAAGGCCCTTGGTTTCCTACCAGGAATAGATGGTAAGACACTATTGCTGAAGACTCCACATACTTGGGCCGCAAGGCCACTGAGAAATCCTGCTGGAACTGAGCTGATAACCTCCTCCATGTAGCCCAGCTGACAGAAAGCTGGAAAAAGCCATGCTGCATGCAGTTCAATGGTAGAGAGAGAAATCACCAGTGAAGATACTCAATAGTGGACATTCAAGCCTTATATTTGGCCAGCCAGGCCAAATGAGCCAGGGGGTGCAATAGTGGCATGTCTGTCATGGTGGAAACCAACTGCCCTCTATTTGGACTGGAGGCCTGCTCCATGAGAGGGAAAACATCCCTGATACTGAAACCCTACAACAGGGGTAGTTATGAGCCCTAGGGGTGTAACGTCTGCTACTGTCTGGCTAAATGTATATACTATGCTCATCAAACTGCCCAGTAAGCACTTCTCTTAATGTTCATACCCATATATTAATGCTACTTTCACTTTGGGTAGAGAATCTTCTCTTTTCAGATGGCAGTGACCTTGGGATGACTTAGAAAGCATCATGGTTCTGGGAAGAAGTGACAGAGGAGTGCTCAGCACTGAAATATCTCTATCACACCTTCCAAAGCTCAAGGTCTATTGTGGAAGAGGTGGTGGAAAGAATGTAAGAGCCAAAGGAAGGGTAGGACTCCTTACAACGTGCTCCCCCCAGACACAAAATGGCTTGGATATCCATGACCTCATAGTGCCTGACACTATCTACACAAGACCATCATAATAGGAGAAAAAGATCATGACATCAAAGTAAAGAGACTGATTGAGAAGGGGAAGGTATATGATGGAGAATGGAGTTTCAAAGGGGAAAGTGGGGGGGTAGGGAGGGTATTACCATGGGATATTGTTTACAATCATGGAAGTTGTTAATAAAAAAAATTGAAAAAAAAAAAAAAACCTTTACACAGGGCTGGAGAGATGGCTTAGCAGTTAAGGCACATGCCTGCAAAGCCTAAGGACCCAGGTCCTTCTGCAGGTCCCACTTAAGCCAGATGCACATGGTGGCGCATGCGTCTGGAGTTCGTTTGCAATTGCTGGAGGCCCTGGAATGCCCATTCTCTCTGTCTCTGTCTTCCTCTTTCTCTGACAAATAAATAAATACATAAAAATTAAAAAAGAAAAGAAAGGAAAAGGAAACCTTTACTTATAAAGCCTGCTGGCCAGGGTTCAATTCTCCAGCCACCCACAAAAACTGGGCACAAATGCCTAGCATTTGTTTGCAGCGCCAAGAAATCTCAATGAGCACTCAAATAGATATAAAAGAAATACAAAAGAAATTTTTAAAAAATGACTGTGGTAAAGTGCCTGAAGGGGGCTGAGGCTGCCAAAGTCAAATCTGCATGTCCCATGTAAACAGCTAGATATGGCCACGCATGCTATTAACCCCAGCCCCACAGGAAAGTGGAGCTCTGCAAGCTCTGGAATCAGAAGAGACGCATGTCAAAGACCAGGTGGGAAAGCACCAAAGGAGACCACCCTAGGCAAGAGCCCACCACCACAGCAAGCCCAACGTATGGGGCTCTCTCTCTCTCTCTCTCTCTCTCTATCTATCTCTATCTCTCTCTCTCTCTCTCTCTCTCTCTCTCTCACACACACACACACAAAGTAAAGGTTGGGAAAATGGCTCAGCAGCTAAATATGCTTGCTTACAAAGCTTGCAAGTCCAGGGTTCAATTACCCAGCCACCCTCTTAAAGTCAGGCACAACTGTCTGATGTTCATTTGCAGCAGCAAAAGACCCTGGGGTGAGCACATGCAAATAGTCAAGCGTTAGCCGGGCGTGGTGGCACACGCCTTTAATCCCAGCACTTGGGAGACAGAGGTAAGAGGATCATCATGGGTTCAAGGCCACTCTGAGTCCAAATAGTGAGTTCCAGGTCAGCCTGGGCTAGAGTGAGAACCCACCTTGAAAAACAAAAATAAACAAAATAACAAAAAAAACAAAAATAAAAAAATAAATTAAAAAAAATAATCAAGTGTGGTGGCGCACGTCTTTAATCCCAGCACTTGGGAGGCAGAGATGTGAGGATCGCCATGAGTTTGAGGCCACCCTGAGATTACGTAGTCAATTCCAGGTCAGACTGGGCTACAGTGAGATGGTACCTTGAAAGACCAATAACTAACTAACTAACTAAATAAATAAATGTTTTAAAAGATAAAGTCTATAAAAGAAAAAAAAAAGATGCAGAGGTTGTTCCCAGGAGGTGGTGAAATTTACTTTTCATGGTCTATGTACTTTTATGTAGACATCTTGGACTGTAAAAAGAAACCTTATCTCAAAAAATAGATAAATAAAAAATTTTTTAAATAAAAAAATAAGCCAGGCATGGTGGCATACGCCTTTAATCTCTTTAAGTACTTGGGAGGCAGAGGCAGGAGGATTGCCGAGAGCTCAAGGCCACCTTGTGAATACATTGTGAATTCCAGGTCAGCCTAGGCTAGAGTGAGACCCTACCTCGAAAAGCCAAAAAGAAAGAAAGAAAGGAAAAAAAGAGCCAGGCATGGTGGCAACACTTGGAAGGCAAAGGTAGGAGGATTGCTGTGAGTTTGAGGCCACCCTGAGACTACATAATGAATTCCAGGTCAGCCTGGGCTAAAGTGAGAGACCCTACCTCAAAAAAAAAAAAAAAAAAAATGGGGGCTGAAGAAATGGCTCAGCAGCTAAGGCATTTGCCTGCAAAGCCTAGTGAGTGGAGTTCAATTCCCCCGTACTCACTGAAACCACATACACAAAGTTTACAGTGGCTGGAGGCCCTGGTGTGCCCATTTTTCTCCCTGCCCCCGCCACCCTCCTCTCTCCCAGGCATGGTGGCACACATCTTTAATCCAACACTTGGGTGACTAAAATAGTAGGATCAGGCCAGCCTGAGACTGCAAAGTGAATTCTAGGTCAGCCTGGGTTAGAATGAGACCCTATCTTAAAAAAAAAAAAAAAAAAAAAAAAAGATCAATAGAAAAAAAGAAAAGCCACACACCTTGAATCCCAACACTCTGGAGGCAAAGTTGGGAGGATTGCTATGGGTTCGAGGCCAGCTTGGGGTTACAGAGTAAGGTCCAGTGCAGCATGGGCCAGAGTAAGAGTCTACCTCAAAAAAGGGGGCAGAGGCTGGGCGTGTTGGCGCACGCCTTTAATCCCAGCACTTGGGAGGCAGAGGTAGGAGGATCGCCGTGAGTTCGAGGCCACCCTGAGACTGCATAGTGAATTCCAGGTCATCCTGGGCTAGAGTGGGACCCTACCTCAAAACAAAACAAAAAAACAAAAAACAAAAAAGCGGGGGCAGGGAGGAGGAAAAGGAGGAGACGGAAATGAGATTTATTTTAGCTCACAATTCTGGTGGCTGGAAAATCCATAAGGCATGGGATCTGATGTCTAGTGAGCCTCTCCCCCCGCTCCCACCCAGGCCACATCACAACAGCGGAGAAGCAGACAGGGAAACCACTGTGTTCAGGGGGTTCAAGTTTGTGAGCAACGAAGCAACAGAGAAGAGAGGGAGAGGCTGGGCTTGATTTTGGATCACAACTAACTCTCTTAGGAGCCAATCCATTCCTCTCACAGTACCTGGCCCACTCCCTCAGGTTGAGAACAACAAGCCAGGAGCTAATCTCTTCCTTTTAAAGGTCCAACATTGTCTCCTTATCATCATCCTGCTGCCAACCTGCAACACACAGGTTTTGGGAGACCAACCACATCTAAACCGTCACAGATGCTCACAGCACTGTCTGCCATCCCACACAGTCCTTTCACTGTGACCTTGGCATACCCACATCCAAAGGTACGATCTAGGAAGCTGGGGCCACGGCTCAGTAGGTAAAGTGCTTGCCACACTAGCATAAGGACCTGTTTGGATCCCCAGCATTCAGGTAGATGCTAGGCATGGCAGTGCCTGCCTGGAATCCCAGAGCTGGGGAGATAGAGACCAGAGGATCCCTAGAGTTTGCTGGCTAGCTAGTGTAACTGAAATGGTGAGATCTAGGTTCAGTGAGAGACCTTGTGTGTAGTGGTGCAGTGGTGCACGCCTTTAATCCCAGCACTCAGGAGGCAGAGATAGGAGGACCACTGTGAGTTCCAGGCCACTGCGAGACCACAGCCTGAGTCAGCCAGGCTAGAGCAAGACCCTACCTCCGAGAATGAAAGAGTTGCCTTATGGCAACTGACTGAGAAAGACACTTTACATTGACCTCTAGCTTCTACCTGCAAGTGCACACATATGCACCCATGCACATATGAACATGGACACACACATGCACAAAATAAGAGGGCTTGGGAGATGGCTCAAGGGGTAAGAGGACTTTCTATATACTCATGACCTGAGTTTAGATCCCCAAAACCCACATAATAAAAAAAAAAAAGGGCTAGAGAGATTACTTAGCAGTTAAGGTGCTTGTCTGCAAAACCTAAGAACCCATGTTCGACTCTCCAGATCCCACCTAAGCCAGACACACAGAGGTGAGGCAAGCGCAAGGTCACATATGCCCACTAGGTGGTGTAAGCACCTGGAGTTCAATTACAGTGGCTGAGGCCCTGGTGTGCCAATTATCTCTCCCTTTCTCTCTCCCTCTCTCTTTCTCTCTCTCAATCTCTCTCTCAATCTCTTTTTTTTTTTTTTAAGTACAGCTGGGTGTGATGGTGCACACCTTTAATCCCAGCACACAGGAAGCAGAGAGAGGAGTTCGAGGCCAGGCCTAGGATTACAAAGCAAGTCAACCTGGACTAGCATAAGAGCCTACCTCAAAAAAAAAAAAACAAAAAACAAAAAAAAACAAACATACAAGTATAGCCATACGTGCCTGTAACCCTAAGATGGAGCAGAGACAGGACGATCACTAGGGTCACTGGTCAGCCAATCTAAGTTCCAAGTTCATTGACAGACTCTGTCTCAAGGAAATTAGGCAGAAGAAGAGAGAACACCCAAGGTCTTCCTCTTGCCTCTTCATGCATGTGCATCTGCATACATGCATGTACATAAAACACACACACACACATACACACACACACACATGCACCTATCACAGGCTACACACACACCAAAAAAATAAATAAAAATAATTTTTAAAAAGAGATGCCACCCACCTGAATCTGGATGGACTCCATCCTGCTTTGACACTAAATGCAGGATGGAAGGGAGGCCGTGGCCTGTCACAGGAGTGGCCTCTGGATGGCCTAGAAGCTTCTGCTGTCTGCCTCTTAGAGGCCAGCATTCATGCTCCAAGTGCACCTACCCCCAACTTCCTATGCTGGGGATTCCCAAGCCACATGGGGACAGAGAAAGACACGCAAGACAGGTGAATGGACCCACCCCCCAAGCGGAGACAGTGCTCACTGCAGGTTCTGCGGGAGGTCCTGAACTCCTCTCCAAGGTAGCCCTAGAGCTGGGAGAAGCAGCTTTGTGGTTTCTGTAGCAACACCACAACCAGGGAAGGGGGTGCTGGTGATATCACTATTCCACCCCACCCCGCTGTTCCCTTCCAGACAGAAGACCCTCTCATGGTGAATCAGGCCCTTGCACAAACCATGCTCTTACCTGCTGAGCCGCCTCCTCAGTCCATGGATATGTAACTTTTAAATCTAGGTTCTGCGTATGAGCAAATACATGATATATTTGTCCTTACGGGTCTGGCTTATCTCACTCACCCCTAACCCTCAATGTGGGTGATTTTATTTTATTTTATTGGTTGTTTTTGGCTTTTGGGGGGGGGGTGTTTGTTTTAATTTTGTTTTGGACGTAGAGTCTCACTCCATCCCAGGCTGACCTGGAACTCACTCTGTAGCCCCAGGCTAGCCTCCAGCTTACAGCTATCCTGCTACCTAAGCCTCCCACATGCTGGAATTGAAGGTGTATGACACCACCCCTAGCTCCCCAATTCTTTTTTGAGGTAGGGTCTCACTCTATCCCAGGCTGACCTGAAACTCGCAGTGATACTCTGACCTCCACCTACTGAGTGCTGGGATTAAAGGTGTCTGCCACCATGACTGTCCTTCCCAACAGTTTCTTCTTCTTCTTCTTCCTCTTCCTCCTCCTCCTCCTCTTCTCCTTCTTCCTCTTCCTCTTCTTCTTCTCCTTCCCCTTCTCCTTCTCCTTCTCCTTCTCCTTCTCCTTCTTCTTCTTTTATTTTTTTGGATTGATTTTTTGAGGTAGGGTCTCACTCTAGCCCAGGCTGGCCTGAAATTCATTATGTAGTCTCAAGGTGGTCTCGAACTCATGGTGATCCTCCTACCTCTGTCTCCCGAGTGCTGGAATTAAAGGTGTGTACCACCATACCTAGCCCTCCCAATGTTTTTAAAAATATTATTTATTTGAGAAAGAGATGAGGGAGCAAAAGGGTACACCAGGGACTACTGCAAACAAATTCCAGATGTATGCACCACCCTATACATCTGGTTTATGTGGGTCTTGGGGAATCAAAGTTGGGTCCTCTGGCTCAGCAGGCAAGTGCCTCAACCACTAAGCCATCTCCAGCCCCCCAACATTTTTTTAATAAAGACTGTGTGTCCTCATTCTCTCTGTGATAGATGCTGAATCAATGCTTACCACCATGTTGCTGAGCCGGAATCTCTTTAGTCACCTCACAGCCCTGTTCTGTCATCCCCACTGCACAGACGAGGCAGCAGCCAAGAAGGTAACACCAGTACGGTCGCCCCTGAGGTTCAGAGAGTTCACAGACCTGTACAAGGCTGCTTAGCAAGGAGAGGGCCCAGGACTTAGCCTTGTCTCTTTCTTTCAAGGATTTTAAACACTGGTTCTGGGACTGAGGAGATAGATAGGGCTCCATCAGGAAAGTACTTCCCTTGTAAGCATGCGAACCTGAGTTGGATGGCCAGAACCCCATAAAAATGCAAAAATGCAAGTTCCAGGTTCAGTGAGAGACCTTGTCACAAAAACAAAAACAAAAAACTGAATGGTGCCTGAGGATGACACCTGACACTGTCCTTTGCCACCTCACACACACATATCCTCCACTGTTACCACCGCAAGTATGTACCACAGCCAAATGGAATCATTCCAGATCATTCTCCACTACCTAGATTGTCGTATTTCTTTATGTCTCCCAACCTGTGACAATGGTGCACAAGAAACTCCCTACAGAAATATCAGCGCAAGATGCTCTGTGCACAAGGTTCCTGCACTTCTGTTGATGATGCCAGGAAATAGGATGCAATGTAAATGGCCAGCAACAAGTAATTGAATATACATATACATACATATATATATATGTATATGTATGTATGTATGTATATATGTCAGAGAGAGAGAGAGAGTGAAAGAGAGAGGGAAGGAGAGAGAATTGACATGCCAGGGCCTCCAGCCACTGCAATTAGATTCCTGATGCGTGCGCCCCCTTGTGCACATGTGCAGCCTTGCACGCTTGTGTCACTGTGTGTCTGGCTTATGTGTGACCTGGAGAGTTGAACAGGGGTCCTTACGGGTCCTTAGGCTTCACAGGCAAGCACTTAACCAGTAAGCCATCTCTCCAGCCCCCTGAATATATATATTTTTAAATATATTTTTGCCAGGTGTGTGGCTCAAGCCTTTAATCTCAACACTCAGGGGGCTGAGGTATGAGGATCTCTGATCTCTGAGTCCAACGCCAGCCTAAAACTACATAGTGAATTCCAGGTCAGCCTGGGTAGAGTGAGACCCTACCTTGAAAAACAAACATATATATATATTTTTTTTCATTTATTCAGTTGTGAGCAAAGAGAGAGAGGAGAGAGCATAAGTATGGTAATGCCAGGGCCTCTTGCTGCAAACAAACTCCAGGTGCATGCCCCACTTTGTGCAACTGACTTTACTTTGAGTACTGGGCCAGCAGGCTTTGCAAACCAGCGCCCTTCACCACTGAGCCTTCTCCCCAGCCTGACTGAATACGTTTTGTCACGTCCACACACAGAATGGGATACAACTATTAAAGCTGTTTCTGCCTTGGCACGAATGATGCACAATCTATATGCTTAATGAAAAAAGCAAAGTGAGGTTGCACCGAGCAGTACAGAATGGCTGTGGCCAGTCCCGCCACCCAGCAGCAGCCTTGTGTAGGCAGGTCACTCAAGGGCCAGTCGCCTTCCATTCTGGGCACATCATCAAAGCACAAAAGAGGCTAGGCATGGTGGCGCACACCTTTAATCCCAGCAGTAGGGAGGCAGAGGTAGGAGGCTCACCGTGAGTTCAAGGGCAGCCTGAGACTACATAGTGAATTCCAGGTCAGCCTGAGCTAGAGTGAGACCCTACCTCAAACACACACACACACACACACACACACACACAAGAAAAGAGAAAGAGTGGATTAGGCAGTGGGCTGGCCAAGGAAGTTGTACCCATTACTCCTTGTATTCATTCATTTATTCATTTATTTATTTTGGGTTTTTGAGGTAGGGTCTTACTCTAGCCCAGGCTGACCTGGAATTCACTCTGTAGTCTCAGGGAGGCCTCAATCTCACCGCAATCCACCTACCTCTGCCTCCCAATGCTTATTCATTTTATTTGGGTGTTTGTGTGTTCAGCAGGGACATGTGTGCGTGCACACCGTGGCCTGTGTGTAGATGTCAGAGGACTGCTTCAGGGTGTGAGTCCTCTCTTTCTACCGGGTTTGAGACCGTCTCTCTGGCTGTTTGAGACTGCAAATGCTGGCCTGCAAGCTTTGGGATTTTCCTGGCTCCACCTCCCATTGCCATAGGCACATTGGGAATATAGATACATGTAATACTCCATGTCTACATTTACATGGGTATCAGGGAACCTAAACTCTGTCTGGCCAGCTTACGGAGCAAGTGCCTTTAACTGCGGAGCCATCTCCCCAGCCCCTGCAGTCATTTTTTTCTATTATATTCTATTATTGTGCAGAATCTGAGCATCTGTCCACACCACAAAGTGAATCTGGGGCATGTAATCAACCCACCAAATGGATTTGGTGAATATTTAGCTAACCACTCTCAGGCAAATTGGTATGGACCATTTAAACAGTTTACACAGGGCTGGAGGGTTGTCTCAGTGGTTAAGACGCTTGCCTGCAAAGCCTAAGGAACGACCTGAGTTTGATTCCTTAGTGCCCATGTAAAGCCAGATGCACAAGATGGCACATGAGCTTGAAATTCATTTGCAGCAGCTGGAGGCCCTGGTGTGTTCTCCCCACCTATCTCTCTCTCTCTCTCTCTGCCAGAGACAGAGGTAGAAGGATCACCGTGAGTTCAAGTTCAAGGTCAGCCTGAGACTACATAGTGAATTCTAGGTCAGCCTAGGCTACAGAAAAACCCTACATCAAAAGCCCAAAACAAATAAATAAATAAAAATAAACTGATAACATATCACATAAAATGCCATGAATGGGGCTAGGGAATGGCTCAGTGGTTAAAGGTGCTTGCTTGGAAAGCCTGATGGCTGGAGTGGTTCTCTATACCCACATAAACCCAGATACACAATACAGCAAATGTGTTTGCACTTCATTTGCAATGGCAAGAGGCCCTGGTGTGCCCATTCTTTCTCTTTTTGTCTCTCATAATGTTTTTGAAATGCCATAAATTAAAAAACATTTTAAGGGATGGCTTAGTGGTTAAGGTGCTTGCCTGTGAAGCCTAAGAATCCAGGTTCAATTGCCCAGAACTCCATGTAAGCCAGATGCACAAAGTGGTGCATGCTTTTGGAGTTCATTTGCGGTGGCTAGAGGCCCAGGCATGCCCATTCTCTCTGTCTATCTCTGTTCTTTGTCTGTCTGTCTCTCACTCTCAGCTTTCAAATATATAAATATTTTTTGAGCTACCATAAATCAGGCTGGAGAGATGGCTCAGCACTTAATACACTTGCCTGCAATGCCTAAGGACCTAAGTTCAATTTCCCTGTACCCATGCACAAGGTGGCACATGAGTCTGGAATTTGTTTGCTAGAGGCCCTGGTGTACCCGTTCTCTTTCTCTCTCTCTCCCCCTCCCGCCCACCCCCCACCGCTTGCAAATATATAAATAAATAAAAAACATTTTTTAAATGCCTTTAATGCATACCTGGGTTTTCAGTTGGGAAAACTCTGGAAGAATGCATGTTAAACTGTTGTGAAAAGTGAAAATGGGAATTTTACCTTTTAATTACCTGTATAATTTTCTAAAATGACGAGCACGTATTTTATGTGAGATTTAAGAGCTTAAAATTTTGTAGCTGTGCATGGTAGAGAGCACTTGTTCCAACTACTGTAGAGGCAAGATTCCAGCTGGAGTCCACTAGAGGGCAGAAGAGAAGCCATTTGCCTTCTGCACCATTACCCATGCTCAACACAATTTCCCCATTCATCAGGCCACCCGCTGTGTTTATTGGCCTGTGTCAGGAAATGACAGCACCCTGGTCTCTCCCTCCTCCCCACCCC
Organism: Jaculus jaculus; assembly: GCF_020740685.1. Taxonomy (NCBI): domain Eukaryota; kingdom Metazoa; phylum Chordata; class Mammalia; order Rodentia; family Dipodidae; genus Jaculus; species Jaculus jaculus. Next base: position 145,950,238 of record NC_059102.1, on the reverse strand, counting down.
CCAACGCCTCAGCCATGGCCCACTGATCCCACTTTTCTTTAATACCTTTTGTTTTTGTATGGTGCTCAAGTAAGCGTCACTTAAGGTTAAGCGCCTTAACCAAGTGAAGAAGGCTACGTATATACAGTTCACTGGTACTGACTACAGTTCAGTGGTACTAACTAAACACAGTATCGCCCCACCTTCACTGCAGAGCTCCCTCCGAATTGTAAAAGGGAAGCTCTGTCCCAGATGAGCAGTCCCTCCTCTTCCTCATCCACGCCCTTAGCACCCACCATCCTAAAATCTAGCTCTATGGCTTTCACTACTCCCAGGACCTCATCCTCATCCCACAGGTAGTATTTACGTATTCTGTGACTCACGGTGTATTTATGATAATTGAACTTCCTAAGGCTGAGCATTTCATTGCTCGTAGGTGCATGTTACTTGCCATTCATCTGTTGAGGAATGCCTGGTTGTTCCCATGCTCTCACTATGGTGAGAGGGTCCCCAGAAATGCAAGGTGCAAAAATCTCCTCGAGACCTCAATGCTTTGGAACATATACACAGAGGTGGAATTTTTTTTCTCAATTTTTATTAACGTTTTCCATGATTATAAAAAATATCCCATGGTAATACCCTCCCTCCCCCCATTTTCCCCTTTGAAACTCCATTCTCCATCATATCTCCTCCCCATCTCAATCAGTCTCTCTTTTACTTTGATGCCATCATCTTTTCCTCCTCTTATGATGGTCTTGTGTAGGTAGTGTCAGGCACTGAGAGGTCATGGATATCCAGGCCATTTTATGTCTGAAGGATGGAATCTTTTTTTTTATGCTGTTCTTTATTTTTCCAATTTTAATTTTTTTTATTTTTTTTATTTATTTGAGAGCAACAGACACAGAGAGAAAGACAGATAGAGGGAGAGAGAGAGAATGGGCGCACCAGGGCCTCCAGCCTCTGCAAACGAACTCCAGACGCGTGCGCCCCATTCATCATTTAGTAGTGTGTTGTTTAGTTTCCATGATTTTGTGTATGCTCTATAGCCTTTCTTGCTATTGATTTGGAGTTTGGTTCCATTGTGGTCGGATAGAATGCAAGGAATTATTTCAATTTTCCTGTATTTGTTAAGATGTGCTTTGTGTCCTAATGTGTGGTCTATGTTAGAGCATGTTCTATTCTGCAGGCTTCTGTCAGCCTGGCCAGCCACAGTGACACTCTGCAAGTGTCAGCCCTCGTCACAATGAAGGTGTAAGGCAGCTATATTCTCTGGAGCCTGCAATCAGGTATGGGGAAACTGACCGTAGCAATCACAGCTGAAGTTAGCCCCAAGGCCACCAGCTTCACGCTGGCTATTTGGGGGTTGGGGGTAGGTGGGATCAGACAGTCTGTCCTCCCCTGGAATGCTGGGAGAAGGCCCAGGAGCACCCCTGCAGGATTGAACAAACTCCACCGCCGGGGGTGGTGTGCAGGCACCCAGCATAGCCTCTTGCAGGAATGATGTTTTTCATTTTCTGTGCCTTCACATGTTTTGGCTTGTTACAAAAATCTTGCTGTGGGCTGAGGAGATGGTTCAATGGGTTGGTACTGTTCACACGAGCATGGGGACCTGAGTTTAGAGCTTTAGCACCCATGTAAATGTCTGGCATGTTGACAGATGCCTGCAATTCCAGAGCTCTGGGAGAGGAGACAAGATGGCTACTTAGATTAACCAAATCAGTGAGCTCAGGATTGGGTGAAAGACCTTGTGTCAGAAAATAAGGTGGAGAGGCCAGAGAGATGACTTAGTGGTTTAAGGCACTTGTCTGTAAAGCCTAATGACCTGAGTTCAATTCCCTGGTATCCCATAAAGCCAGATGCACAGCTGGAGTTTGTTTGAAGCAGCTATAGGCCCTGGTGTGCACATTCGTCCCCCACCCTTCCAGGCATGGTGGTGCACGCCTTTAATCCCAGAACTCTGGAGACAGAGGTAGAAGGATCGCTGCGAGTTGGAGGCCACCCTGAGACTGTATATATGAATTTCAAGTCAGCCTAGGATAGAGTGAGACCCTACCTTGGAAAAAAAAACAACAACAATGTGGAAAGCAATTTGAAGAAGATACCGAACATCCACCTCTAGCCCCCACACACAAGTGCACCCATGTTCATGTGCACCAGCACACACACATGTGCCCACACACATATATACACATTCATACACCAGACACACCTAAACATGAAAAAAAAAATTGCTGGCCAGAGAGAGATGACCCTTCATGGGTCTGTACACAGAAGTATGACTTTCATAGGGCAACTAGCCCATCACCCTTGGGGTGGGGGGGTATGATCGCTCAATGGTCCAGTGTGTATTTGGCATATCTGAGGCCCTGGGGATCATTTCCTATCATCACAAAATAACAACACAACAACACACTATCAAGCTGGTGTGGTGGCACATGCCTTTAATCTCAGCACTTGGGAGGCAGAGGTAGGAGGATCACCGTGAGTTCGAGGCCAGCCTGAGACTACATAGTGAACTCCAGGTCAGCCTGGGCTAGAGTGAGACCCTACCTCGATAAAACAAAAAAGCAATAGTCCCAACTGCTGCTGCTTCCTTACATAACTCTCACCTACTGAGTCACTATATCCCCTGACCTAATTCACCCCAGGACCAGATACCAGACATCAGGCAGCTAGAAACACTCCCAGAGCCTACGGCACACTTGAGTCCTCCAAGCTAGCCAGCCCATGGCCACTCTTGCCTCTCCCCTAGAATCCCAAATGAAGGCCCTGGTTCAGGCTCTTCCCTGGCTCCAACCTTGTCTGTTTCCCCACCAAACTTGGCACTCTTCCTTCAGCCCTACATGGGGGGTGTACCCCCTTCTCTCAAGAAATGCAGTGGGTCTCCTCTCAGTGGCATTGGCCTCTGTCTCATCAAGCGCCTCCATAAATTAAAATGCCCCAGGCACAAAGGGGCTTAGGCTTAGCCTGACAGTAGAGCACGCAGTGAGTGTTCAAGAGGCCCTAAGACCAAACGCCAGTACCACAAAATAGAGCAACCTCCCCACCCTCAAAAAAAAAAAAAAAAAAAAAAAACCTATGAGCTCACAGTGCCCCAAAGAGATCCACAGCAAAGGGACAGAAGCATTAAAGGACTTGATGCACCCTTGTCTGGCAAAAGCTCAGGGTGTCGCAAGCCTCTCAGCTGTCCACATGCAGAGACAGGTGGATGTCCACTTGCCTTGTCAGCACTGCTGCCTGATCTTGCTTTGAGCAATATCCTTGGCCCACTGACTGACTGACTGGCTGTGTGGCCACCATTCTTGGGCCTGGCCGTTTATGCAGTCTGCTCTTTCGCTTGCAGTGACTGGCTTGAGGACAGACATGCAACTCAAAGGGGCTAAATGAGAGCCTCCCCATGGGACTGCTTGTGGGGACTATGGAGCTGTCAGGAGGATAGGTGACAGGCCTTGGACTGCTGGTGTCCCACTTCAGGTCTGCCGCTGTGTAGCCCGAGCAGCACAAGAGAGGGCTGCTGTGCAGACCCGGGCCATCTGTTTGCATCTGACTGGGGCCTCAGTTTCTGATAGTGAAACTCCAGCATCTCATCAGTACTGGAAGGGAGCTGGCTCTACCAGAGCACAGAGAAAAAAACAGTAAAACCGAGAAGCGCGGTGCAAGCGTGGTGGCGCATGCCTTTAATCCCAGCACTCAGGAGGCTCAGGTAAGAGGATTGCCGTGAGTTCCAGGCCAGCCTGGACTACAGACGGAGTTTCAGGTCAGCTTTCCGTTAGAATGAGAACCTGTCTAAAAAAAAAAAAAAAAAAAAAAGACTGGCCTTCTCAGCTGAGAAAGCTAGAAGGACCAGGCAGCTTTGGGAGGGCATCTTTGGTTTTACCTTTGACCTCCAGCGGGCTGGGAATGATCGACTGACAGCTCTGGAAATTTGGCTGTGAACTGTGGCCAACTCTTAATCATGTAGTCAGTGACCCATCAGAGTGTGAGGAAATGAAAATAAAAATCTCTAGTGACGTCAGAACACATCTTTTTTTCTCCTTGCTCCTCCCCCTAATTCTGCCCCTATCGCTAGTTTATGTATTTTGAGAGAAGCAGGAGAGAAAACCAGCCAAGTTGCTTTTGTGATATCTATTTGAACTCTATCTTGGGCTAAGTCTGAACACTGAGCAGGAAACAGATTGTCCTGCATTTGAACATACCTTGCCTGGCAAATATACATACATATGTGTGTGTAGTTTATTTAATGGAGAAAGAGGGAGAGAGAGAGAATACTAGGGCCTCCAGTCCCTTCAAATGAACTCCAGAAACATGCGCCACTTTGTGCATTTGGTTTAAATGGATCCTGGGGGATTGAACCTGGGTCCTAAGGCTTCACAGGCAAGTGTCTTAACTGCTAAGCCATTTATCCAGCCCCTAAAATATACTTTTCCTTCCGTGTGTGTGTGTGTGTGTGTGTGTGTATTCATATGTATGTGGGTGTATGTGTGGGTGCTCATGCATATATGTGGAAGCCAGAGGTTGACATCAGGTGTCTTCTGTAGTTGTTCTCCATCTTACTTTATTTCATTTTTTGGTGTTTTTTTTAGGCAGGGTTTTTACTCTAACCCAAGCTGGCCCCAAACTCACAGCAATCTTCCTACCTCAGCCTCTCAAGTCCTGGGATTAGAGGTATGAGTTAACACACCTAGTTCCATCCTATATTTATTTATTTTAAAGTATTTCTTAAAAAATATTATTTCTTGCCGGGTGTGGTAGCGCATAACTTTAATCCCAGCACTTGGGAGGCAGAGGTAGGAGGATCGCCGTGAGTTCGAGGCCACCCTGAGACTACATAGTGAATTCTAGGTCAGCCTGGGCCAGCGTGAGACCCTACCTCAAAAAAACAAAAAGAAAATTATTTCTTGGAGATAAAGCAAGAGAGAGAGAGAGAGAGAGAGAGAGAGAGAGAGAGAGAGAGAGGAAATCTCTAAACCATCTCTCTAGCCCTCTACTTATTTATTTTTTGAGATAGGGTCTCACTTTAGCCCAAGCTGACCTGTAACTCACTATGTAACCCCAGGCTGATCGAATTTATAGTGATCCTCCTATCTTAGCCTAAGTGCTGGAATTGTAGGTGTGAGCCACCATGTCCAGCTCCATCTTAGTTTTTGAGATAGTGTCTCCTACTGAACCTAGAGCTCACCATTTTTTTTTTTAAGTTTTAGTTATTTGAGAGTGACAGAGAAGGAGGCAGAGAGAGAAAGAGAGCGAATGGGCACGCCAGGGCCTCCAGCCACTGCAAATGAACTCCAGACTCGTGCACCCCCTTGTGTATCTGGCTAATGTGGGTCCTGGGGAATAGAGCCTTGAACTGTGGTCCTTAGGCTTCACAGGCAAGTGCTTAGCCACTAAGCCATCTCTCCAGCCTGAGCTCACCAATTTAATTAGACATGATAGGCAGCAAGTGCCAGGGATCCTCCTGTCTCTGCCGCCTCAGCCCTGGGATTATGGATTCATGCCACCTAGTTTAGCTTTTATATAGGTTCTGGGGATCCAACCTCAGTTTCCATGCTCGCTCAGCAAGTACTTTACCTGCTGACTCGTTTCTCCAGCCATCCATGCAGTCTTCTTTAATAGTCACATGATGTAATTTGACTCCCCACCTAAGTTGTGAACTTCATGAAGGGAAAAATCAATTGTGTCCATGTTTTTTTTTTTAAATATTTTTATTTTATTTATTTATTTGAGAGTGACAGAGAGAGAAAGAGAAAGAGGCAGAGAGAGAGAGAGAATGGGCATGCCAGGGCCTCCAGCCACTGCAAACGAACTCCAGATACATGCACCCCCTTGTGCATCTGGCTAACATGGGTCCTGGGGAATCGAGCCTCGAACCGGGGTCCTTAGGCTTCTCAGGCAAACGCTTAACCGCTAAGCCATCTCTCCAGCCCAATTGTGTCCATGTTATAAGGACATGACTTGGTGCCTAGCCCTTGTTAGTCTTTGAAACCTAAAAGATGATTTGTCAATGAACTCCTTAGCACACTAGAAAAGGCCCACAGCTAAGCTGCATGTTCCTGTTGAAGGGATGTCTAAACAAAGCAGGAATTGCTGTGTCAATCAGTGTTTGGACCTAGGCCTTTGCTCTGAGGCTCTGCTACTCTAGACACTCAGGCTGAGTAATGTCATATCCAAACTTGGCCAGAGGGCTCTGCCCCACAGTGGCTGCTGACTCACACACGGGGAGGTGTTAGTCGTAAGCCTTGGCATGGACTATGGGTGGTGGGAGTCATTCCTTGAGAGGGAGTATGACCAGGCTGGGGTGCTGAGGAGTTACCCTTGATGGTTAGGGCTTAGTGTGCAAGGTCTACTTAAGGAGGGGATTCTGGTTAAGCAGTGGGACTGTCAAGATAGGCTCCCACTTGGCAGAAGTTGTTGAGTGCAAGATAAAGTCAGTTCTAGGCCTTGATGAGGAGCCTCTGGCCTGGCGGGGGATGGGTTTGCTAAATTTGGATGATGAGTATGAGTCCGTCTTAGTATTAAAATAAATCTCAGCTAGGGCTGGAGAGATGACTCAGTGGTTAAGGCACTTGCCTACAGAAGCCTAATGACCCAGGTTCAATTCCTCAGTACCCATGTAAAGCCAGATGCACAAGGTGGCACATGAATCTGGAGTTTGTTTGCAGTGGCAGGAGACCCTGGTATGTCTACTCTTCCTCTCTCTTTCTGTCTTTCTCTCTGTCTGTCCCTCTCTCTCTCTCTCAAATAAACAAATAAATATCTTTTTAAAAAAATCTCAGCTAAAATGGGTATGTGGTGCCCATCAAATTGCCCTCCAAATATTTATGTTTATACCCATTGAGTAGGGCTGGTCTCACTTTTGGTCAGAAAAGCTCCTTGTTGGAGATGGGAGTGATTAGTGGGGAGACTCCAAATCACAAATGTCTGAGAACACATGATTGTTGACTGCTCAGAACTAAATGAAACATCTCTATCACAACCTCCAAGGCTCGGGTGACATTGTGGAAGAGGGAGGCAAAAGAAAGAGCCAAGGAAGCAGGAAGAATGCTTTGGAACGCTGTCTTCCAGACACGAAATGGCGGTTGCATTCAAAACCTCACAGTGACTGTTAACCTGCACAGACCTGCACCAACATTCCATCATGTGTGATGAAGGAGGGAAAAAAAAAAAATTCAAAATGCAAGGAGTAGTTGGAAGAACGAGTCATTGGGAAGAAGGGGGCAAAAGAAGAAAGTAAAAAGAAGGTATTATGATCAAAATGTATTATGTACATGTATGAAAATTGTCAATAAAAACATTTTAAAAATAGGGCTGGAGGCTACAGAGATGGCTTCGTGGTTATTGTGCTTGCCTGTGAAGCCTAAGGACCTATGTTTGACTTCCCAGATCCCATGTAAGCCAGACGCACAAGGTGATGCATATGCAAGGTGATACATGTGCACAAGGTGGCACATATGTCTGGGGTTTAATTGCAGTGGTTGGAGGACCTGGCGTGCCAACTATCTTTCTCTTTATCTCTCATTAAAAAAAAGAGAGAGAGATGGAGAATGGCTTAGCAGTTAAGGTCTTTGCCTGTGAAGTGTAAGGACCCAGGTTCGATTCCCCAGTACTCACATAAGCCATATAAACAGGGTGGCCCATGTGTCTGGAGTTTGTTTGCAGTGGGCTAGAGGCTCTGGCATGCCCATTCTCTCTATCTGCCTTCTCTCACACAAATAAATAGATTAATAAATCCAATGAGTCTGAGTTAGTAGGGGATTGTGAATCTCAGGTAAGGGGGCATGCCAGAGGTGCAACGGAAAGCACCAGGGACTGGACTGGGAAGGTTAGTCCCCAGGCTTGTATGGCAAGGGCGGGACGGTGCCAAGCTTTGGCGCGGAAACTCCAGGCCGGCAGGGGGCGCTGCACATGGAGCTAGAGACTCAAACCGGCTCCAGGCCGGCAGGGGGCGCTGTGGCGATGACGGCGTAACGAGCTTCCGGCAGGTGGCGCCGTAGCCGCAGCCCAGGCCCGGCGGGCGGCGGCAGCGGGGAGCTGCAGCCGGCTCTCCGGCCGGGAGCGGCGGCGGCGGCGGCGGTACGCGGGAGGCGGAGCGGCGGGGGCAGGAGCAGCAGCGGCGACGGCGGGAGCGGTGGCCCAGGCGGGCTGCTGCGCGGTCGGCGAGCGCACGGGCCGCGGCCGCACGGAGCCCGCCATGCCGGCGCGGGTCTGAAGCTAGCCGAGCCAGGGCCGAGGCGAGCGGCGGGGCGCGCCGGCCTGTCGTCCCGCAGCGGCCCGGCCCGGGCTTGATGAGCGGCGGCCTCGGCCTCCAGCGCAGCCCGGAAATGTCCGGCAAGATCGAAAAAGCAGGTAAGACGCGTTCCGACGGGGAGCGTCGTGCGTTCGGGGCTCCCCGAGACGCGCGGCCCCGGCTCCGGCCGGCCTGGCGCGCCAGCTCCGCAGGGCCATCTTGAGCCGGGCCTGGCGGCGCCGGGGACGGCGACCGTGGCGGGAGCCCGGGGATCGAGAAGGCCCTGCAGCCGGCGCTCTGGATGCCTCCGGAGCCTCGGGCAAAGGCTGGAGCCGAGGTCGGTGGAGGCCTGGCCGCGACCGCATGCTTGCAGACGGGCTGACGCGCCCGGCCTGGCGCTCAGCGCTCAGGAGGAGGTGGACACAGCCCAGCTATAAAATGTGTCACTCTTAATGAGCCTCGAGTTTAAATGTAACCACAAGTGTCCACTTCGGTAGCTTCAAAGGAAGCCGGCTGCATCTGCTGGAGGTTTCTTTCTTTTCTTTCTCTCCCAGCCCCCCTTTCTCTTGGGCGCAGCCAAGTTGTCTCATACCCAGCCTTGCTCTTCGAGCAGGGCGTGTAGGAGCCAGTGGGGTTGGAAGAGATTGTGATGCAATATTGAGTGCAAACCTCATCTCTTTGTGTGTTCCTAGAAATCTTGGGGAGCTACCTTTCGACTCCCTCCCTGTTTTTTTTTTCACCCCTGTTCTGGGAATAGACTCTCCAAAGATTCAATTACTGTTGTGCATATGGGGCCCAAAGCTTAATTAGCAGGCAGGCGGAGACACCTTGCTGGGCGGATCCTTGAATGCTAGGTGAGGTAGGCGATGGTGATGGTCCAGAGCTTCGGTGCTGGGGGTTGCCAGGTTAGCTTGGAACTGCCTTATAGAAGGCAGACTTGTAGGAAGGTACAAGGGGGTTGAGTTTTTTTTTTTTTTTCCTTTTCTTTTAAATTGGTATCTCCTAGGTTGAATAGAGATATTTAGTTGGGATGCATTTCAGCAGTGGATTCAGCAGGCAATGTAATCTTTACAGCTAACTGTTTAAGCATAGGAAAGAAAATTTTGTAGCCTTTATTGAGAGTTTGCTGTGTCTCTTGCTTAGCTCCTTCAGCATGCTGGTTATTAGATCCTTGAAGATTCTCTGTGATAATATACCAGTTTTAGCAGCTCGGAGAATCTTAGTGGATTTCCATACCTCACCCAGCACGGGAGTGACAAGTTGGTCTTTGACACCTGGTCCTGTGTCCAGAACCCATTCTTAGGGATGGGGCATTGGCTTCAGGTGTTAGTTCTGGTATGTTTTTCTCTCTGTTCTCCAGCCCCGGGGCCTTGCCTAGTGACTATGAGTCGTTTTCCTGCTTACGTGCTGATCTAGAAATATCTCTGTGGTTTTATCTGTGCGGCATTTCTCCGGAGCTCCTGTAGAGCATCTCATATGAATGCACTGTTGGGAAACGTGAAGTAACTTATTTTCAAATAACATTACCCGGGTTTTCTTTGGTTATCAGAAGATCACATATTCATTGTTAGAAACTTGAAAGTCATGGAGAAGCCAGCAAAAGGAAGGGAAAATTACCTGGCATCTCATGAGCTGCTTCCCCCCCCCCCCCAGAATGACAGCCCCCTTCGTTTGATTCTCACTCCAGTCCATTTCAGCACAGGTCATCCTGAGGCCATCTCTGGTCTGTAGTCGGGTTTGTCTGAGAGAAGCCTTGGTGGGGTGCTGAACCTAGTAAAAACCTGGGCTGCTAGGCCCAGTGTATGTGCAGCACAGGTCCTGGCGGGGGTGGAGGGGTGCTGGAGGGGACAGTGTTCGCTAGGTAGAGATGGAGGAAAGAGGGCTGAGAGGAAAGGGCTGCAGGAAGAGTCATCTGGGATGAAGTAGCCATGAGATAGTTCTGAGGCTGGCACCTCATCTGGGTGCTGAGGATTACACATGTAGCAGGAGGGCCATGCACACCTCTCCAGAAAGCTTGGGATGCTCCTGGAGTGAGAGCTTGCCCTCCTGGAGCTTCTGTAGGTCACCTGAGGTGAGCTCAGCTGTGCATGTCCACCTGATTTTCTGTTCAGTTTCAGGTGGAGTTTTCTAAGTAGACCTCTGTTAAGCATCAGAGACCTATTTCAAGGAGAGGTCTTTTGGTGAGGTGACAGGTCTCCAGTAATTATACAGCTCAACTCCCAGCAAATAGTAGTTGCTGTTTTGTGATCATTTGAAGTAACAAGTGTTGCTGAAATGTGTCTGTGGTCTATCCCTATGAAAACAGAATGGTCACTGTTTTTGCTTCTCATGGTTTAGTGATCTGGGGAGTTTTGAATAAGCAGAAAAGCTATTTATTTGGCTTGCTTTTCATGCTTGTAGCTCAGTGGAACTGCCATCCTGCCTTCCCTGTGAACAGTGAGCAGGCTCTCTTGCTCACCTCTGGAGCAGAGCTTCCTAAACCTGTTACTGCTGCTCTGGCATCCAGAGGCGTATGCCTGCGACAGTCCTGAGAGGACGTCCTAATGGCATGAGGACACAGGAGGACCAGCCTCATACTAATCTTCTTCACGTGTCCATGGAAAATCAGGATAGCTTGAGTTTAAGGGTACCTTGAAGGGGTGGCTGGAGCTGTCAGGAGGACAAGGAGAAAGGATAGTTAGGTAAGGGGTACCAGATAACTTAGGGAGACTTCCTAGGGTGTGCTGATCACAGCTCTTTTCCAGGAACCAAAGGGTCACGACCTGAAAGATCACTGGGAGGTGGGCACAAATGCTGCAGGGCCATGGGCACTTTCAGGCTCATGCAGATGTGGTTCGGCGTGTGGAAGCAGGTGTGCTGGTTCTACTTGCTCTTGTCCCTTCCAGCAAGTACACCAAGTGAGGATAGATAATGCTCTAGCGTTTCTGGAGCTTAAGGTGAGACGGGCAGCTGTTGGCTGGCTTTAGTCCATTGAGCCGCATGTGTTCCTAAGGAAGAAAAGAGCTGCTGGTTAGTATTGAAAAATCAGGAAAATGCTTAACAATACTGGTTCTCTTAGAAAATGAGAACCTCTGATAACGCTTCCTGGTAATGTGCAGGGCAGCTTTGGGTGGGAGCCAGGAGGTGGCTACTGGCAAGTCCTTGCCCCTCCCCCTGCCAGCTGTATTACTGGTGCCCCTTGCCCATTTGGACTGTTGACATTTGCATCCCTGAGTCAGAGATGATTCATGTCTGTTTACTTGTGATCTGGACTTTGAATCTTCATCCCATTCCTTCATTGACTGACTCCCCCATTCCTTCATCCAGCACCACAGAGCACCTGCTCTGCCAGGCGCTGTGTGCGACCCTGGGGATCGCGGTAACTCAGTAGACCTTATGCCACCTGCGATAAGAATGGTGTCTGTGCCTGACACTACCTACGCAAGACCATCATAGTAGCAGGAAAAGATGATGGCATCAAAATAAAAGAGACTGATTGAGAGGGAGAGGGGATATGATGGGGAGTGGAGTTTCAGAGGGGGAAGTGGGGGAGGGAAGGAATTACCATGGGATATTGTTTACAGTCATGGAAATTCTTTTTTTTTAAAATTTTTTATTTATTTATTTGAGAGCGACAGACACAGAGAGAAAGACAGGTAGAGGGAGAGAGAGAGAATGGGCGCGCCAGGGCTTCCAGCCTCTGCAAAGGAACTCCAGACGCGTGCGCCCCCTTGTGCATCTGGCTAACGTGGGACCTGGGGAACCGAGCCTCGAACCGGGGTCCTTAGGCTTCACAGGCAAGCGCTTAACCGCTAAGCCATCTGTCCAGCCCGGAAATTCTTAATAAAAATAATGATGAATAAATTTTTAAAACAGAATGGTGTCTGCATGTGCCTCATATAGCCTGCTGGGGAGGTTTTACGACTGGGCTCAGGGTGCTGGTGGTACCTGTAAATTCCTGTCATGACTGGTGGAGCTCTTGGGGGCATGTGCGTGATGAGTGGAGTTGGCTGCTGCAGTTGAGGGGAAGGAGCAGCTTGCCGGGGCGTGGCGTGCAAGGCCTCTGCACCGGAGCAGGCGCCCTTCTGCTTCATGCAGTGCACTTGGTATCAGAGTTCCAGTTACTGCCTCCCTCCTGCTTGCCTGTCTTCCGCCTGGCTCCATTTGGTTCCTTCATCAGAGTTTGCTGAGCACTTAAAACCTGAGCATATTCAAAACCTCCCCCCCCCAATAATTTTGAACTTTCTTTCATTATTTATTTGAGAGAAAGAGAGAGAGAATGTCCATTGCCAAGAAAACGCCATATGCATGGGTCACCTTGTGTATCTGGCTGACATGGGTCTGGGGAGTCAAACCTGGGTCTTTTGGCTTTGCCAGCAAGTGCCATCTCTTGGCTTTGCCAGCAAGCGCCATCTCTCCAGCCCAACTGAGCATATTCTATAAGAAGGGTCCCTGCCTCCATGAAAGATAGAATGTGTGTGTGTTTCAGATCCCTTCCTGTGTGTTCTGTTGAAAGCTTCAATCTAGCTAGCCAGCTGGCCAGTGCTAAAATCCTGGCACCCCTGTGAAGTTTGCTGGGGTTGGTGGGGATGGCCACAGGCTTACCCAGAACACTGCAGACACACTAAATATGGAGTCTCAAAGTCCATTTTTCAAATTCTTACAGATACTTTAGTTACAAATGGAAAGGAAATTTACAATGGCTACATTCCTAGTAACTTGTTATTATGTCTTTTCTCAGAACACATACTAAATACAAGTGGGACTTTCCCTTTTTTTGTGGCCTCAGAGGGCTTCTTAGATTGATAGTCACTGTATTTTGATCAGTTTTAAACTCCTCAAAGTTTATACTTCCCCTTTCCCCACAGTGATTACAGTGTGCTCAGTTACCCAATGCAAATTCTGACCACCAATGCTCTCCCTTCATTGGCCTGCTCATCCAGCACTTTTTGCATGCCTCCTCACTGGCAGACACCCTGCAATGCCTCATAGTGTCAGAAACCTGAAGGAACTTGGGCTTCCCAAGGTGGCAGGCCAGGTATAATAGCAAACTGGCCTTGAACATTTCTGCCATTTCCGGTGGTTTTTCAAAGTGCATTTATAGACTCCCTCATCGCCCTTCAGCTTCACGACAGCCCCAAGGGTCAGAGCAGGGCAGAATATCCCCATTTTGCACCTGTGGGCAGTTGAGGGTTAGGGAAGTGAAATGGGGAACTGGCCTTTTTGGGCCACTACTTGAGAACCTTCCATGTAGCTGGGACACAGCAGCTTCTGAATTCTAGCTCCTGTTTATGCATTTCTGATGTTAGGGGGAAAAACAACCCAAAACTACCTAACAGTCGACCAGGCTTGCCCTTGGGGCTGCTTATAGTACTAATAACATTAACAATACTATAGAGAGATAAGAAACAGTGACATAGATAAACCTCTTTAAAAAACTAAGCACAGCTTGTTGTGGTGGTGCACGCCTTTAATCCCAGCACTTGGGAGACAGAGATAGGTGGATCACCATGAGTTCGAGGCCACTCTGAGATTACATAGTGAATTCCAGGTTAACCTGGGCTAGAGTGAGACCCTACCTTGAAAAAAAAAAAAAAAAAAAGAAAAGAAAAAAAAACCCAAGCACAGCTACCCCAAATGTTTCCTGATCTCCTAAGCAGCTGTTGGCAGAGGCGGTTTGAATGGGATTCCTTGTAGCCAGGAGACCTGCGAGGAGGCTCGTAAAGATGAGTCATGTATGAGCTTGCAGAAAAGTCATCTCCCAAATTAGCCTGGCCTGTAGCTTGCCATGAGTGCCAGGCTGCATCTTACCTCAGTCCAGCTGAATGTGTTCGCTGTTGCCATAATAAGATGACACAGTGGAAAGAGGAGGAGCCTGGCAACCAGGGCTGCCACACCCACGCGGCCTCCCACAGCAGCCTTGCTGACTGCTGGGACAGGTGTCCTCTGCCTTTACCCTGCCGCAGAGGCTGTGCCACATGTCAGTAAATAAAGACTAGAATCTGTGGATTATGAAGGGATCTGTTATCTGGTCAGTATGCCATCTTAAAGTTTCTGATCATTTAGACCCGATGCTCTGTCCTTGAATAATTCTTTCCCATTTCAGGGTCTCATTTTCTCCATCAGTGCTTGGGAGGAGTGGAATTGTGAAGTTAATTCCTCCCTGTTTGCTTTTGTTTTGTTTTTTTCAGGGTAGGGTCTCCCTCTAGTCCAGGCTGACTATGTAGTCTCAAGGTGGCCTCAAATTCACGGCAATACTCCTCCTACCTCTGCCTCCTGAGAGCTGGGATTAAAGGTGTGTGCCACCACACCCGGATCCTGTTTGCTTTTTAAAGCAGGTCTCTTCTGTTCATAAGAAGGCCATTGCATTTGGCTGGGGGATATAACCTGTTTAGCACCCAGCTTCTAGGTTAGATCCCTAGCACAAGAGAATAAGCACACACATCATTAGATAACTGCCAGTGGGGAAGCAACCCTTTGCTGAGCTCCTCCTTCGACACTCCAGTAGCACTGTGTGAAAACTCACTTCCTGAATGGCCTTCACCAAAGCCAAAAGTGGCCCCTGCAGGTCCATAGTGCCATCTCTTCCCTAGCAGATAGTAAAATCCTGGGAAGGGCCCACATAAACACGTGGGTAGAACAGTATTGTTGAACTCATTCAGAATTCAGAGCCCCAGTTTCCTGTTTGCAAGTTAATCAACAAAGCCTTAAATAGAGCATTTGCTCTAGGAACTGTGTGCTTGTCTATGGCCATTCAGTCTAGCACACAGTAGGTGCCCAATGTATATTTATTAGAATGAGTGAAGGCTGGGTTGTGGCTCAGTGTTAGTATGCACAAGGCCTGCAAAACAAAAGCAAAATAAGAAAAGGATGAATGAATTTAATTAATGTTACCACAGAATGGGTTTAGGTTTCTGATTGAAGTCTTTGGTTATTTTTAATCCTTTCTTTCTTTGGTGCTGGGGAACAAACAAGGGCCTAACACATGCTAAACAAGCACATTACCATGAGCCACACCCCAGCCCTAGCTAACTTTAGATACAGTTTCTTCTAGTTCTGAGTTGCCAGTGAGGCTGTTTCATAGAGAATTGGTAGGACTACCACTGTGATGAAAGGTATGCAGTGGTCACTTATGTGTCAGCTGTATACACTGGCCTGTGTTTTTCTGTAGTTCTCTGAAGTTGATGATGTGGCTGCCCAGGCCAGGCAGGGTAGCACGTTCTTTTAGTCCAGCTACGGGGAAGCTGAGGTAGGAAGGAAGATATCTTGAGCGTGGGCCATATAATGAAACCCTGTGTCAAAAGGAAGGATGATCGGGTGTGGTGGTGCAGGCCTTTAATCCCAGCACTCAGGAGGCTGAGGTAGGAGGATCACTATGAGTTTGAGGGAGGCCAGCCTGGGACTGCAGAGTGAGCTCCAGTTTGGGCTGGAGTGAGACCCTACCTTGAAGAAGAAAAAAAGGGAGAGAGAGAGAGAGAGAGAGAGAGAAGGGGAGAGCCCTCCCATACCTGCCCAGCTCTGCTGCTCAGCACACTCTGAGCTGCCATTTTAGTTGCTGCTTGGTTTGTACACAAGCAAAGAAAGAGCCCAGGCAGCACTTATCCTTCCTGAGCAGTCATCACTGTGCCATACAGCTGCCCAGTAAGGTGTCTGCCAGTCCTGTGTAACCCGGCACCCAGAGCAAGCACCAGGACAGGTGTCCAGTTGTTACTTGCTGTGGTTTTCAATTGGCCCTGGAACATTTTTTAGGACTAGCTCCCTGCCCATCAGCTTATGGGTGACTGGAGGGACCTGCTGCCTTGGAGCAGTCGAGGGAAGCTCTCCATTTGTTTTTGTCAAGTGGCCAGCGGGGTGTGTGTGTGCGCGTGTGTGTGTGTGTGTGTGTGTGTGTGTGTGTGTGTGTGTGTGCATGGGGCGAGGGGAGGTCTCTTGTGAGTGGAGATGCAGTGGAGGGGCCAGCCTGAGTAGTTAGAGGTCTTGTCTGTGAGGATGTCTTTCCTTTTCTACCCTTTCCTTTCAAGCTGGGGTGGGGCGGCACATGCCCTTCTCTGAGCCAGACCCACTGCTGCTTGCTGGAGGCTCCTGACACCAAGACTCAGCCTGCTGCAGCCCTCAGTCATGAAGGAGTCTTTCAGTCATTTCATTACAAGTTAAGTTTTGTGTCAGAACTCTGCTCCGCTTTGAAAATATAGATAAGGCCTTCTGGCTGGGAAGAAAGGCCCATTGCAGGCTTGCTTTTTAGTGTTAAAAAGTGCACCATGAAGCTGGATTTGGTGGCACATTCCTTTAGTCTCAGCGCCTGGGAGGCTAAGGTAGGAGGATTGTCATGAGTTCAAAGCCAACTTTGGGTCATAGAGTGTGTTCCCACTTAGCCTGGGCTAGCGTGAGACCCTGCATAGAAAACAAAACAAAAAAAAGTGCACTGTGGGTGTGACCTGGCAGGTGTGGCTCCCAGGTGCACACTGCACTTACAGATGGCTGTGATGCTGGAGTATTTGGAAGGAGGAGGATAGCTATGGAAAGAGAGGGAGGACAGCTGAAGCCCGGTGGACTGTGGTAGCTCCAGACACTACTTCTTTGACCCGAAGCAAACAAGTGAAACCCTGGTTAGAAACAGTAGTTGTATTTATTTGCTGGTTATGGATAATCCCATGTGTCTGTCCCTCTCAAGTGGCTGGTTGTGAATAGATAGATGGGTGATTGTGAATGCGCCAAGGAATTGGTGCCTCTCAGCCTCTCCTTTCAGTAATAAGTAAAAATAATAGTAGCAGCTAACAGTCATTAGCTTCTCATCACATGCCAGTACCAAGCTCTGCCCAGTGCATTCCACATGCGTGACTTAATTCTTACAATGAGAGAAAGGTACCATTACAGTTCATGCAGGAAGATATTAAGTCACAGGGCTGTCTTGAGATCTAGAGTAGTTAAGAGGTGCATGTATTAGATGAAGTAGTTAAGATACACATGTATTAGATGGAATGGGACAGAGGTAGGACCAAAACCCTCATGAGTGCCTTCCACTTACCCAGGTTTTCAGAGGTTCTGAAGACAGCTGTCTCTTAGCTCTTGTGATGTGGTTAAAAATGACTTTTGCCAGGCATGGTGGTGCATGCCTTTAACCCCAGCACTCAGGAGGCAGAGGTAGGAGGATTTCTGTGAGTTTGAGACCATCCTGAGACTACATAGTGAACTCCAGGTCAGCCTGGGCCAGAGCAAGACCCTACCTCGAAAAACAAACAAAACAAGACAACAACAACAACAACACAAAGACCTTTCTCATTTCTAAAATCCCCTCTGTCCACAAGTTGGCTGGTACAATGACAAAGTCCCCTACAGTGCAGCAGGGATGCATGGTGTTAGGTCGGGAGGGGCTGCCGAGATGGAGTCACCATGGTCAGCAAAATGGTGACAGAGGCATAGGAAAGTGGATTATCCACATTCTTCAAGAGAACAGATAGTTGTATTCCTCCTGGCTGTCCTGCTGGAGGGCCCAGGTCTTAGGGTGCCTTGCTTCTTGCTGGGTGTCCTTGGGCAAATTGTCGAATCTTTCTAAGCCCATTGTGTCTCTAATTATAACTTCATGGGGGTGGGGGCAGTCCAATCCAGGGCTGAATAGTTATTACTCAGGGTTTCCTAAGAGGCCTTTTTCTCTCACCTCCCTTCCTTCCTCCCTCATTCTGTTTTTAAATATCTTTATTTATTTGCAAGGAGAGGGCAGGGAGGGAGGGAGAATGGACACACTAGGGCCTCTTGCCACTGCAAACAAAATCCAGATACATGTGCCACTTTGTGCATCTGGCTTTATGTGGGTACTGGGGAATTGAACCCTGGTCTGTAGGCATTGCAGGCAAGTACCTTAACTGCTGAGCCATCACTCCAGCCCTCTTTCTTATTTTTGAGACTGGCTTTTGCTCTATATTTAGGCAGGCCTTGAACTCATGTAGCTCAATTCTCCTGCCTCAGTGGGATTACTGGCATGCCACTTCCACACCCCACTGAGAGGTATTGACTGTGAGTCTAGGCTGTAGTAGTAACATTAGAATTGGACACATGGAAGGGTACTTTGTTGATGGTTTCCTTTTTGTTGTTGTTTGAGATGGTCTCATGTAGTCTAACCTGGTCTCAGACTTGGTATGTAGCTGAGGCTGGCCTTGAACTCTTGATTTTCCTTGCTATCTCCTGAGTATTAGGACTACAGCTGGCTTGTACTAGATGCCGCCTGGCTTTACTATTCACCATCACAATAAACCCATGCAATTCTTCTTAGCTTTCAAAGCACCTTCTAGACATGAGTGTCTTTGTTGTTGTAGGGTTGTTTGTTGTTGTTGTTTTTAGTTTTCTGAGGTAGAGTTTTACTCTAGCCCAGGCTGACCTGGAATTCACTATGTAGTCTCAGGGTGACCTCAAACTCATGGCGATCCTCCTACCTCTGCCTCGCGAGTGCTGGGATTAAAGGTGTGCACCACCACGCCCAGCTGTTGTAGGTTTTTTGACTCCTTTGTTTCTTCTTTCAAGTGTTGGAGTTGCATAGCATTGTCCAAGAGAGGAAGATGACAGCTAGCATTTAAGTACTTCCTGTGTGCCCAGTGCTTTGCTCTGAGCTTGACCTTCAGATGTGTACTTGACTGTATTCTCTTCTTACAGAGAGAAGTGGCAGGGATTGAACCCAGTAGTCAGTTGAAGAAAGGGAGGCAGTGAAAGGGGAAATGACTGCCCAGGGCTCAGATTGCAGAGAACTGGGTCCACGGCTGATCTGCTGAGTCACTGGAGTGGCCTGGAGAGAGGCACCACTGTTGCATTGCTTAGAACCCACTGTGGGACTCCCCTGGGGCTTTCCAGCCCATCTACATGACTATGACTGGCTGCACGTTTGCCTGTTTACAGAGCTGGTTCTGGGCACTTAGTTACAAAAGTGGCCTGAAGTACTGCTGCTTTAGAGTGACCTTTCACATATAATGCAGTAGTGGTGGGAATTGGGAGCCTGACAGGTGAGAGGGCCAGTGTCCTTGGGGAGTCAGAGTTTGACCGCTGCCTGTGCTATGTGCAGACTGGGTCTCACTTTCACGCACTCTTTTGTGGGAGAATTAAGGTGAGCCTAGTAGTGACAGCAAGGAAGACCCTTCTGTGGCTCCAGAACTGCACCAGTGCCCTGGGTCGGTGCCTGGGCAAACCTTAACTCTCCCAATCTGTCCAGTGTGATTGACGTGTGCCAGGGTTGAGTATGAGGCTTCACGTGCTAGCACGGCCACACGACGGTCCTGGGGTCTTAGGCAAGTCACCTCCCCGCCCAAGCTAGGACCTGCTGCAGGGTACAAAGACAATGAGGAGGATTGTTGTGAGTTTGAGGCCAGCCTGGAACTATAGAGTTCCAGGTCAGCTTGGGCTAGAGTGAGACCCTACCTCCAAAAAAGTAATAATAATGTTCTCACATAAGGGCTCTTCTGCCTTAAAATGACCATGTTTTTAAAAATGGTAATATAATAAGTGAAATTCAGACTTCATTACTGACAAAGGAATGGCAGATCTCTGACTGGTGAGGTGTTTTAGAGTCTCTCTCTGTCTCAGTGCTGCGGATGTGTGGCTGTTTGACTCAGGTGTCCCCCATAAACTTAGGTGTTCTGAATGCTACGTTCCCAGCTGATGGAGATTTGGGGATTAATGCATCCTGGAGGTGGTGTATTGTTGGGGGCTGGCTTATGGGTCTTATAGCCAGTTCCCCATGCCCGTGTTTGGCACACTCTACTGTTGTCCACCTGATGTTGGCCAGGAGGTAATGTCCACCCTCTGTTCATGCCATCATTTTCCCTTGTCATTGTGGAGCTTCCCCTTGAGACTGTAAGCCAAAATAAATCTTTTTCCCAAAAGCTGCTCCTGGTTGGGTGATTTCTATAAGCAATGCCAACCTGGCTGCATCAGTAAAGTGGTACCTAGGTGTGGGGTTGCTGCTAGACACCTGTGTGGCTTTGGCCTTTTGGAGCTGATTTTCAAGAGGAATGTGGAAGGATTTGAAACCTTGGCTTAAGAGATGCCTTGCAGTGCTGTAAGTACAGCTTCATGGACTATTCTGGTCAGAGGTGAAAGACCTGAATGCAATAAGAACTATGGACTGTGAGGTTTGGCTTATGAGGGTGAGAAAGAGCTTTGCTTGGACGGGGCTAGAGACAGTTTGTGTGAAAAGCTTACTGTTATGCCCATGTCCTGAGAAATTGTGCAGATTTGTTTTGTGTAGAAATGAACTGGTGTGAGCAGAGGAATATGGCACAGAAAGAAAAATCTTTGGGTGAACTGCTGCCCGTTCAGCTGCAATTGAGAGATTACAACCTTTGAGATTGGGCCAGCTGACCTGTACTAGAGCAACAGGAAGAATGTAGACTCTTCTGAAGGTGTCTTGAGTGCTCAAGGAGTGCCCTGTTCTTCAAAGTCTGCTTTATTTCCCCCTGGATTAACAAACTGGCACCCTACCTGGTATTGTGGAGTACAAGAAATGCAGGAAAGAAGCCGGGCGTGGTGGCACACGCCTTTAATCCCAGCACTCAGGAGAAAGAGGTTGGAGGATCACCATGAGTTTGAGGCCACCCTGAGACTACATAGTGAAGTCCAGGTCAGCCTGAGCTAAAGTGAGACCTTACCTCAAAAACAAACAAAAAAAAGTAATGCAGGAAAGAGGGTCACTGAGTTTGCAACACGGTCTTGTGTTTTGGAAATGGCCATGGGCAGTGGGAAGCAGGTTTGCTGGATGCCTGCATGGAGACCCCATGGGGTCATAAGGATGAACCGTGGATTGCAGTGGAGACCCAGTGGAGATGCCAGGACCATGAGATGGCTGCTAAGGAAAGCTGTTAGCCCCGGATAGTTTTCCAGGACTGTGAGTAGCCTAGCTGAAGGGGTGGAATTGGAACTCCAGAGACTTGTTGCTGGTTAGAATTATCACACTTGGAGATTTGTCTCTGACTAGAGTTGTTGGACTTGAAGCTACAGAGTTTGATGTTTGCCCTGGTTGTTCTAAATTTTGTATTGGCTGAATATATCTTTGCTATGTCCAGTGCCATCTTTTGCAGTGTGAATGTTTATTCTGTGCCATTATGGGTTTTGGGGGGATTTTTTTTGTTATTATGGCTCAGTTAAAAGACTTTGGATTATGAGAATGTTTGAACATCATTGGGATTGATAAAAATTATGGGGATGTTTAAAGTTGGACTGAATGCACTGCATTTTACATCATGGATGGTTATCAGTTTATGGGGGCCAGAGCAGAATGTGGTGGTTTGATTCAGGTGTGCCCCATAAACTTAGGTGTTCTGAATGCTAAGCTCCCAGCAGATGGAGATTTGGGAATTAATGCCTCCTGGAGGCAGTGTATTGTTGGGGGCTGGTTTATGGGTATTATAACCAGTTTCCCCATGCCAGTGTTTGGCACACTCTCCTGTTCTGATTATCCACTTGATGTTGGCCGGGAGGTGATGTCCACCCTCTGTTCATGCCATCATTTACCCCTGTCATTGTGGAGCGCTCCTCTTGAGTCTGTAAGCCAAATAAAACTTTTTCCCAAAAGCTCCTCTTGGTTGGGTGATTTCTGCCAGCAATCGAACCTGACTGCAACAGGATGGAACCAGGATCTGAATATATTGAGTGTACTGCCACTGAGGCATACTCCAGCCCTGTCATAGTTACAGTTAGGTAGTAAGCCTGTGAAAAGATACATGGGTGTTGAAGAGATGGCTTAGTGGTTAAGGTGCTTGCCTGTGAAGCCTAAGGACCTATGTCCTACTCTCCAGATCCCATGTAAGTAAGCCAGGCGTACAAGTGCGGCACACGTGCGGAGTTCAACTGCATCAGCTAGAGGCCCTGGTGTGCCAATTCACTCCCTTTCTCTCTCTCTCTCTCTCTCTCTCTCTGTTGCTCTCTCATAAAAATTAAAACAAAATTAAAAGTAAAGATAAAAAGATAACATGGAAAGAGTAGATAGCATCATTTTAGTCACATATGAAGGGCATGCAGACGAAGCAAGAAAAGCCCTGATTTTATTATTTCTCGAGTGCCTAGAAGTAATGGGCCTGTCCCTGCTGGCTGTGGCTTAATATTAGAGCCACAGTGGGTTTATCCCTCAGCAGATGTATTTTTGATCCATCCCAAAAGAGTCTGTTTCAGTTTCTCCTTCCAGGGGTGACTGTCAGGGTTAATTAAACCATCACTGATTAGCTCTGGAGGTGACATGATCACAATGTGCTAGGTCTATTTGGTGACTATTAAAGCACTACCAGTTATTCAATGTCCTTAGAACAAGTAATTCACATATTACATAGAATGCTGTGTTGGCCTAATCTCCTACTCTTTGTATTTCTCCCATGATTACCTTTCCCAGCTGGTCAAACTGAGGAATCCTGTTGTCCTGCTCATGTCTGCCTTGCCTGGGCTCTCCTGAGTCTTCCTCTGTGTCGAAGCCTGCATGTGTAGCTCTGCACACCTGGCATGAAGCACTTGAAATGCTGTTTGCCAAGAGACCAAAGCTGCTCAGCCCTTTCACTTTCTTTAATCATTTGGTCCTGGAGCTGCAGGACATCTCACTTAATTAGCATGACCACACTAATTTGTGCTTCTGCCTGAGCTTGTCCAGAGTGCCTTAAAAATATTAATTCTATGAGCTCATCAGAAATCCAAAATCGTGCTTTTCTGCATGATCTGTCCTTGCTCCCCCCCCCCCCACATTCAAGAGAGCTAGCTGTCTCTGTTCATTAGTCTAAACATGAAAGGTTGTAGAAGAATATGTTAAAAAATAGGAGCTAGGCTAGGGACCTGGACTACACTTCTACCCTAGGCTTTAGGTGTCCAAAGTTCCCTGGCTCCAGCTTGGTAGGATGATAGCCCTTACTGCCAAGGAAGTGATGTGGCCTGAAATCATCATGGAAGTCACTGTCACCAACAAAGCTTGGAACAGAGGCACCTTTGGACAGTTCAGAGAGAACCAGACTGGCACTGTCAGTCACCATGTCTGTCAGGTCCCACTCTGAAGTAGAGTCATGGCTCAGCAGCTTCTTGAGCTCATGGTCTGCTGAGGATCTGATGAAGTGCAGGCACCATTCTCAGGAGGAGCATTAGGCTGGGCAGACAGGTTCCCACCTGCTGTGAATTCCTGCTACTGAGTCATTTGTAATCACCCTGGGTCTTTGGGCTCTCAAACCAGCAGGACTTAGTTTCTCCTAGTTCAGTCAGACCTGGGTTCAAGTGAGAACCAGTCATTGTGCATTCCCAGGGTTTGCAAGGATTCTATGAATGGTGCTCATGAGTAGAGTCAGGCATGCGTGGACAAAGGGAACTTTCTTCTCCTGGATGAGAATGCTTTAATGTACATACAGTAAAATTCTAGAGACATAAAGTTCTGAGTCTTAATATAGGTAGATTTGCTTAACTGCTACTATAATCAGAATGCTGAACCATTCCATCATCCTTGAAAAAACCTCCCTGCAAAGTCTTTGTAGTAAAACACTTCTCTTATTTATTTATTTTCAAGACAGGGTCTCACTCTAGCCCAGGCTGACCTGGAACTCAGTTACTGTGTGTAGTTCCAGGCTGGCTTCAAACTCACAGGGATCCTCCGACCTCTGCCTCCCAAGTGCTGGGATTAAAGGTGAATGTCACCATGCCCAGTTTAGTCAAACCCTTCTTCAACTACTGATCCATTTTCCATCTGTCCCTATAGATCAGCTTTTTGCAAGCTATTTCATAAATGTGACCATGATATGTAACTTGTGGACATTGGATTCTTTTAATATATATACTGGCTTTAAGATTTACCAAGTTATTATTTTATGGTTAGGTTAGTTCATTCATTTTTATTGTTAAGTATTATTCTATTGAGTTGATTTAATAATCTCTTATCTACATGAGAATTTGACCTTAGTTGTCCTCTAGCTGTTTCCTAGGAAAAGATCAAGGATAGTTTGGGACCAGCAAAAATTTTTTTGTTTGTTTGTTTTGTTTTTTTTGTTTTTCAAGACGGGGTTTTGCTTTAGCCCAGGCTGACCTTGTATTCACTGTGTATCTTCAGGCTAGTCTTGTATTCACAGTGATCCTTCTGCCTCTTTCTCCTGAGTGCTGGGATTAAAGGCATATGCCACCACGTCTGTCTCAACCTAATTTTTAAAAAAATAATTAATTAATTTAAGAGAGATTGAGAGTATGGGTGTGCCAGGGCATCCTGCCACTACAGAGGAACTCCAGATGCAAGTGCCACTTTGTGCATCTTGCTTTATGTGGGTACTGTGGAATTGAACACAGGTCCTCATGCTTTGCAGTCAAACACCTTTAGCTGCTGAGACATCTCTCCAGCCCCAAACAACCTAATTTTAAGAAACGAGTAAAGGATTCAAATGGACATTTCTCTGAAGAAAATGCAAATGGCCAGTGGGCTAATGAAAATATGCCCACCATCACCCATCATCAGGAAGCACAGTAAGCACTCACCTCACCCCAGGATGTCTACTTTCAAAAACATTAACAATAACAGGTGTTGGTTCCAGTGTGGAGAAAGTACAACTCTTGTGCACTGCTAGTGTGACTGGAATATGGAGAGTTCATTGTGAAAACAGCATAACACTTTCTCAAAAAATAGAATTATTGGGCTGGAGAGATGGCTTAGCAGTTAAGGTGCTTGCCTGCAAAGCCTCATAACCCTTGGTGGAATCTCTAGGTCCCACGTATTGCTAAACACAAAGTTGTGACGCAAGCATGCAATGTCGCATGTGTGCACAAGGGGGCGCACACATCTGGAGTCCGTTCACAGGGGTGAAAGGGCCTGGCGCGTCCATTCTCTCTCTGTCTCTGCCCCCTTCTCCCTCTCTCTGTATCAAAAATAAAATAAAAAATAAGATTCCTTTGCCTTAAAATTTTTTAACAAAGTAAAATTATTGCTGGGCATGGTGGCATATGTCTTTAATCCCAGCACTTGGGAGGCAGAGGTAGGAGGATCGCCACAAGTTGAAGGCCATCCTGAGACTATATAGTGAATTCCAGGTCAGCCCGGGCTAGAGTGAAGCCCTATCTTGAAAAAACAAACAAACAAACAAAAAGAATTATTAGCCAAACACAGCGGTGCTTGCCTTTAATCCCAGCATTTGGGAGGCTGAAGAAGGAGAATTGCTGGGAGTTTGAGGCCAGCCTGGGCTAGAGTGAGACCCTGCCTCAAAACAATAACAATAACAAAAGAAAATAGAATTCTTAGGGCGAGGAGATGACTTAGTGAGTAAAGTGCTTGCCTTTCATGCATGAGAGAATCAGAGAAAAAGAAACCACTTAAACCCAAGAAACCACTTAAAAATGCTGGTCATGGTGGCACACCCTTATAATCCTAGTGCTGGAGAGGCAGAGACAGAGGAGGATCCCTGTGGCTTGTTGGCCAGTCATACTGGCCTAATTGGTGAGCTGTGGGTCAGAGAGACTGTATTAGTTATAATACTTGCTGCTGTGACCAAATACCTGACAGGAAGAAGGGAGGGTTTATTCTGGTTTACAGTTTCTAGGGAATACTTTTTATGATGATAAGGAAGGATGGCAGCAGGAGCAGGATGTGGGCTGCTCATGGCGTCCATAGTCGGGAAGCAGAGAGAAGTGGGATGAGACTAAAGAACTGCCTCCAGTGATCCACTTCCTCCAGGAAGGCTCTACCTCCTAAAGATTCCTCCACCTTCCCAAATAGCATCACCAGATGGGAACTAAGTGTTCAAACACTTGAGCCTAAGAAGGACATTTCACATTCATACCAAAACAAAGACCCAGTCTTAAAAAAAAAAAAAAAAAAGGTGTGGCGGCACACGCCTTTAATCCCAGCACTTGGGAGAGACAGATGTAGGAGGGTGTCTGGGATGCTGCCTCCTTTCCCAAGGGCTCTCAGACTTTAGAAACTTGGGGCTGCCAGGGTTGGGCTGAGAGTGGGCTTTCTAACAAGTTCCCAGATGCTGCTGCTGCTGCTGCCGCCGCCGCCGCCATTGGGAAGGAATACACTTTAGAGCCACTCCTCATGTGGAGGGGAACAGGAAAGGCCCTACAGATTTGACCAAAGAAGAAAGAAGCAGCCTATAGAATCATAAGACACATACTTCTCCAACAGCATGCTAGGAGAGGATAGCAGCATTATTATATTATAAAAGTGACAAACTGTGGCCCTGGCGGTTTAGCCAACTGGTCTTGCCTATACATGGGAGAGAGCTGGGTTGAAAGCACTACCTGGTACTGAAACAAACCCTGGTAACATGAAGAGGGAGCTTGAAAATATTCCTGAAAAGACATTGCAGAGTGAAGATGATTCCAAGAGTTTGTAAGCAAGAGTGAGCATAAATGTGTTTGCCCAGAACATGCTTTTCTCAGTAGCACTGGAGGGAGAAATCAGCAGTGATCTAATTAGCCCTGACAAGAAGGCGGCTGGAAGTTTCGCCGCTGTGAAGAAAACTCGTTGATGGATCTCACACTGAATGCATATTGTGCCTTGAGATATTAGCTAATTAATTAGGATGATATATTAGTCATCATGATAAACAAGACATTTAAAAACTTAAGCATCAGGGGCTGGGGATGGCTCAGTGGGTAAGGTACTTGCTGCAAAAGCATGAAAACTGGTATTCAGATCCTAGCACCCACGGGAAAAGCCAAGTGTGATAGTGTGCATCTTTTATCCCAGTGCTGGGGAGGCAAAGGCAGGAGGATTCCCAAGTGCTTGCTAGCTGATTCATCTAGCTGAATTGATGAGTTCCAGGTTTAGTGAGAGGTCCTGTCTTATAAAACTAAGGTGAGCTAGCCTGCAGGTATGAGGCACAGCTGGCTGGCATGCTTTGAGCTCTTGGGGCTAACTGCACCTTCATGAGCACCACAGGCAGCACATGCCTCAGGGTGGGGAAGATGGTGGGCTGGAACAGCGCCACTGTCACAGGCTTGTGTGGCACCTCTTCATGAAGTACGGTATCTGCTTGGCCACAAAAGGCGAGTGACCTCAACACTAAGAACAGGCTTTGAAGCCGGGCGTGGTGGCGCATGTCTTTAATCCCAGCACTCGGGAGGCAGAGGTAGGAGGACTGCCGTGAGTTCGAGGCCACCCTGAGACTCCATAGTGGATTCCAGGTCAGCCTGGGCTACAGTGAGACCCTACTTCGAAAGACCAAAACAAAACAACAACAACAAAAAAGAACAGGCTTTGAGAACAAAGAAAGAAACAGAAGCTTACCAAGGAGAGAGCTGGGCTTTCCAGTTACTTGACTATAAAGATCCTGAAGCTATTCAGATATTCTTCCTTGAGAAACTATAGCTTGGCGAAGAGTTGTTGCTCAAGGTGAATATGAAAAGGCTGTGGACAACCTGGCAAATGCAACTGCCATGTGTGAATAGCTGCATCAGCTGCTGCAAGAGTTACAGCAGGTCCTCCCATCTCCAGTGTTCCAGAACCTTCTGACCAAGCTTCCAACCCTTAGTCAGAGACTATAAGTGCTGCTTAGAGCCTGGCCAAAGATGATGTGGAATGAGAGATATCAGCATAATAAAACCTCAAAACAATTTTTAAAATCCTTAACTTGGAAGCTGAATAGCTCTGGGGGGATTAGAGCATGTTTGCTCTTAAGTGACTGTCTTACACTGAAATCTACCAGAGTGAATATTTACTTTGTGTAGACCCATCTTTCTGTTGTATTTATTTTTTCCAGTAAGGAGTTTGTTTTGATATAGCTTTTAATTTTGTAAAAACACTGTGAGTTACCAAAAAATTAGTAATAGGGCTGGAGAGATGGCTTAGCGGTTAAGGTGTTTGCCCATGAAGCCTAAGGACTCAGGTTTGACTCCCCAGAACCCACGTAAGCCAGATGCACATGGTGATGCACATGTCTGGAGTTGATTGCAGTGGCTAGAGCCACCCTGCCTTGCCAATTCTCTCTCTTACAAAAAAATTAATAATATGAGGTGGAGCTGGGCTTAGTGGTGCATGCTTTTAGTGCTAGCACCCCAGAGGCTGAGGTAGGAGGATTGTTGTCAGTTTGAGACCAGCCTGTGGCTACAGAGTGAGCTCTAGGTCATCCTGGGCTAAATAGAGTGAGACCCTGCCTTAAAAAAAAAAAAAATTTAGGGCTGAAGAGATGACTTAGCAGTTACGACTCTTACTTGCAAAACCTAAGAAATTATGTGCGACTCTCCAGGTCCAGACACATAAGGTCCGCACATGTATATAAAAGGTGGTGCACACATCTGGAGTTTGATAGCAGTGGCTGGAGGCTCTGGTGTGCCAATTCACTCTCTCTCTTGCATAAAAAGGTGGGGGAGGCTAATGGAGAGGTGGCATAGCAGTTAAGGCACTTGCCTGTGAAGCTTAAGGACCATGTTCCACTCTCCAGGTCCCATGTAAGCCAGATGCACTAGGTGAGGCAAGCACAAGGTCGCACATGCCCACTAGGTGGCACAGGTGTGTGAATTCGTTTGCAGTGGATAAGGCCCTGGAGTGTCAATTCTTTCTTTTTCTCTCACTCGCTCTCTCTAAAATAAAGATTAAAAAACTTTTTAAGGGCTGGAGAAATGGCTTAGTGGTTAAGGTGCTTGTCTGCAAAGCCAAAGGACCCAGGTTCAACTTCCCAGGACCCATATAAGCCAGATGCACAGGGTGGTACATGCATCAGGAGTTCATTTGCAATAGCTGGAGGCCCTGGCATGCCCATTCTCTATCTGCCTTTTTCTCCCTCTCTTTCAAATAAATAAAAATACAAAAAAAAAAAAAATTAAAGGCCAGTCTGTTGGGCTTGCCTCAAAAAAAATGTTAAAAATAAATAAATTAAAAAATTAGGTGGAGCATGATTGAGGAAGACACTGGATGTTGACGTCTGGCCTCCACACATACAAGTATCCACACATATATGAACATACATACACATACCATATACAAAACTAAGCATCTGAAGTGGAAGAAAAACTCTATAAAGTTACATTATGTTTGAAGTTACACAATATATCAACCCTCTGAAAACTGCAGTGGTAAGACCTCACAGGATTCTTCCGAGTCCTCTTCATGTACATAGTCCAAAAAAAAACTTCTTCCCTCTCCCTTTCAGGGTGCTCAGTCTCTGGAGCTCTCTACTTTGGAATATTTGAATGTACTAGGGCTAAGACTTCTGATTGCTTCTGGAACAATCTAGTCTGTCTAAACCTAGGTTGTTGTGTGTTTCCCCCTGAGTTTCATGTGCATATCAGCTGTCTACTGAACATCTATCTCTTGTGGTTATTGTCTTAATCCGCATGGGCTCATAAACAACACACATTCATCTCACAGGTCTAAGGCTGGGAAGTCAAGACAAAACCTTGGGTGGATTGGGGTCTAGGGATGGCACCTTTTGGCTGTTTTTTTTTTGTTTGTTTTTTTAGGTAGGGTCTCACTAGAGTGAGACCTGGAATTCACTACGTAGTCTCAGGGTGACCTCATACTGTTGGGAATCCTCCTACCTCTGCCTCCTGAGTGATGGGATTAAAGGCATGCACCACCATGCCCAGTTGCTGGCTGTGTCTTTACATGGAAGAGGTCCTGAGGCTCTCTGGCCTTTCTTATAGAGACGCTATGCCCACACATGCATGGGCTCTGTCTTTACCACTCAGCCACTCCTCATACACTACCTTGGGGGTTGTTAATTTTGGGAGCACATGAACATCCTTAGACTATGGCAAATGTGCCTAGACTTCATGTACCTAAACCTGAGTGCTCCATTCTCCACTTCCTTTTAGCCTGATGGCTCAGGTTCAGCACCCCATCAGAGTCTGTTTGTGACAGGGTCTCACACTATAGCCTAGGGTGTTCTTAATCTAAGGATCCATCCCTCTCCCCTGCCTTGGCCTTCTTTGACCATGTGGCTGCAGCTCAGGTGTTTCTTGCATTATCTTTGATTCCTCTCATGTCCACATCCAGGCTATAGCAAGTCCTCTTAGTCCATCCTGGCTCTGGTCACTAAAGCTGCCAGTCTCAACATCTAGAGAATAAAATTTGATTCTACCCATGTGTTCCTGTGGTGGTCTTGTCCCTGCTCCCCTGCTCTTGGTTGACCTCCACCCATCCTTTTGCTTACATGCTCCTGTCACCACATCCCAGTCGCATGGGCTGCAGTGCTTTTCCTCAAAGCTTTACTTGCCACCAAGCCTGTGCTCATGCTGTTTCCTGCACATTGGTGTTCATCCTCACTTTCTGTGGGACACCTTCTGAGAGGCATGGCAACAGTCAGTCATGCGACCTTGGAAAGTTGTTCAACTCTCCTACCTTAAAACTCAGTTTCTCATAAAGTAGATTAGGGGGTGGGCTTATGAGTTTCTTAGGACAGTAGATATGAGTACTCAGGAAACATGGGCTTCTATGCATAGGCTGCTCCCTGGCTCCTTCAGGTCACCCCAGAAGCCATTCTGTTCCCACCCTGCTTCCCCTCATTTTGTTTACAGGTAGTATTTATTTTGCTTCTCTCTGGGGAACTTCCTCACTCAGAAGTGGTACACTCCTTGCCAGTTGCTTTCTGTGGTAACTCCTGAGGCCTTAAGTGTGGTAGGTATCTCTGGAGGTAAAGAGGCAGAGGGCAGGAGGCAGTGTAGCCTGAGGCTGAGTTGCAGGGGCAGGAGAAGAGGTGCAGAGCCTCTTCAGAGATTGTGGGACCCCTTGAGGATGCCATTGAAAGGCCCCACATATACAGACAGGTGGGCAAGGACAGGTTTCTGAGGGGGAAGTGGTAGAGGAAGGTGGGGAGAGTAGTGTGGTCTCTAATGCTACTAACATTTGAGATGTCCAGGTATTCTGGAAAATGTAGAATTTGAAAAAGGATTTTCTCCATGTATTTAGGCTCCCCTGCTTGTTTCATACATATCTTACTTCAAATGTGATGGTTTGATTCAGGTGTCCCCCATAAACTTAGGTGTTCTCAATGCTAGGTTCTCCAGCTGATGGCAATTGGAAATTAAAATCTCCTGGAGGTGGTATATTGTTGGGGGCAGGCTTATGGGTCTTACAGCCAGTTTCCCCATGCCAGTGTTTGGCACACTCTCCTGTTTCTGTTGTCTACCTTATGTTGGCCAGGGGATGATGTCCACCCTCTGCTCATGCCATCATTTTCCCTGCCATCATGAAGCTTCCCCTTGAGTCTGTAAGCCAAAATAAGCCCTTTTCCCACAAGCTGCTTTTGGTCAGATGATTTCTGCCAGCAATACAAACCTGATTGCAACAGTAATGTTGGTACCAAGGAGTGGAATTACTGCTAGACACCTGACTGTGTGGCTTTGGTCTTTTGGAGCTGATTTTCAAGAGGAATGTGGGAGGATTTGAAACCTTGGCCTAAGAGCTGCCTTGTAGTGCTGTGAGAACAGCTTGATGGACTATTCTGAGGTGAAAGATTTGAATGCAGCAAGAACTATGGACTGTGATGTTTGGCTTATGAGAGTGAGAAAGAGCTTTGCTTGGATTGGGCTAGAAGCAGTTTGTGTGAGAAGCTTGCTGTTATGCCCATGTCCTGAGAACTTGTGCAGGGTTGCTTTGTGTAGAAATGGACTGGTGTGAGCAGAGGGATATGGCACAGAAATGAAACCTTTGGGTTGAAACTTCAGCCTGTTCAGCTGCAATTATATGAGATTACAACCTTTGAGACTGGGCCAGCTGATCTGTACTGGGGCAACAGGAAGAACGTAGACTCTTTTGAAGGGCCCTGAGTGCTCCAGGAGTATCCTGTTCTGGAAAGTCTACTTTATTCCCCCTGGATTAACAAATTGGAGTATAAGAAATGCAGGAAAGAGATGGTCATTCAGTTTGCAATGTGGTCTTGTGTTTTGGAAATGGCCAAGGGCAGTATGAAGCAGGTTTGCTGAATGCCTGCATGGAGACCTGATGGAGCCAGGCGGATGAACCATGGATTGCAGTGGAGATGCCAGAACCACAAGATGGCTGCTAAGGAGAGCTGCTGGCCCCAGATGAAGTTTTCCAGGATTGTGAGCAGCCTAGCTGGAGGGGTGGAATTGGAACTCGAGAGACTTGTTGCTGGTTAGAATTATTGGACGTGGAGACTTGTCACTGACTAGAGTTGCTAGACTTGGAGCTACAGAGTTTGATGTTTTT
Organism: Jaculus jaculus; assembly: GCF_020740685.1. Classification (NCBI taxonomy): domain Eukaryota; kingdom Metazoa; phylum Chordata; class Mammalia; order Rodentia; family Dipodidae; genus Jaculus; species Jaculus jaculus. Next base: position 145,917,965 of record NC_059102.1, on the reverse strand, counting down.
CCTCTTTAAATCTTGTATAGGTAGAATATTTCTTTACTATGCCCAATGTCATCATTTGCAGTGTGAATGTTTATTCTGTGTCATTGTAGGGTTTGTTTGTTTATTTTTTTGGTATTATGGCTCAGTTAAAAGATCTTGGATTGTGGGAATGTTTGAACATCATTAGGATTGGTAAAAACTACAGGGACTTTTAAAGTTGGAAGAATGCATTGCATCTTACGTCATGTATGGATACCAGTAATGGGGGCCAGGGGCAGAATGTGGTGGTTTGATTCAGGTGTCCCCCATAAACTTAGGTGTTCTCAATGCTAGGTTCCCAGCTGATGGCAATTGGAAATTAAAGCCCCCTGGAGGAGGTGTGTTGCTGGGGGCAGGCTTGTGGGTGTTACAGCCAGTTTCCCCATGCCAGTGTTTGGCACACTCTCCTGTTGCTATTGTCTACTTTATGTTGGCCAGGGGGTGATGTCCATCCTCTGCTTATGCCAGCATTTTCCCATGCTATCATGGATCTTCACCTCAAGTCTGTAAGCCAAAAAGCCCTTTTACCCACAAGCTGCTCTTGGTTGGGTGATTTCTGCCAGCAATGTGAACGTGACTACAACAAAACACTATGAAAAAGTGACAGATGGGCTGAAGAGATGGCTCAGTTGTTAAGGCACTTACTTACCTATGAAGCCTAAGGACCTGAGTTCAATTCTCCGGTACCAACGTAAAGCCAGATGCACAAGATGGCACATGCATCTGGAGTGGCTAGAGGCCCTGGTGTGCCCATTCTCTATCTGTACCCCCCAAATAAATAAATAAAATTTTTAAAAAAGTGACAGAAGTTTATTCTGTTCAATTTTGTGTGTGTGAATGTGCATGTGTGTGTGTGTATATTATGTGTGTGAGGAATGCACATGCCACAGAACATGTGTGGAGGCCTGAAGACAATCTCAGGGTGTTCTTTCCTTCTGCTTTGCTTGAGATAGGGTCTCCCTTTTGGGGGGGGGGATACTTTTTCGAGGTAAGGTTTCACTCTAGTCCAGGCTGACCTGGAATTCACTCTGTAGTCTCAGGGTGGCCTTGAACTCATGGTGATCCTTTTACCTCTGCCTCCCAAGTGCTGGGATTAAAGATGTGAGCTACCACGCCCAGCTTGTTGTTTTTAGTTTTATTTATTTATTTATTTATTTATTTATTTATTTGACAGAGAAAGAGGGAAAGAGGGTGAGAGAATGGGCACACCAGGCCCTCTAGCCACTGCAAATGAACTGCAGACACATGTGCCCCCTTGTGCATCTGTCTAACGTGGCTCCTGGGGAATCAAACTTGGGTCCTTTGGCTTCGCAGGCAAATGCCTTAGCCGCTAAACCATCCTCCAGCCCCTTTGTTGTTTTTGTTGCATCCTGGGCACCTAGTCTAGCTGACCCATGAGCTCTGGATTCTGCAGGCTCTTCCTCCCATTGCCATAGACTCTTTGGGATTACAGATGCCTGTGCCACTTTGTGTCCAGCTTTACATGAATGCTGGGGACTCCAGCTGGCAGGCTTGCAAGCAAGAAGAGCCTTCAACTGCTGAGCCATCTTCCCAGCCCTCTTGCTGCAGTTACTTTCTTGTCGTTCGGACGGACACTTGGCCAGAAGCAACTTATGGGAAGAAATGATTTATTTTGGCTTACAGAATCCAGGGAAGTTCCATTATGGTGGAAGAAGCTGTCTCACTTCTATAGATGCATCCACAGCAGAGAGAGAAACTAACACCAGGAAGCAGAAACAGCCAAAGGTCAAACTGGCTGTGAACACATCTAGTAGGGCTGGACTACAAGATTTGCCCTCAGTGGCACCTCATCCAGCAGGCTGCTGGAGACACAAGTTGCAAGCTCAGTCTTAAAACTACCTCAGGTAGCCTGGCGTGGTGGTGCACACCTTTAATTCCAGCACTTGGGTGGCAGAGGTAGGAGGATTGCTATAAGATCGAGGCCAGCCTGGGACTACAAAGTTGCAGGTCAGCCTGGACTAGAATGAGACCCTACCTTGGAAAAAAAAAAAAAGACAATCTCAGACTATGGGGAACATACATTTGCATTTGAACTACCACACCGTTGTTCACTTTTTAAAAAATTATTGACAATTTTATACATGTATATGTTTTGGTCCTTCATCCCTTTTTATCTTATCTTGTCCCACTCATGCTAAACCTGCTCTTTCCCACTAGTCCTGCTTCTGAACAGGACTTATTTTGGAAGTTCAAACACAAACCCCAAACCTGAGCTTGTGTTTGCTGTACTTATTTAAAGAATTGAAATAAAAGGGCTAGGGAGATGGCTAGGGAGATGGTAAGGTGCTTGCCTGCAAAGCTGAAGGACCCATGTTCGACTCCCCAGATCTCACGTAAGCTATGGGCAGTGTGAAGCAGTTTTGCTGGATGCCTGCGTGGAGACCTGATGTAGCTGTGAGGATGAACCGTGGGCTGCAGTGGAGATGCCAGAACCACGAGATTCCCATAGTCCAAGATGTTTTAACTGAGCCATAATGCCCCCCCCAAAAAAAACAAAAACAAACAAACAAAAAACCACAATGGCACAGAATAAACATTCACAGTGCAAATGATGGCATTGGGCATAGTAAAGAAATAACTCAACTAATACAAGATTTAAACAAGGAAAATGTAAAACTCTGTAGCCATGGCCACGTAAGCCAGATGCACAAGGTGGCACATGCATCTGGAGTTCGATTACAGTGGCTGGAGGCCTTGGCATGACAATTCTCTCTCTCTCTCTCTCTCGTTACAAAAAAAGGCGAGTCTGTTGGGCTTGCCTTAAAAGAAAAAAAGAAAAAGAATTGAGAGCCAGGTGTGGTGGTGCATGCCTTTAATTCCAGCACTCGGGAGGCAGAGGTTGGAGGATCGCCATGAGTTCAAGGCCACCCTGAGACTACATAGTTAATTCCAGATCAGTCTGGGCCAGAGTGAGAGCATACCTCAGGGGAAAAAAAAAAAAGAAATAAGACTGAGTTTTCTTTTTTCTTTTTGGCTTTGTGTGGTAGGGTCTCCCTCTAGCCCAGGCTGATGTGAAATTCACTATGTAGTCTCAGGCTGGCCTCGAACTCACAGCAGTTCTTATACCTCAGCCTCCTGAGTGCTGTGATTAAAGGAATGCACCACCATACTGGGCTAAGAAGAATTGTTTTTGTTTCCACTTTATTTCATCTAGGAACTAAAGGGTGAGCAGTGGGTACATCCATGGGCCTAGAAAAAGAATATAAAAGAGTGGCTTTAAAAATAAGACAATAACAACACATCATCCTTTCCCATCCTGGCAGAGCCTGGCTGCCACGGTGGGAAGGACAAAGCCTTACGGGTGGCAGAAACCTCGAGGGCTGGGAGGGGAACAGCCTAGGAGCAGGAAAAGGGAAAAAAGCTCACTGAAACCTTCATGAGCAGCCAGACTTATTATACAGAAGGGGCTGGACTTGAACACATGTACCCGAGTAATTCCAGCTCTGCAGTATCCTGCAGATAGTAGGGCCACTATGTGAGATAATTTCCCTCTGACTCTCCAAACTTTTTTTTTTTTGCGGTGGTGTCTTACTATAGCCCAGGCTGGCTCAAACTCATTGAGATCCTCCCAAGTACTGGAATAAAAATGCATGAGCTACCACACAATCTGCCCAAATTTATTGAAGGGGTTGAAGCAAGGTCTCACTGTAGCCCCAGCTGACTTGAAACTCACTCTGAAGCCCTCAGGCTAGCTCATAACTATCCTCCTACCCCAGCCTTCTGAGTGCTGAGATTAAAGGTGTGTGTCACAATGTCAGCTATTATTATATATCATATATAGTATATATTAAACATATACACACACCTTGGTTTTTTGAGATAGGGTCTTACTTTAGCCCAGATTCACCTGGAATTCACTATGTAGTCTCAGGGTGGCCTCAAATTCAGGGTGATCCTCCTACCTCTGCCTCCTGAGTGCTGGGATTAAAGGCATGCGCCACCATGCCTGGCTATTATTATATTTTTAAATCAACTAACAAAGTAGGTTTCTGTATAGCTTTCTCACACGTCCTTAGTTTTTGTTAACCCTCCTCCCTCCTAACCTGTTTTATCCCATCCCCCAAAACTTCTATAATAAGCTTCCTTTCAAAGCTAGCCTGTTGGCCCATGCCTGCTGATCCCAGTACTGGGAAGGTGGGGCAAGAGGATCAGGACTTGAAGGCCAGCCTTGGATTTAAATCCTTAAGCCAGTGTCAATTTAGGAAGAACAAGAGCAGCTTGGGGAGACTGGATGTCAGTAGCAACGCGTGCAGTCTCTGCATGTTTCCCTTCAGTGGGTTGCATTGCCACATGTCCTTGAGAAGGCCTGGAAGTTGAGGGCAGGTTCTGAGCCCTGCACGATAGGCAGGCGAGCTGTCAGTGCATTCATAATTTACGAGGGGTCACTTTTGGACCTGCTGAGGAGCAACACAGCTGTCTTGTTTGGGATCCCACCAGTACTCAAGGAGGACTAGCATTCGCAGTGGTTAAAATGTGTCCTGCAGAAGCAAGGTGCAGGCCAGCTGTGGAGAAATACCACCCTGAAAGTCAGCTACAGGTTCTCCACTCACCTTGGGAAAACCTTTTTCTTTGAGCCTTGGTTTCCCCATTTTGTTGTAATGATTCAAACAAGCTCAGTGATTCTTAACTTTTGGGAACTCCTCAGTGCTTTGGTGAAAATCATGAATTTGCTTCCCAGAAAATACACACACATGATTTGACAACTTAGGTTCCACCTCCACCATGAGACAAAGCTCTTGGACCTGTAAGGCCCTTCTAATCCCAACAACCTCCTCCCTTCATATACCTCCAATTACATAAGGCCTTTATACATGTTCCCCTCCTGCTTGTCCTTCAATTTTCATCTTTCTCCCACCTGCCAGTTGGATTAGGTGTCATGCTTTCCTGCCTGAGCCTCAGTGTCTAGCCAGTGGTAACCAAGTGAGTCTTTGTGTATTACCTGATGCCTCTTGAACTGTTGGTAATGCTTCAGTAAATCCAGAGGCTCCTCCAGCTGTGACATTCTGAGGCTGCAGCATGAATATGTGTGCAATGTGAGTGTGCAAATGTGTCGCCAAAGAGAATCCCAGTACTTCTTGAGATTCACCCTATGACAAATGCCTTTTCCTGCCATGATCTCCCACAAAATAGAGAAATGCCATCATAGTAGAGGACCCAGAAAAACTGCCCCTGAGCTCCTTTTCTTGCCCATGGGGCCTGACCTCCTGCTGCTCAGCCGCTTTGAGCATGTGCGGGACCAGACTGGTACTCTCCTGTGGAACATTCTCACCAGGTTCTGCGCTTCCTCGTATTGTTGCATTTTCCTCCAGGAGGGAAGTGACCAACATCAGACTTTCCTCCCGGCACTCACACAAAGCTCTGTGTCAGCTTCTGGGCACCTGCCCGGGAGCCCAGTCCTGGTTCTTGAGCCCCAAGTCCTCCCGGCCTTTCCCTCTGAGCCATTTCAGTTTTAAAGGCATCCCCGTAATAAGCAACACATTGCAGAACTCTCAACTCAGCTTTCTAAATCCAGCATTTCTCAAATGTAGGAGAAGACTTTTCCTAAAATGTTTCAAAGTTTAGGCCACAATAATTCTGTTTATGTTGCCTTCTCAACCAAATTATTATTATGGCACAAATATTTATAAGTGAAATGTAAGTTGCACAGAGAAATGAGTTACTAGCTAGTGTGGCAGCAGACCTTGTGTGATTGTGAGTGATGTGTCTCCTGTGTGTCATAGCTAAAGCCTAATAGTTTGTAGTAACCTCAGTAGAAATAGCATTCCTGGCTGGTCTTCACTGGGTATTTGCTGTGTGCCAACATTTTGTAACGTTGTACTCAGCCTTTAAGCTTCCCTATGAATGGCATAGGTGGTACAATTGTATATAATCTACATATGTGAGAAGATAAGGGTAAAATCAGAATAAGCTCACCGAGATTTAAATTTGGCCAACTGCCTTTAAAGCCAGTTTCTGCCACTCTACTCTGTTCCCCTCTGGTCAGAAAGAAATAGGTAGCTGAAGTTTTCCTAGCCAAGGATGAAGATTGGGAGCTGGATAGGATCCTTTCAGGAGCTCTATAGACTGGATCCCTGCCCCTCCCTGGGGCATCTAGCTTAGGAACTGGGTTGACTAGAAGGCATGATCTGAGTCTCCTAGGGCTCTATTGTTTTGAGTCAGGATTTTGAGGTTCATGGTAGGTAACACTATCATATTCAAGGAATGACTCATGACCCAGACTCAGGTATTGTCTGGTTGAAACCAGGAATCTCCCTTCTGACCTAATACAGTTTCCCATTCTGAGATTATAAAAAATGATGATGATGCCAGGCGTGGTGGTGCATGCCTTCAATCCCAGTACTCAGGAGGCAGAGGTAAGAGGATCACCATGAGTTCGAGGCCGCCCTGAGACTTCATAGTGAATTCCAGGGTAATCTGATCTACAGTGAGATCCTACCTCAAAAACAAAAACAAAAACAGTGGTGATGATGAATATTTCCCAAGGCCTTCCCAATGCTGCAGCTTGTTGGGTATTTCCCAAGCATCTTCCATCTGGTCCTCTTGACCACTGAGGAAGCAGGACTTAGCCTGAGAGGAAACCATGGCTGCTGGGATCATTGGCAATATCAGTGGCAGAGTTGGGCTTGGAGCTCAGGTGATGTGCCCTAAAGCTGAACTTCCTCCCTGATACTCAAGGCATTGCTTAACAGCTTTTCTAACTTCAAACTTGGGGGTCAGAATAAATTAGATCTTTCAACCACATTGGCCTATTCAGAATCTGTGGCTTCACGTTACTTGTTTTTTTTTCCCTTTTCTCCAAAAAACCATTGTTCACCATTTAAGTGTGGTAGCACCTTTTTTAGCGAAATTGTTCCCAAAATGGGGCTGGAGAAACGGCTTAGTGGTTAAGGTATTTGCTTGCAAAGCCAAAGGACCCAGGTTTAAATCCCCAGGACCCACATAAGTCAAATGTACAATGTAGCACATGTGTCTGGAGTTTGTTTGCAACGGCTTTAGGCCCTGGTACACCCATTCTCTCTCTGTATCTGCCTCTTTCTATCTCTTTCAAAAAAAAAAAAAAAAGTTTCCAAAATGGAACAGAGGGTTAGAACTTGAGACTGCAGACTCTTAGCTGCCTGGGTGCCATATTCTCTTTGGAAATAAAGGCATACTTGTTTTTGGATAGCTTGCTTTTCCCTCAGAAACAAGGTATTAGTAAAAGCTTGTTTCCTGTAGCCATTGTGACAAGGTCCCTATCCTAAATAGAAGGTGTGACATGTGGGTTTGTGTGAGGTTTCTCACCACATACTCTGGATCTGCATCACCTGATTGCCAGTTCTTGCAAAGAGAGCAGTACTGAGTATTGCACTCTGTTCCTGAGGCTGCTGCTGTGCCAGTGAGTAATGATGTCAAAGGAGGGCTGAGGAAAGAGCTGCTTAATATAGCGGATTACTGTGACCCACCGGCAGGGCGGTAACAAGCCCTTTCTTCTGGTTTCCTCTCAGGCCCCACCAGAGTTTGAAAGGCAGAAAGCGGAGATCTCTCAGAGTAGATAGAATTCCTCTAATTTGGGTGTGCCAGTATTCCTTGAGCTTCATCATAGCTGTTGGGTGACTCGGGATGTTCCAGAGATAAACCCCGTTTTAACCAGTGACACGGTCCTTATTTGCTGTTCAGCAAAGACACTGTGGTTTGGAAAGGTGCTATAACCCCTGGCTTTAGGATGGGCAATGCTGTTGAGAAACAGAAGCCTCTGAGAAGAAGCCATCTGTGCCCCTGGAGACAAGGTAAGAAAGCTGGGCTCATCTCCAAAAATCAGCTTCCTGATGGAAGACTTCCACCATAGCTAAAGTGCCCTGGGAAGCCACCTTCCAGAGCAGAGGCAACTTTAGGTTTTGTTTATGGTGTGGCTTGGGGTATTTTGTTTAGTGCTGCACATTGGTTTGTTGAAATCTTTGATTTTTAAGAGCAAGTAAAAGTTTTGATACACAGGAGTTTGTCTTTTGTGGTAGTTTTAATTGAGAGACATTTAAAAATTTCTTACGTACCCCATTAAAAAAAAAAAAAAAACCCTTGTTCATCTGTTTTTGGCACCACAATGTGGGCAGCACATTGGTCAGAGTTGGTCAGAGAAAGCTGCCTGGCCCAAGGCAATACTGCACACAGTGCTAACAGTGACCCAGAGCAGTTTAGTCTCAGATGTGCTGGTATTAATTCAGCAGACAAGTGACTGGCAGGCCTGTGACCTGGCACTGCCTGACTTCACCAGGTTATTTATTTATTTATTTTCTCACTATGTAGCCCAGACTGGCCTTGTGAATTTATGTAGTCCAGTCTGGCCTAGAAGTCTTTCTGTCTCAGCCTGTCTGGGATTACAGGCACCTGGCATGGAGGAACTGCATGCACCATGTCTCGACTGTACTTGCTGAAAACAGTTGTGGTAGCATTTGATCTGTGGAAGTCCCTTTATGACTAAAAATGCTTATGAAATGAAAATTAATCTGGAAATGTTAATAGCACTTTTTGGGGTGGTAGTTGTAGGTAAGTTGAGTCTTAATTTGATCTCAAGTTCAAGCCTTTCTAACCTTCCTAGTCATTCTTTGTATTTGAAGTACTCCTCAGTAGTCCTCCATTGAATTGGGTTTAACAAAACTGAGGGACAATTAGAGAAATTTAAATATGAAGTAGATAGGAAGTTATAATGGGAACTGATACTTCTTTGGTGCTAGTGATTGAGCCCAAGGCTTACTTGTTGGCCCACTGCCTATAAACCACACTCCCAGCCTGCTGCTTTTCCTTTTCTTGGGTGTGGCAATGTTCCTGAGCCATGGGAAAATATTCTTTTTTTTAAAAAAAAAAATATTTTGTCTATTTGCAAGGAGAGAGAGAGAATGAATGAGAACGGGCATGCCAGGGCCATTGCAGACAAATTCCAGATACATGTGCCACTTTGTGCATCTGGTTTTATGTGGGTACTGGGATCAAACTTGGGTCATTAGGCTTTGCATGCAAGCACCTTAACTGCTGAGCCATCTCCCCAGCCCTGTTCTTGGTTTTGAATAGCTTAAGTTGAAGTACTTCGGATTGAAGAACTATGCACTCTACATTTAACTTAACATGGTTCAGCAAAATAATACATGTGAAAGTAAGTGAGGACCTACAGATAAGCAAAAGTGAGTTGTTTTTTTTTCCTTTTATAAAAATATTTTTATTTAAGAGAGAGAGTAAATATGGGCATGCCAGAGCATCTGGCTGTATCTGAATACTGGGGAATTGAACCTGGGCCAGCAGGTTTTGCAAGCAAATGCTTTAACCACTAAGCCATATTCTCATACTACCCAAATAGAATAAGTTTTAACAAGTGTTAGGAGCCAGGTGTGAGGGATATATGACAGTTATACTTTCTGGTTTTCCCTACCTTCCTCCCCTCCCTTCTTTTGAAATACTGGGGAAGAAATGTAGGGCTTCATACATGTTAGCCAAGTGCTCCACTACTGAGCTACTTAGCCCTCTTCAGTGTATTTTTGCATGTTAAAAAAATAGCAGGAGCTGGGTGTGGTGGCACACACCTTTAATCCCAGCACTTGGGAGGCAGAGATAGGAGGATTGCTGTGAATTTGAGTCCACCCTGAGACTACATAGTGAATTCCAGGTTAACCTGAACTAGAATGAGACCCTACCTTGAAAAACCAAAAAATAAAAATAAAAAATAAAGCAGGGCTAGACAGATGGCTTAGCAGTTAAGGTGTTTGCCTGTGACGCCTAAGGACCCAGGGTTGATTCCCTAGTACCCACATAAGCCAGATGCACATATATCTGGAGTTCTTTTGTAGTGTCTGGAGGCCCTGGCACACCCATTTTCTCTTTCTCTCTACCTCTATTAACACTCTCTCAAATAAATAAAATATTTTAAAAAATAAAACAAGCTTCAACAAGCCATTTGCTGATTGTGCTGCTGCCTTCTGTAGTAGATGTGAGAGTTAAAACTTACTCACTTTAAATATATACATTTTATTTTTATTTATTTATTTTAAAGAGAGAGAGAGAGAGAGAGAATGGGTGCTCCAGGGCCTCTAGCCACTACAAAGGAACTCTACACGCATGCGCCACCATGAGCATCTGGCTTACATGGATCCTGGAGAATTGAACCAGGGTTCTTTGGCTTTGCAGGCAAGCACCTTAACTGCTAAGCTATCTCTCCAACCCTTCACTTTTTCATTGAAAACAGCTGGTTTACAGATTACAGAAAGGTTTGTTTGTTCTTTTGGTTAGTTGTGTTGTTGACTGAAGTAAGAGCAGTTGTAGGACTGCCCTGGATGGGGCAAGAGAGGAGAGCAACTGGAGGGTCTATGAATTCCAGCACACCTTTGCCAGTAAGGTTGGTTTGTTTTGTGGAATTGACCCTGGGACTTAGTTTGTCTTCTCAACCCAAAGCCCATCCGGAACTGAGAGTTGCACAGTGTCCTGCTGATGATCTTTCATAGTTGATGTTGGTCTTTATTTTGAAAGTGGAGTTTTAGAACAATATTTAGGAACTGGCTATGATGAACTGCAGGTACCATCCTGACCCTTACCTAAAGTGCCTTTTACAGTCCACCTTCAATGAGGTCATGAAGGCCTAGTGGTTCCAAGCAGACCACACAATCATGGTCTCTGCATGCAAGCAACTGGGTGAATGAATGGGAAACCAGTGTCTGGATTTACTCTAGCCACTGGGAGGCAGCTTTTGACCTCCCCTCAGCCCCTGTTGTCTGTGTTGGCTGGTGCTCTGAGCAGACAGACTTTAATCAGAGCCAAGGTCAAGCCTTGATGCATTCTGAAGGCCAGTTTAAAGGAAGTCATGTCTGCCCTCAGTTTGTTTCCATATTGTAGGATGGGGAAGTTGGAAAACTGAAGTGGTTGGAAGCCAGTAAGAGAGACCTGATTCTCACCAGCTCTGTGTGCTGCTGCCCTTCAGAGCCTTCTGTGCCTTTAAGATACTTCTCTAATTATTTTAGACAGTATGGGATATGCATCCAATGAAGGTCCAACATCGTATACCCCCCTGGCTTACTATACCTTTAAAAATAACTCTTTAGAGGCCAGGAGTGGTGGCACATGCCTTTTACCCAGCACTCCAGAGGCAGAGTAGGAGGATTGCCATGAGTGCGAGGCCACCCTGAGACTACATAGTGAATTCCAGGTTAGCATGGGCCAGAGTGAGACCCTACCTTGAAAAAACAAAAACAAAAATAAGTCAATGTTTAGTTGTTGATTCATTGATCCAGACTCCTGGGGAAGACTGGGAAAGTTAGAGCTAAATTGAATTACTGAAACAGACAGAATCCTACCCTCCCAGAAGGCAGGCAGGCGGACCTGCTTTCTCTCTGTAAGGTTGCTTACAGTGTTTGAATTGGCTATAGGAAGGACAACACTGGAGAAGTGTCCCAGGGAATTAAAAAATGCAGCAGCAATTGTAAATTCAATTGTTATCTCGTTCAAAAATCCCAGCAGCTTGGGGCCATGGAAATGTTAATGATTTGCATGTTTGTACAAAGTGTAGGTGTCAGTGAATGGAATTAACATCCACGTGGAAGGGCTGACAATAAAAAGCTTCTGCCCACTGGCTGACTGAGAGAGTGAGGTTTGCTGTTCTAGGAGGGAGCTATGTAGACAGAGAGGGTGGGCTGTGGTTGAGGCTCTGCCTCAGCTCCATGTACCCGCATTCCTCTACTAGAGGGATCCCTACTGGAGATTTGGATTGCAGCCAGCAGGGGTGTTTAGACCTGCTTTTGCATTCTAGATAGTGAAAAAGCACCTGGGGCAGCTGGATGCCCACATACCAGAGAGCAACTACCCGTCCTGAGCACGCAAGGGCCAGGGGTCAGTCTTGGACTGCTGGTCCCAGCTTTGCATTTCCAATCCTGTTTCCTGGTGTCCAAGTGAGATTTGATTAATGATGGGACTCATTTGTAAATTGGGTATATCCCTTAGCATAGTAATAGTATGATAATAATAGATAGTAATGTTTGTTGTCATATATTACATACTAGAAAGAACCCCTGCATTTACTGGTTCCATGGACAGAACTTGGGACTGGCTTTGTCCCAAAATTTGGATAGTTCTTTGCCTGTGCCCTCCTACAGGGAAGACGTGGCTGACATTCTTGAACGCCTTGAAGTCTAGGTACCAGGCTTCATCATACCTAGTCACTGTTGTTTGTATTGTAAGTTCTCAGAATGTTTATCCTCTACTAAACTACCTGGGAGAATCTATTTTCCAACACTGGAGTATTGAAAGGTTGTTTTGTTTTTCAGTTACACAATGGTTAAGAGCATGAACTTGAACCTGAGAGCTAGGGTTAGATCCTTTATTTTCCAGTTGGCTAGCCTTGTACAAGTTTCTTCACCTCTGAGTCCCAGTTTCCTTATCTTCTATAATACCTACCCCACAGGATAGCACAAAGATCATGGAAATTGTGCATGTAAAGTGCTTAGAAGAGTGTTTCCATAAGTGGCATTGTTTTGAGGTCAGTTACAGAGAAGTTACATTTTATTTTAGGTGAATTGGGTACTGGGGATTAAAACCAGGGCTTTGTGTATGCTAGATAAGTACTCTACAACTGAGCTAATCCCACCTGTGATACTACATACCAAAGAAAAAAAAGGGATAAAATGCAGATAAGAAAATGTATGTTCAGTTCCTAAACCTACATGACCTAGAGCATCATGAGAGAAAAGCATTATCTGATGCCATCTTTCCAGAGCTGCCATGCACACATACACACGTAGTGTTCATGTGTGCAAGTAATTTTTTCTTTAGCTTCATGTTTCTGTTTGGCCCCATAGCTACTGTAATGACTCTGCCATTCTGTTGTGTGAATGTTCCCCACCTTTTAAAATCATTCAACTGTTGTTGAATGTTGAAATCATTTCTCCTTTTGACTGCAGCAAGAGGCTTTGTTGTCATAGTTTTGAAGCTGTTGGATGACTTCTTTTCCTTAGGATAAGTTTCTAGCATCATGTTTCCAAGCCAGGAATGTAGGTGTAGCTTCAAGAATGTTGCCATGTTGTTTCCCAGAAGGGATGTGGCTGCTAACATTTTCACGAGTATTATCACCACTTGTCGCAAGCACATCAGCATCCAATACTACAATAATTTTCAAATGCTTTTTAGGAAACAAACTGTACTCGCTGATGCCATAATGGTGAGTTGTCTGATAGTATGGGACTCAGGAGAAGACTATAGAAAACCCAAGAGCCAGTCTTGATGTGAAGAGTCCATTTTTGTTGTAATATTCTCACTTCCTGCAGTGTTTTGCTTTGGACTTGATTTGGTTGAATTCAAGTGCCAAGATGAGAAGTTTACTTAAGGACATCCACTTCTAGTAATGATCAAATATTTTCTTCATGAAAGCTTCAGAGGGAGCCCAGAGCATACTTACTGTCTTTGATGCAATGCTGAGTGTTAGGCTGAAAGGCAGCCCATCCAGTTCTCCCTATTTGCTGTTTACTGTTGAGAACCAACTTGGTGCCATTTTCCTAGTTGCTTACAAATGATGAAGCATCGACTACACTGTAACTAAAAAAAGAGCAGGATGGCGTGACACACGACTGTAACCCCAGAAGTCTTAGTGCCAGGGCTTGAGGCAGAAGGGTCTCAAGGTGACTGCCAGCCTGGGCTACTTAGTGAGACCTTGTCCTAAAATAAATAAAATGAGGGCTGGAGAGATGGCGTAGCGGTTAAGGCACTTGCCTGCAAAGCCTAAGGACCCAGGTTCTACTCTCCCAGAACCCATGTAAGCCAGATGCACAAGGTAACGCATGTGCACAAGGTGGCACACATGTCTGGAGTTCGATTGCAGTGGCTAGAGGTCCTGGCACGCCAATTCCCTCTAAATACGTACATAAATAAAATGGCTGTTAGTGCTTTTAACCAGAGTCTGTGAGGACTGCTTGGCTTTTAGTGCATGTGGTGCCTCAGGGTGTCAGTAAACGTGATGGATGAGGATATGTCTGAGGGCGGAAGCCATGCTTGATTTTATCACAGGTAGGTTCAGGGTGGGAGAAAGCTTTAAAAACATTCATTTGAAATCACAGATGTCTTTGAGGTAAAGGGATTTTAAAAATCTTCTAAAATAATCCCCCAATGTTAGCAGTAAAGAGATTGAGGCCGGAAGAAGTTAAATCCTGCACAGAGTACCCTCTGTTAGGACAGTGTAATAACAGTGATATAATAATATAGTGCTGCTATGAAATACAACACCTTGTAGTTAGGATTATATATGACACTTACATGTTATATTTATAAAGAGTTTATATGTAGGGCTGGAGAGATGGCTTAGCGGTTAAGCGCTTGCCTGTGAAGCCTAAGGACCCCGGTTCGAGGCTCGGTTCCCCAGGTCCCACATTAGCCAGATGCACAAGGGGGCACACGCGTCTGGAGTTCGTTTGCAGAGGCTGGAGGCCCTGGCGTGCCCATTCTCTCTCTCCCTCTATCTGTCTTTCTCTCTGTGTCTGTCGCTCTCAAATAAATAAATAAATAAACAAAAACAAAATGCTTAAAAAAAAAAGAGTTTATATGTAAAATGTTCTATATGCCAACTGTAACATGTTCAACATATTATAAAATATAATAATATATAGCATCTGTCATATATACCATATATTACTATGTAGAATGTGACAGAATGCAGCAATAATGTGTTGGAGTGTGATGTTAGGTCATGCCAGTGGCTTCCTGTGTGCCAGGCATGGATGGTACTAAAAGAATTGTGTGCCCTGTGGCTTGTGCTTGTGCACAGTTGACATGTAATTCCATAATTTTAAGCAAAAGATCAGCTGTGGGAAATGAAAGCCATAAGTGTGAAGGAATTTTTCTCATGAGAAGTGTGGGGTGTTGTTTTGGGTGTGGGTAAGAAAAGGGAAGGAAACTTGGCTCTGTCATCAGATAGCTCCAAATTTAGAACAATGTCTATCCCTAGCCACTGGCCGTAGGATGTGCTCTGTCCTGGGAACATGCGTAAAATTCATTTCCGAGTTTGACTATTTCTTTTCCAGATGCATAGAGGGTGTCACCCTTATTTAAGAAAATAGCAATGGCCAACAGCCACTTCCTATCTCATTACTTTTCAAGTTACTGGATTGCTTATAAGACACTTGATCTTGATGTCACTTCATGTTGAAATGCCAGGGTGGTTCTTTCAGGGAGCCTTATAGACAAAAGCTGAGGAGTTTGCTCTTCATTAGTTCATCTGGGCTAAGGGTCCATAAAATGGTGAATATTTCAGAAGAGACAAAATAGAAATGTGAAAACCATTCTGTCTTGCCGGCTGTAAATAAGGAAACTACACAAAAAGTATTACGAGTGTTTGTTTGGGCAGTTTGACAACCCCTGACCTCCAAGGTCTTCTAGTTTGAGTATTCTCTGCAGTTTGTGTTACTCTGGAAATAAGAAACAGATTCCTTATGCATTTCAGAAGGTCAGAGAATCTTCTTGTTTCCAGAGAAGGACTTCTAGAGAAGGACTTTAGTTTCACCTTGTAGTGCCTTGCTTTTACTACTAGTTTGCTTAGTTGAACATTCTGCTGTCCAGCAGGCCATGTACATCTGTCAGAACAAGGAGAGAGAGATTGAGAAGGCTTAGGAACCTGATGGGTTGACTGTAGAGGGCTTTGTGCGCTTTCCCTCTGCCATTAAATGGGACATGGCACTAAACACTTCCATTGTTTCCATTACTAAGAGAGAGGGGACTGTCCAGAGAATGTTTCCCATAGGCACTGTTCTAGGTTCAGTGGGGAAACCTGATAAAAAGCAGAAAGCACTGCTGCCCCCTGGAGTCTAGAGTTTGGATACAAACAAGTAAAGGGTTGTCTCTCAGGTAAGAGGTGTCTTGTATAGAAGGCAGAAAATGTCACAGGACACCCAGGAATAGGAGAGTTGTTCATTTTACACAGAACAGAGATCATGAGAGCCCAACATTAAGGGAGTCCAAATGTTGCAAATACCCATCTGTGCCACTGAGCTGTAGCAGAGACAGTCTGTGCAGAGGGCCTGAGATGGGAGCCCTGGAGGCCAAAGTGGCAGGAGCAGGCTAGACTGGAGTGTGATAGCAGATGAGGTCATTCCTTAGAGGTGATTATAGAGATGGTGAGGCTTCGGGATTCAGAGGGTTTGGGTGGGAGCTCAGGATGGGGAGGCATCAAGGATGACTCCAGTGTTTCTGGCCTAAACATCTAGAAGGCAGCTGGTGCCAACAGCTGAAGAGGCCAGTGGAGCAGACTGTAGGGTCTGGAAGCCAAGTATAAAAATGTTGAGAAGGAAAGAGAGGGAGCTGAGGTGACTGGTAATGCTGACTTGGGGCCCATCATTTGACCTTGGAACTCAGGACCTGGTCGTCACTGCGGCCTTGTCAGTTCCAGTGGAACTTGGGGCTGATAGCAAGTAAAAGGGAGCCTCACTGAGGAAGTGGCCTCCAGGACAGTTGAAAAGCTTTGCTATGCAAAGACACAAAGTGGCAGTTGAGAGTAGCGTGGCCAAGGAGAAGTGCTTCAGAGAGCAGCAAGACGGAGTGAGTGCTCATGGGGGTTTTCCAGTGTAGAGGGGAAAATGAATGATGACAAGGGGAATCACTGGACCAGAGAGGCAATAATTGGCTTTGTTCCATAGTGTATCACTGTAGCAGTCAGCGCTAGCTAACAGACACCCCAATATTTACTGAGCTCAAACAATTGGTATTTAGTCTGTGTTTCTAAAGTTGGCACCTTAAACCAGGGTTGCTGGGCTTGGGCCCCTAAAGTGTATGCAGGCAGCTGTGGGGAGAATTCCACTCTGTACCTCCAGCTGGTCACCTAGGGACCAGCAGAGAGAGGGAAGAGACCCTGGCTCTTTATGGGAGACTAGATATATGAGAATGCTTTTTGCCACTTTTGCACACTGGCTGCCTCTGCTCTATGAAGGTGTGTCCGAGCCTCTCCAGTGTGCTCTGTGCTCGAGGTCACAGATTAGTGGGTAGCAGAGTTAGGACCCACACTCAGGTCTGATTCTGATATCAGAATACTTTTCTTTTCTGTCCTGTCTTCCTGATGGTGTCTGTCCACAGAGCAGAGCAGAGGAATGCCCCACTCTCCTAGTTGGGCAGGGAACCATGTTTTGGTAAGTGATTGTTGATCACTGGAATGGACCAGGCCCATGATTATCTTGTTGCAGCTTGTCTGTTTATTGCATGCAATTGAATGACTGCATTTATTAGAATCCCATTGAGGTCACAGTGGCATATTTGATTAAGGTTTTTATTCCTGTCTGTGCTCTCAGTAGGTCCCTTCACTTGTCCTTGGTCCAGCTGATTTTCCTGCCCAGGTGGCCACACACAACCCCCTCTAGGCCTCTTGCTTACAGGCCTTCTGATTTCCCTTAACTGGTTATTTTCTGCATTTTTCTCTCTGTTTCTGGCATGGGGGCACCTTGCTTCTAGTCCAGCAAGATTAGCCCTTTCTGCTCAGGCCCTGCTCCCTCTGGAAATCTGTTGCAATCGGTCTGTCTCCTCAGCCCGCTGGGCCTCAAAATTCCCAAGTGTGGAATCCAAAAAGACCTTTGCATTATGATCAATGAACCTTGGTTCTGTCACTGCATGTATAGCCTTGGGCAAGGCATTTCCCCTCAGGTCTGTGATACCAAGAAGAATGTGCCCGAGGAGCAGTGGCAGGGGTTATTTGAAGAGAGGGAGAGTTGATGGTGTTTACACTGTAGCCTTGGGCCTGGGGCTGTTCTCTGTGCAGTAACTACTCTGTGCCCTGCATCTCACAGCCCTTCTGTTTGCTCAGTCCCCTCCTCATTCATTAGCAGAACCCTGGTGCCTCAGCACTTAGAACAGGTGCCAGCCACTCTACTCATTAGGAATGCAGCTAGAGGGACTGCTGGGCAGAGCTGATTCTGTGGTATCTGAGGAGATGGCATTGTATTAGAAAGCAGAGATCTTAGTGAATGCAGGTTGAGAGCTCTTTGTGGGCAGAGGGAGCAGGTCAGATATGCAGGTCCCTTTACCCTTGCCTATGTAGGAAGCTCAAGAACGTTGCCTTCTTTGAAGTCCTAGATAAAAATCCGGACCAGTGGAGTGGCTGGCAGGTGGGAGGAGGAGTTTAAGGGGCACTTCCCAGGCAGAGAGGCCTGGAACGGAGCCCTCAGGGAGGGCAGCGCTGCCTTGCCCTGCTTTGAGCCATGCTGCTAGGGCTAAGAGGTGTTTTCTTGCTTATGTAGTTTGCAGTGAGAGTAAGTAGTCACTTGCTACTTAATTATCACAGGACCTGGGAGGGGCGATGAATTTCCATCAGCCTTACTTCGTACAACTGTAAAATGGACTGTGAAGGAGAGCATGTGACAGAATGGTTGGCGATAGTTGGCATAGGGCCAGCTGTGGTCATGGCTGTTACAGGATTCTTATTTTGTCCTGTCAGTATTATAACTTATTAAAGAATTTTCATACGTTTACTGTAGCTTTATCTTTCCAAGGTTCATCCTGTGTTTCTTATTCACTTACTCATTCCTACCCTAAGTTTGTACTTATCAGGCACCTTTTAAGGGAAAGGGATCACTGTTCTGTCCAGGCTTTGATGAGCTGTGCATTTCTTTGTGGTGGACTTTATGACTTTATAAGCTATGGTTTGCTGTACACTTATTTCTGCAGGCTTGCGCTCTTCAGATTAGGTTCTAAGTCAGTATGTAAGAGGAGTATAGGCAGTGATGACCTCCCTCTGGAAAGTCTCTTAAGTAATTGTTATGTAAGGTTTAAGTCAGATATTTTTGTAGACTTTGAAGGCCACAAAGGGTCTCTTAATGTAACTTAATTTTTCAAAAAATATTTTTTTAATAATTTTTTTTTTATTTGAGAGCGACAGACACAGAGAGAAAGATAGAGGGAGAGAGAGAGAATGGGTGCGCCAGGGCTTCCAGCCTCTGCAAACGAACTCCAGACGCGTGCGCCCCCTTGTGCATCTGGCTAACGTGG
This sequence comes from Jaculus jaculus, assembly GCF_020740685.1. Lineage (NCBI taxonomy): Eukaryota > Metazoa > Chordata > Mammalia > Rodentia > Dipodidae > Jaculus > Jaculus jaculus. The sequence goes on along the minus strand of NC_059102.1, from coordinate 145,898,966 downwards.
GACCTGGGGAACCAAGCCTCGAACCGGGGTCCTTAGGCTTCACAGGCAAGCGCTTAACTGCTAAGCCATCTCTAAAGCCCTAAAAAAATATTTTTATTTATTTGAGAGAGAGAGAGGGAAAATGAGAATGGGGCTGCCAGGGCCTCTTTGCTACAAATGAACTCCAGATGTATGTGCTATGTTGTGTTATGTCAGTACTGGGGAATCACAGCTGGGCCTGTAGGCTTTGCAAGCAAACACCTTTAATCGCCAAGCCAACTCCCCAGCCCATAGATAGATAGATAGATATACATAGTCAGTCTTTTAAAATGTAGAAACCTGGGCTACATAGGGTGATACACACCTGCAATCCCAGTACACAAGAGGCAGAGGCAGGAAGATCTTAAGTTGCAAGCTGGCCTGTACTGCTTAGCAAGTTTGAGGCAAGACTGAGCTAAATAGTGAGACCCTGTTGGAGGGAGGGAGGGGGAAGGAAAGGACAGAAGTAACCTTTTGTTAGATATGGGCTCTTAAAACACCCATTGGTCTCTGTGAGCTCACTGACAACATGATGATCCTCTCTCATATGCTCAGACACAGTGCTTCCCATGCTGGGTCAAGCTTAGTTCCTGTGCCCAGAGGGATCTTGCAGAAAGCTCTGCCCTCTGCCCTCCTCTCTTTCCTGGGGGAGAGCAGCCACCAAGTAACAAGGATCTGGGGCTTCTTGCCAAGGGCATGTGGTGAGATAAGCCCCTGCCAGCCTCAGGTGACAGCAGCTTTCTGGAACCCCTGCGCCAGAGCCACTGGATGACCTTCTGCCCTCAAGGTAGAATTAAAATTATTAGCAGTAAGGGTGGGGGACAGCAAGGAATTCCAAAGAATGACTGCTTGTCTGAGAAAGTAACTATTTTTACTGTTGTGTTTTTCAGTATTGTCTGTACCAGTTATACGGACAAGTCAACAAGTCTATCTGTGGGAAGGATGAATTGGGAGGGTAGCCAGGTTACGTGAGCATAGGATGCTGCTTTTCTGTACTTCATTCATTCCTTCAGCTGGTCAAAATTGGGGACCAGAGGCCCAGTTTGATGGAACCTGTCATGTCTCCTTCTGAGCTTCTGCTGACAGGTGTTGTGGCTGTCAGTAGTGTAGCAAACATTTGAGCACCTATTGTATGTCAGTGCTATCAGGCACACACCTTTCCAAACCTGGGCTCTTTGTCTGAACCACAAGATGCAGAACTGCATGGTTGTTTCATTGCAGGCCTAGCATATGGTTAGTGTTCTAGATACATAAAAAGTGCCTTTGTTTGTTTGTTTGTTTTTCAAGGTAGGTTCTCACTCTAGCTCAGGCTGACCTGGAATTCACTGTGGAGTCTCAGGGTGGCCTTGAACTCACCGTGATGCTCCTACCTCTGCCTCCCCAGTGCTAGGATTAAAGACGTGTGCCACCACGCCCAGCTAAAGTGTCATTTTTTTTTTTTTTTTAGTTCAATGGATGCCTCAGGGTGCTAGGGAACCCATGAGAATGAAAATAGCTGGGTAGGTACATAATTATAGACCAATAAATACTGTGGATGATCAGAGCTGAGATCTGAAAACCAAGTCATAGTTAATGAGGTTAAGTGTCAGTGGGCCCCTTGGAGAGGAAGGAGGTGACACTTATGGGAGGAGGAAACTGTGGGCGCAGGCCCTGTGAGGCAGCGGTGTGGGTGGCCACGTTATGGCTTGTAACCTCGTCAGAGCCTTGAGTGCTCTGCCAGTGCAGCGACAAGCCCAGTAGTAGCCTTGAAGTGTTTTAAATGATGTGTGCATGTATATAAGAGAGTAAGAGGAGCTAGGTGTGGTGGCTCATGTCTTTAATTCCGGGACTCAGGAGGCAGAGGTAGGAGGATTGCTGTGAGGAGTTTGAGGCTACCCTGAGACTACATAGTGAATTCCAGGTTAGCCTGAGCTAGATAGAGTGAGACTCTATCTCAAAACAAAAAAAAAACAACCAAACAAAAAAAAAAAGGTGAGACGTGATCAGATTGGTGCTTTGGGAAGATGAAAAGCATACCCTAAGTGGTGGAATAAGGCATTCAAGAGCACAAATGGAATTTACAGGTTGAGGTATGTTTCCAGGCATATAATAAGAGTGGTGGCAATGGGACAGAAGTCCTAGATACTTTGAAGGTAAAATAAAAACCGGTTGGAGGCAAGCGTGGTGGCGCACGCCTTTAATCCCAGCACTACAGAGGCAGAGGTAGGAGGATTGTCATGAGTTCAAGGTCACCCTGAGACTACATAGTAATTCCAAGTCAGCCTGGGCTAGAGTGAAACCCTACCTTGAAAAACAAAACAAAACCAAAATAAACAGGCTGGAAATGGGTTGATCTGGGGTATTAAAAGGAATCAAGAATGGTCCCAGGCTTTTGGCTTGTGTGGACAGGTGATTATCCACTGAGGTGCAGAGTACCAGAGGAGGCCTCTTGCTGTTTCTTGGATTTATGTGTAGACAGTGAATGGTGGTACTTTAGGATTTTGTCATTTTTATTATATTTTTGATTTTTATTCATTTATTAGAGAGAGAATGAGTACATGTGTATCTGGCTTATGTGGATACTGAGGAATTGAACTTGGGTCCTTAGACTTTGCAGGCAAGCACCTTAACTGCTAAGCCATCTCTCCAGCTTGGACTTGGTCAGTTTTTATTAGCCACAGAAGTCTGAACTGCTGGCTATAGGTATTCATAGATGGAGAATAATTGACCTTAGTTCTTCCCCCAAATTCCTTACAGGCTTCAGGGACCTTTGATGGGAGTAATTTGGAGGGACAGTACACCCAGCTCACCTGAAGAATAGTTCCTTTTGCCTGCTATGATGTCTCCATGTCTTACCCTCAGGCAGCTCTGCCCTGGGAGGGAATTGCACAGATTATGCTTAGTTGAAAACAGTCTTATGCAGAAGGATGAGTAGAAGCCCATGAAAGTTACTCTATTGGCCATTCAGAGTAATTACTGACAAGCTATTAATCCAATCAGTGGTGCAGGCTTGCCTTCCCAAATTTCCAGTATTGTTGAGACACCAGAGACTAGCAGTGACTTCATATGATGTTAAAGTAAAATTTTGTTTATTTTTATTTATTTGCGAGCGATAGACAAAGAGAGAATGGTTGCTCCAGGGCCTCCAGCCACTGCAAATGAACTCCAGATGCATGCACCACCTTGTGCATCTGGCTTGTGTGGGTCCAGGGGAATTGAGCTTCGAACCGGGTCCTTAGGCTTCAGGCAAGTGCTTAACTACTAATCCATCTCTCCAGCCCTGATGTTTAATTTAAAAGAATGAATAAGATTGGTAATGTTATTGTTGGCAAAATTTTGAGTCCCAGCACAATTTTGAGTCCCAAACATTGAAATGTTCAGCTTACTTTAGATCTTTTCACCAGAACCCCATTTATAGTTCAGCTAAATAATTATGATATGACTATATAATGCATTTGAGTTCTGCAAATTTTAAGATCCCTGGGGCCTCAAAAGCACAGAATATAAAATGTCCTCTGCTCCTTTGAACAGGTAGTAACGGGGGGACTGTCTTTAGACTATCGCTCTCAGTTGGGCACTAGATATCAGCATTAAGCAAAACAGCTGGCCATACCCTGGCTGGCTAGGGAAAGAGAAGCAGGAAACTTGAACCTGCAAAGCAGTGAAGTGAGTTTTAGCTGACAGCTCCTGCCTTGTTACTTAGTCTAGGAGGTCCACAAGGTCTAGGGAGGAAAGAATGATTTGAACAGAAAAATCTAAGCATATCTGAATGGACTGGATTGTGACTTGGCAGAAATTGCAGGATAGATTGTCAGCTTTTGGTGTAGACATCCCAGCATGTGGCAGAGTGTGTTCTACATACGTGAGGGAGGCTGAACAAGGCAGGCGGCAGTGGTGAGTAGTCAGAGTTACCGTTGAAAATCCTGTTGAAGTCCAAAACGGCTACTTGTCTCTTCAGTGGTGGAACAAAGTGCTGCTTCTTCAGATAGGCTGAATCCAGGCAATTGCTTGTTTTTGTTAATAAAATTTTTATTTATTTATTATTTTTGACAACTTTCACGCTTGTAAACAATATCCCATGGTAATCCCCTCCCTCCCTTTGCAACTCCACTCTCCATCATACCTCTTCCCCCTCTCATTCAGTATCTATTTATTTTGATGTCATGGTCTTTTCCTCTTATTATGATGGTCTTGTGTAGGTAGTGTCAGGCACTGTGAGGTCATGGATATCCACGTCATTTTGTGTCTGGAGGAGCATGTTGAAAGGAGTCCTACCCTTCCTTTGGCTCTTAACATTCTTTCTACCACCTCTTCCACAATGGACCCTGAGCCTTGGAAGGTGTGATAGAGATATTGCAGTGCTGAGCACTCCTCTGTCACTTCTTCTCAGCACCATGATGCTTTCTGAGTCATCCCAAGGTCACTCCCATCTGAAAAGAGAAGGTTCTGTAACCAAAAGTGAGAGTAGCATTAATATATGGGTATAAACATTAAGAGAAGTGCTTATTGGGCAGTTTGTTGAGCATACTTTATACATTTAGCCAGACATCAACAGACGTTACACCCCTAGGGCTCATGGCTATCCCTATTGTAGGTTTTCAGTATCAGGGATATATTTCCCCCCCATGGCATGGGCCTCCAGTCAAATTAGAGAGAAGTTGGTTTCCCCCATAACAGACGTGCCACTGTTGCATCCTTTGGCTCATTTGGCCTGGCTGACCAAATATAAGGCTTTCAGTGTTCACTGTTGAGTATCTTCACTGGTGTTTTTTCTTTCTCCCATTGAACTGCATGCAGCATGGCTTTTTCCAGCTTTCTGTCAGCTGGGCTACATGGAGGAGGTTATCAGCTCAGTTCCAGTAGGATTTCTCAGTGGACTTGCAGCCCAAATATGTGGAGTCTTCAGCAATAGGGTCTTACCATCTGTTCCTGGTGGGAAACCAAGGGTCTTAACAATGGCCTATAATGTTTTGGGGGCATCAGGGACCTCCCTGGCCAACAACTCACTGGAAGGTATCCCATCCCTGGCACTGAAATTTTTCTAGAAACAATCTATGGCTCCTGAGTGTTCCATTGTCCAAAAAAAGTAGGTTTCCATATGATTTATTTATATCCTCTTAGATTTTGATTAACCCTCCCTCCACCTTTCCTTTACTCAATCTCTTCCCCTGGCCTCACTTGGTCTTTTTCACCCCCGTTAATCTATTCTTCTACTTACATATATACAATACCCTCCTACTAAATACCCCTCTCCCTTCCGTTCTCCTCCTTTATATCTCTTTTCTAGCTTACTGGCCTCTGCTACTGAGTTTTCTTCCTACTTACACAGAAGTCTAGTCATCTGTAGCTAGGATCCATGTATGAGAGAGAACATGTGATGTTTTAGCTTTCTGGGCCTGGGTTACCTCACTTAGTATAATCCTTTCTAAATCCATCCATTTTCCTGCAAATTTCATAACTTCATTTTTCTTTACCGCTGAGTAGAACTTCATTGTGTAAATGTGTAACAATCTATGGCTCCTGAGGGTCCCACTGTCCAAAAAGTAGGTTTTCATGTGATTTATTTATATCCTCTTAAATTTTGATTAGCCCTCCCTCCACCTTTCCTTTACTCAGTCTCTTCCCCTGACCTCACTTAGGCCTTTTCGCCCTTGTTTGTCTTTTTTTTAAAGTTGGGTCTCACTCTAGCCCAGGATGGCCTGTAACTCGCACTGTAGTCTCAAGCTGACCTCGAATTCACAGCCAGCTTGCAACATGCCATAGAATGCTGTTTGGGGTGTCACATTCAAACCTTTTACTGCTGGCCCCTCCAGATGAGAACTGAGCCTGGAAGCATTGACCTCAGACTGTAGCCTTGCCTGGACCTTGCTAGGTTGTACCACCATCTCTGCCCTAGGATGTGTTGTTTTCAGCTGCCAAATTGAGGAACTTCGTTATGCAGCAAAAGGAAATAAAGCATGTAAGGAATTTACACAGTAGTGGAACATATTTGACATAAAAATCCAAGCCAGGAATCTGCACTAGGTAGTTTTCCCCTGAAAGTTGTCCATAGGTCTGGGTATATCAAGTGGTAGTTTCTTCCAAAGATAGGTGGGTTGAGGCATCTTTTCATTAAGTTCTGTTTTTATTTGAAAGAGGGTCTTCCTCCATAGCCCAAAGTGACTTGAACTAGTGGCTGTCCTCTTACTTACCCTAGCCGCTTAAGTTCTAGGACTATAGGAATTAACCACATACATGGCTTTCCACTAAGGTTTTTTCTCTCATTCTTTCCTTTTTCCTTCCTCCATTTCTGTCCCTTCTCTTCCTCCCTTCTTTCTTTCTCTCTTCCTTCTTTCCTCTTTCTTATCTTTATCTTTCCTTCCCCCTTTCTCCCTCCCTCTCTCCCTCCCTCCCTCCCTCCTCCCTCTCTCCTTGTTTGTCTTACTCTTTCTCCTTCCCCTTTTCTCTTCCCTTCCTCCTTTGCCCTCCCTCCCTCCCTTCTTCGCTTCCCACTATGAAGCTGAAAACTTCTGATACTCTTGCCTCTACCTCCTGAGTACTAGAATTACAGGTGTGCACCATCACATCCAGTTTATGGGGCCTTGGGGGTGGAAACCCAAGGTTTTGTGCATGCTGGGCAAGCATTTTGCCAGCTGAGCTATATCCTCAGCCCACTGTTAAGTTCTTTAAGAGTTCTTCCTTTCTTTTTTCTCATTTTTATCCCCCATAGTAGAATCTCACACTAGCCCAGGCTGACCTGGAGCTCACTCTTATACTTCCAGGCTAACCTCACACTCATAGTGATCCTCCTACCTGTGCCTCCAGAGTGTAGGCATTAAAGGTGTGAGCCACCATGTCTGGCAAAGAGTTATTTCTGTATTAAATTGGAGCTTCTGGAAACAATGGCTGGGTTATATTAATAGTTGAGATTTCCTATGAAATACCTATTGATATAAAGTTATTGGACTATTGATTATTCATAAAGTGCAGATATTAGATGGCCATTTGAAGAACATTATAGAAGGTCTTGTACAACCAGAGTTAAAAACAAAGTTTATAGCTACTGTATATCCTCCTTGAAATTCCTTCTAGAATGCTGTACTAGGAAAAGTCACCTTCTTTTATTAGTTCATATACTTTCTTTTAATGGGCAAAATTAACCCATCTTGGTTTTATTTTATTTTTATTTTATCATCATCATCATTATTATTTTTGGTTTTTTTGAGGTAGGGTCTTACTGTAGCCCAGGCTGACCTGGAACTTACTATGGAGTCTCAGGGTGGCCTCAAACTCACGGCGATCCTCCCACCTCTGCCTCCTGAATGCTGGGATTAAAGGCGTGCGCCACCACGCCCGGCTCTACCTTTTTATTTTTGCCACTAGGAAACTTAAGAGCTAAACAGCCATAGTTCAGTTGCAGTAAATCTGTGTTCTAAGCTTCTGCTTTTGTTTGCTTTTAAACTGTCTTGTGAGCGTTGCGAAAATAAATACCTGCCACTAAGGGAAGAGTTGTTTTTAATTTTTTGCGTTAGCTGTGGTTTGCTCTGACCCTCCTTCAGAGCAGAAGCAACCATAAGTATGTTACACTAATTATTAGTTGAGCTTTTTGACCTGTGTTGTACTGGGGAACTCTGAACTTCTGCTTCTCCCCATGGGACCAAATCCCTGCTGCAGTTTTGACTTAGGAGAATTTGCTTTTAACCCAGAGGGGATGTGAAGGATTGGTGCAGGCCAAGACTCTTGTTCCTGACAGGCTGTGCAGAAGCTCAGCCTGTTTGCCTTCACTGGAGTAATTGGCAAAGGCTTTTCCATAGGATCCTTGGGTGTGAAGGAGCAAGCTGAGTTGCAGCTTTCTTCTAGGGTAGAGCATTTTAGGTTTGTTTTTGCTTTTGCATTTCTGGTGTACAACTAAAACAAAGTGGGCTGCTGAAAATGTCACTTGGTGTTTGTGGTTCTGTGCCTAGAATAACATTCAAGACCTGTGAAACACAGTGAGTCACTAAAATAGTTTTAAAAGAAAGAAATGTCATTTGTGTTACCTTTCCACATTTTTCTAGACTATTTCAAGTTCCTTTTCCGTGCTTATTTAATTGGACACACACAGGGCTGGGGGGTGTCACTTGGTGCCAGAGTGTTTATCTTAGCAAGCACAAGGCCCCTAGGTTCCATTTCAGCACTGCAAAACAATTTTAAAGAATCAAATTGGACATGCATAATGTGTTTCTTTCTTTCTTTTTTCAAGGCTGGTCTGGAACTTACTATGTAGTCTCAGGGTGGCCTCAAATTCAGTGATCCTCCTACCTCTGCCTCTCAAGTGCTGGGATTAAAGGTGTGCACCACCATGCCTGTCTCACATAATCTATTTCTTTGACCAGTGACAATAATGTTTTATTTGCCAGCATAATACATATCTTGTATTCAGAGCACTTGATTAAAAGTGAGCATGTTTTGGTTTGGGTTTTTTTTTTTTGTTGTTTTTTTGTTTTTCAAGGTAGGGTCTCACTCTAGCCCAGGCTGACCTGGAATTCACTATGGAGTCTCAGGGTGACCTTGAACTCACGGTGATCCTCCTACCTCTGCCTCCCAAGTGCTGGGATTAAAGGCGTGCGCCACCACGCCCAGCTCAAAAGTGAGCATGTTTTGGAAGAATGTTATGGCTGAAGAGAAGAGTGGCTGGAAAATACAGTTAAGCTGCACATCAAGAACCAACCAGAGACCAAGCCATGTGTTCATTCTTGTGATTGGAGTTTGAACATGGTCCATCACTAGGGGTCCCTGATATGTAGTATACAATAGCTATTTTGTCTTTGTTGGGTGATGAAATCAGCAGTAGAATAGCCTGGAAAAAGGTAAAAGAAGGATTTTTGGTAAACTGAAAAGTCAGTTAAGCTGCTGTCTTCAAGCTTAGTGGGCACAACCCCTCTTGAAGGGCTTATTAACAGAGAATGCTGGGCCTGACTGTTTCTTGGTGGGTCAAGACTATAATTTCTAAGAAGTCCCTCACAGAGGCAGCTACTTCTTCTGCATGGCCAAGGCAGCACTTGGAGAACCCTGGTATAGGCTAGTTGCCCTCATTTAGTAGGTGAGAAAAGAGGCTTGAAGGAATTGTTTGCCTCTTTGACAAAACAAGTTAGTGACGGAGCCCACCTCCACTGTGTACCAGTGTCCTCAAACTGGCAGACTGGTGTGTGGTGACCACATGCCTGTTTCCTTCCTCGGACTCAGTTCCAGTCAGCTGACAGCCTCAGAGCAGAGCCAATGCTATTCCAGGCACCAGATATACCTGCACACCAACCAGCCTGTGGACCTGTGGGATCAGGTAGCATCTGCCATATTCCATGAGAAGTTTGGTTGGGGATACAGTGAAATCCTGTGTTCACTTGACAGCTGTGTCTCTGAAGTTTCTTCCCATCTTGGAGATCTCAGTTTGGCCCAGTAAGCCAGCTACTGTGGTTGGCATTGGGATGAGGAGCACCCCCACAAACCCTCATTTGCCCACAGGACTTCTGGAATTAGAGCAGAAGGTGGCTCTTGTGGCCCTTTTCTGTCTATGGTTTTCTTTCACTTTCCTTCCATGGCCCTGACTATGCCACTTCCCCAGCACTTGCCCACTGTAAAGGACGTGGTCACCAGCTGTGTGAAGGGACATGAATATGACCGAGCATGTGGTCCAGCCGAGCAGCATCTGGGCTCAGGGTGTCTCCAAGGTGTTGTGCAGCTGTGGTCTGCATAGTTTTCTTTTCCCTGAGCTTTAGTTTCAACATCTGTAATGTGGCTGTTGAAAGAAAATGCTCCTGTTGGGCTGGTGGCTGGTGCTCTGCATATTAGGGCTAGCTTTAGGTCAGAGAGTGGAACAGGTCAGGCGCTAGGCAGCATGTGGCTGGCCTCTCGCCTCAATTTCCTCTTCTTTACCCTCTCTTGTCATAGACTCTTCCAGAGTAGACTTTTAATTTTGCCTTGTCATTTGCTTTAAGACAAGGTTGAGGTAATTGTAATTGGTTTTTGTCTAAAGATCAGGACAATAGCATGTGAGTAACAAATCTCTTCAGTAGAGGACAGATGGCTTCTGGGTAACCGTGTTTAGACTTCTGAGTTAGCTATGCAGAAAACGCATTTTAGAATCCACATTGAAGCTTTCCAGACTGGTCTCTGGTGGTTCTCTTAGCCCACCTGACCTAGCATACTCTTCCCTCTCCATGCACACCCAACACAGTACACATCTTGCCAGCTGCAATGAGTTTTGTGGAAACTCCATACCTTTTCTTCATTCTCCTTCCCTACTTTGCTCCAGTGGTCCTTGAACCTCCCAGGACACACTTTGCTATCCCTTAGAAGGGGTCATAGGGAAATAGGGTCTGCAGTGGTGTCCCCTTTCACAATGGCATCCTCTGGTGCCCTTGGAACTGGCCCAGGGTCAGTGTATGACAACAGAAGTTCGAGCTTATTTTTAGGTCAGTTTGACTTCTGTGGAAGAAGTGGAAGTTTAAAGCCAGGCAGTGCTCTGCCAGGCTGGATAGAAGCAATTGCCTATTGTAGCATCCTTTTTTTTTTTTTTTTTTTTTTTTTTTTTGAGGTAGGGTCTCACTCTAGCCCAGGCTGACCTGGAATTCACTATGCAGTCTCAGGGTGGCCTCGAACTCACAGCGATCCTCCTACCTCTGCCTCCCAGTGCTGGGATTAAAGGCGTGCGCCACCACGCCCAGCAATTGTAGCATCTTAAAACTCAAGAATTTTCAGCTTTGGAGATGACTCAGTGGGTGACTTGTATAAGCGTGAGTACCTGACTTTAGATCCCCACATCCCAAAAGCTAAGAGCTGTGGCAAACTTCTGTAATCCCAGTGTACCTGTAATAAGAGGGGAGGTAGAGACTAAACAATTTCCCAGAAGCTCATGAACCCAGCTAGTTGGAAATGAGAGCTGTGAACAGGAAGAGCCCCTGCCTCAATACAAGGTAGAAGGTAAGAACCAACCCCTGAAAGTTGTCCTCCAACCTCTGCTTGTGCGCCCCCTCTCATACACAGGAACAACACATGTGCTCACATATATGCACACCAGAAACACCCCTTCACTTTCCATGGTTGGTTTGGTCCACTGCTCATGGAAATGGATTCTGAAGATAAAGTGACAAGCAGCCCTTAGAAGCTGCCCGGACTTTACCCAGACTTTAGGACACACTGTTCTGTGCTTATGTTTTTGTTTTGGTGAAAAGTTTTAAAACACTACTCTCAACCCCTGCCACAGGAACATAAAAATATTATTATAAAGAAACTAGACATATTTTAGTTCCCACTCTGTGGTGGTACTTCAATTTATAAATCAAGTTAGAACCAAAATGATTGAAAAGGTAGCCTCAAAAATATGCATAGCTTACTGACTCTGTAATATTCCTCTTTATAGAGAAAAGATTCATTTATAGATTCAGGCCAAGAATTTTCATGTGTTCTCAAACATGCTTGATAGCCCTTTGAGTTACATGTGCTTCTGATTAAGGTGCTTTAGTTTTGAGGTCATGGTGCCTAGAAGATGCCAGTTGTGGAATGAAAACCTGTTTAAAGAGACATGGCCATGGTGAATTACAGCAGGCCTGTCTTCCTGGAAGAAGAGGAAGTATGTTTCCCTTCATGGTCACTTGATGGCTCTTGGAAATTTCCCTTAAACAGTATGCGGACTTTCCCCAACCTCTGCCTTCCTCCCCTGAGGAAGAGCTACTGTGGTGTCACATCAGCAAGCCAGGTCTTCTTCCCTTCGATCTGGAGTGCCTGTGCTTCAGGCTGCTGGGCTCTTGGCAGTCCTTTCCTTCCCAGTTGATTTTGTTTTCCTATTTAGAAAATCCAAGGTTTTCCATGTCAAATGTAAAATGTGGTTATTACCTTAAAATGTGCTAGAGAAACTTATTTCATTTTCACTGACAATACAGTTAATCCACATGCCAGGTGAGCCGTAAGATTTAAGGCCTAGCCTGCCTCCTCTGGCCTGCTCCTGAGGCTGCTTGACTTGTCACCTTATCTTAATTTTGAACAGGTTCACACCCCAATCACTCCACCTTAGGAGTTCTTTATGAACATCACTGTGATTTCCCATGAGAGGTGAACTACTACTTTGCCTGCACCTGCTCGCTTGATTGCAAAGATGAATGGACACAGTGGCTTTTTGCACACTCTTGCACCCTACCATTCTAGCCCACCTTCCTCTCTGAAGAATTACTTCTCTAAGACAGGACCTGAGGGCAAAATGCACATTTGCCAAGCTCAGAGTAGGCGCTAAGCAAACACCATGACTATAAAAACTTTAAATCACTAGGAAAGAGGGAAAGCAGGGCAGCTTGACTTGTGTGCTCCGAAGCATGTATGGCATCACCTGCGTGTGCATGCAGTGTGCAGGGCGTGCAGGAAATGCTGGGTGCTGTTTGATGCTCTGTGCCTGTGCTAGAGGAGTACTGGCACAGCCAAACTTCCTTGCTTAGGCTGCCTGTTTAGTTGGACTTTGGTGGCCAAACAGTTAGAAACACACACTCATACTCAAATACACACTGCTAATGCAGACCTTTTATGGGTTCAGATTTATTCCCCAATAGTAGAGGCCCATTCCTCTGCTGTCACTCAAGGGATCCCACCTATCTGTCACTTTGCATGTGCACTTGCTCTGCTGGGCTTACACTGAGCCTTTGCCCTTCTTTAGTCCAAGAATTACTAGCAGCTTTATGTCTCCTCTGCAGAACCCCCCTCTTTAAAATTTTATTGGTTTGAGAGAGAGAATGGGCACATCAGGGCCTCTAGCCACTGCAAGTGGACATGTCAGGGCCTGTATTCATTGCAAAGGAACTCCAGACACATGCATGACCATGTGCATCTGGCTTATGTAGGTACTGGGGGATCAAACCTGGGTCCTTTTGCTTTGCTGGAAAGCACCTTAACCACTAAGCCATTCCAGCCCTTTAGACTTTTTAATGTCCTTGGTGTGCTTGATTGTGGTATGAACTACATTTCTCAGTGTGATCCAAAGCTTCCACCATCTCTCAGCCTCCCTCAGAAATGGCCTACCCTTCCCCTTCACCTGTGTGCTCACAGTCCTAAGTTCTAGGATTGACTATCCTAGTGATGTGGCTAAAGGCCATGTTTGTGTCCCTACCACCTGGCTCTCCCCTGAGCTGCAGCAGTAACTCTTCCTGCCAGTGGTGGGAAGGGCTGTCTGAAGTTCATCGCAACTACAGGAAGTTTCATCACACAGTATTCAGCCTTATACATGCAAGACCCTCTGATACCAATTTTTTACTGTTTCATGGTTTAACTTACAAAATTGACTTTGGGGCCTGTGATATGTAATTTAGGTTAGCAGTGTTAATAGGCCACTGTGTGTGGCCAGGACCATTTATGTCTCTCCAGGTACATGTTTTTGCTCAGCTCAGGTCTTCCTGTGTTAACTTTTGTTCCTTTAAAAAAATGTTTTGGGGGTGCACATGTCTGGAGTTCATTTGCAGTGGTTGGAGGCCCTGGAGCACCCATTCTCTCTCTCCCTCTTTCTATGTCAAATAAATAAATAAATAAAAATATTAAAGAAAGAAATGGATGCAAAGGCAGGTTAAAAAAAAATGTTTTAAGCCAGGTGTGGTGGTGCCTGCCTTTAATCTCAGTACTGGAGAGGCAGAGGTAGCAGGATCAATGTGAGTTCAAGGCCATCTTGAGGCTACATAGTGAATCCAGTCAGCCTGAGCTACAGTGAGACTCTGCCTTGAAAAACAAAACAAAACAAAATATTATTTTTAAATTTATTTATTTATTTGAAAGCAGAAGGAGAGAGAAGGAAAGAAAATGGGTATACTAGCCACTGCAAATGGGCTCCAGATGCATCTGGCTTTATGTGGGTACTGGGGAATTGGACCTGGGGCCATTAAGCTTTGCAAGCAAGCACTATTTATTTACTTATTTATTTGAGAGAGAAGAGAGAGAAAACACACCAGGGTTTCTAGCCACTGCAAATGAACTCCAGATGCTATGCTTGCACTCCTGTCCTGCTAGGATCCTCCTATAGCTATAAGTGGTCAGCATTGCTCTGGTGGTTGAAGACACTTTTTCAAATTGTGCTTAATGGAGTAGGTGCTCAGAACCTGAACTCCCTTGTTAGCAACTGCTATATTGCACAAGAGGGTTCTGATGACAAAATCTTACTTTGGAGAAAACAGGCTTCTGCCTTCCTTCCCTGCTTACCTTGTGTCTGTAGAAGGCCTTGTGGGCCTTTCAACAAATGCAGGAAGCCACCATCTGTGGTGAGGCTAGCCCCTTTAAAATGAGGCCTAAAGGATGAAGGCATTGAGGGAGAACAATGACAAAGCCAGGAAGGGTTTTTTTTTTTTTTAATTAATTAGTTTATTTATTTTAGCAAGAGAGAGAATTGGCATGCCAGGGCCTCAGCCACTGTAATCAAACTCCAGATGCTTGTGCCACCTAGTGGGCATGGGAAACCTTGCGCTTGCCTCACCTTTGTGCACCTGGCTTACATGGGATCTGGAGAGTTGAACATCGGTCCTTCGGCTTCACAGGCAAGCACTTTAACCACTAAGCAATCTCTCCAGCCCCAGGAAGGGGTTTTTTGATGTGTGTTGTATTGTTTTCAGACATGTCAGCTTTGAGTTCTCTGGCATAGCCATCTTTCTGCCTTAGCCTTCCCAGATCCCTACTGTGGCAAGTGTTTGAAGTTGGGTTACCCCTTGATTTTTCTTGAAGCCCTCTCCTGGTATGATGTTGGGTTGGGCAAGTTCTGAAAAAGTGGAAGCTTTAGTTAGCATCTTAAGAGTTTTAGCTGTCTCTTACAAGCACAGCATTGATGAGCCTTTCAATCAGTATTATGAGACTTTTGTCATTCACACACCGTTCTGATACAAATTCAGTGAGCTGGATGTCCAGAGCCTTTCTGATTTTGGAAAGTCCCCTTCCCTGCTTTGTAGGCAAGTATTGGTGACTCGCATCCCTGCAATATCCATTCTCCTTAGCCGCCACTCCCCCCCCCCCCCCAGAGCAGGGTGTGACTCATTCTCTTCCTCTCAGGCCTGAGTGCTCTTGGCAGGTGCCTGCTAGGTCCACCAGGGCGTTTGATGTACTGCTGCTATGAACAGCCACTAGCTGTTGACTCACTTTTTACAAGTGCTGCTGGCCAGAAAGTGGTGACTTGCTCCCTCTGGCTCAAGGCTGTGAGCATATCTAACAAACATCTGTGTTGGGCATTGGCTTCAGAGAGCGGAATGGGAGGCCTGTCCAAACTTGGTGTCATTTTGTTTGAAACCAGGGTGGGAATGAGGTGGGATCTACACTCTGCATTTAGTAAGTGCTGACTTCTTAGAAGGAGACAACTCCTGAGCTGACTGGAAGGAAATGAGACAAAAGCAGACCTATATCCTCCCATCTGTGGACATGGATTCTGATTTGTTTGAGCCATCTGTTAGATCTGTAACCACTCTCCCAGTACTAAACTAGACCCTGATGACTACCCTTTGCAGTTTGGCTGCGCTCAAGTCTGGCAACTATCTACTTCCCAGCTTGTGTTATTGGCTGAAGTGAGGTGGAGGTTCACTGTGGGATCAAGTGAGATAAGGCTGTGGACAGGCTGAAGCAGTCGGGGATAGTCCTAGTTGATGCTATGTTGTCTTTGTCATCTCCTAGACAGCATGCAGGGTCATGTATGACTCAGTGCCTAATGAAGGGGACCCTGACTGAAATTAAGTGCATTTTATTTCAGGCCTAAGGCCAATGAAGTTCTGGCTTTGCCTAAATCCTTGTGACTTCGAATATTCATTCCAGAGTTTCTTAGGAAGTCTCTGGTAGACTATGAAGCTGTCTGTAGCAGTAATTCGAAAGCATGAGCATGAGCAGAGGCAAGAGTGTTCCTTAGTACAGCTCTCTGAACACACTTGGTGCTGCTAAAGTGGCCTCCTAAGGAGGTGAGGTGGCTGTGGGAGGCAAGTCGATGCTGCTTCGGCCATGACTGAGCAAGGAGCTGTGCAGGCTTGAGCCAGGAAGTGGAGTTCTCAGCTGGGTCTTCGTCCTCACTCCATATGTGGAGTGAATGAAGGAGTAGTTGAAGATGCCACTTAGTGCCTATTCCGCATGGCTTGGTTCAGTCTATATTCCTGCATGGGTCAGCGAGGGATGATGGTCCTTCTTGGGGGACCCTGTACCTTCCCTTCCTTCTCTTTGTCCAGGGGGTTTATTCTGAAACATTCCAAGCTGCTAAGAAACTGTGCTCCCAGTTTATCAAAACCTTGTTGCCTGGGAAATAACTTGTGTGCTCACTGACAATTAACAATGGTTTTCATTCGGGCGTGGTGGCACACACCTTTAATCCCAGCACTCGGGAGACAGAGATAGGAGGATCTCCGTGAGTTTGAGGCCAGCCTGAGACTACATAGTGAATTCCAGATCAGTCTGGGTTAGAGCAAGACCCTACCTTGAAACCAAAAAAAAAAAGGGCTTCCTCAAAGAAGGCCTCTATGGGGACAGCAGACATTGGGAGGCTCAGATACCTGCTAGAGGTGCATTCATCTTTTGTCTGGAATTGGGCAGGTAAAGGTTTTGACTTAACCATGTGACTCTGGCTAAGGTCCTTCACATGGTTTCCTCAGAATCACACTTATCCCCTGGCAGACAGACATACAGATATAAAGGAAAAAAGAGAGCTCTAGGCCCAAGAGCTCTCATGGAGTCCAATGAAAACTAAAATGGCAGCTGCTTTTAGAAGTGGAACCATGTGGGGATCTTCCACATTCCCATCCTCACACCAACATGAGAAGGAAAGAGAAGGTGGGTGTGGTAATGGTCATGGGCTCTCTTAGGCCACATGTAGAAATGGCATTGCTCCTTTTTGTACATACTCCATGGCAGTTCCACATAGTAGTAGTAACATGGTGAATGTCTGTGGTCCCTGTCCCCAAGGAGAATCAGTTTGTGGTTTTGAGAAGCTCAGATTCAGTTTTTCCTGCTGAAACAATGGAAAGCTACCTCCTCTACTCTGAGTTCTGCCTCCCAGCCCTTGCAATACTCCATCCAGAGCTCTTTGCTCTGAGACCATAAAGTTAGTACCTCATGTAGGAAGTGGAAGGAGGACTTCATATCCTGGAGCTCAGCTGAGGGTGTGCTGATCTACCTTCATTCTGCAGTCGCACACTGCCTCAGCATATGTTGCAGTCAGGTTCACATTGCTGGTAGAAATCACCCAACCAAGAGCAGCTTGTGGGAAAAAGAGGTTTATTTTGGCTTACAGGCTCGAGGGGAAGCTCCATGATGGCAGGGAAAATGATGGCATGAGCAAAGAGGGTGGACATCACCCTCTGGCCCACATAAGTGGACAACAGGAACAGGAGAGTGTGCCAAACACTGGCATGGGGAAACTGGCTATAACACCCATAAGCCCACCCCCAACTTAATACACTGCCTCCAGCAGGCATTAATTCCCAAATCTCCATCAGCTGAGAACCTAGCAGTCCAAACACCTAAGTTTATGGGGGACACCTGAATCAAACCACCACAGCATACAAATGGAAGTAGTGAAATCCAGCCTAGTCCCAGAAACTTTCTCTGTCTAGAAGGAGAAGCCTCAGCTGCCCTGTGCAGTCCAGTGGGGGCAGTGAGGAGGCTGGACCTGTAGGACCACACCGGTCACTGTGGGCTTGGTTTCAAGCACTTTGACCTCTAAACCATCTCTCCAGCCCATAGTGCTTACATTTTAATAATGAGATTGGTTTACCTTTGTTGTTGAGAGAGAGAAAAGTTCCACTTTGTATTTCTATTCACAGGTGCCAGCCATGGGTAATGTGGACAGAGTTCATGTCAGAAAGCCTTTGGTATTACAAAATTTCAAATACTGCTTTCCCTCTGTTCTCACATGAATAGCTCTATATTGAGTAAGGCAGAGGATCTTTTAATGTGGAAATTGTTAAGAAAAAATGAAACACCGGTTGCTTTTGGCTCTACTCGTCTGGAACTATTTTTAGCTTTTGCCTTATTAAGTGTTGGCAGAGACCTGGTGATGTAATCAGATAACTGTAACAGCTGCCATTTATTAAACATTTGTTTTGTATCAGGTCCCTTGGCTCTATCCTCAACACACAGGGAAATGTTTGATCCCCACAGCCACCTGAAGAGGAGGCAGATCTGAAGTTAGGCCTTTTCTATAGGTGAGAATTGAGAAGCCCAGAGAAGTGAGAGGCTTGTCTAATTTAGTAACTAAGACTGCCTGACTCCCCATCCATGTGTATTTCTTGGTGTGCTTGTGACACTGTCAGCCCACCCTCATTTTCAGTCAGTAAGATCCTCCTCAAGCAAGATCTTCCTAATGTCTTCCATGTCCTTCTCAACTCCAGTTGTCCTCACTCATCTGGAAAGTAGGGGTATGGGTTCAGTTGGTGATCTCTAAATCTTTCCCAGGGCTACAGTTCTGAGTTCAGTATATGGTAAGCAACAATAGACTAGCAGCCAAAGCAAGGTTTGTCAAGATGGCCACAGTCATTTGGAGCTGCCTCAAAGTGAGTGCTGTCCACCATGACCTTGACTTTGTGGTCCCTTGTGTGGTTGTTGTTCAGAGACTCCCTCATCTCAGGGTGAAATTAAGCCCTGACAGAAACCGCTGCTAAGTTGGGATCCCAGCTGCTGCTTGAAGTGACATTTGAAAGGCTAGTTGACATGCACATTTGTTGGCAATGGACAGGACTGTTGCTAGGCCTGCAAGGGGCAAGTTGAAGATCTAAGGATGAAATACTGGCACCTGGCAGGCCACTTTGGAAGAAACTAATTGGCTTTGTTCTGCTTGGTTTTACTCTGAGACTTGATCCTATGAGTGGGCTGTGCAAGCACCCTCCTCCACCTCGTCTTCTTAGACAGGAATCTGCAGCCCATGAAAGTGACTGGTTATTAACACCATGGTCACTTACTCAGAAATTGTTTGTGATGTCACGTAACTTGCTCTTTCTCTGGAAGAAATTACTAACAAATTAGTCCTTGGGAATCACTGACCTTTTTTGGTGTGATTGCTACGTGGAACAGTAATGGCACTTGGTTTTAGCTTCTATCAATGACCTTTCAAGTTGCTTTCACAGATGTATAGGTCACAGAATACCAGTGTTTGGCATTTCCACATGGAGAAGGGCTTTGGTTTCCTGTGGTTAGACATGGCTGTGTGGAAAATGTGTGTCTGGCAACCCCAAGTATTACAAGTATGTATAGCAATTGGGAGTCAGTCTCTCTCCCCACCCCCTTCTCCCTCCCTCCTCTCCCTCTCTCTTAACCTTGCTGGTAAGGCTACAAAGTCATACATACCCTTGACAATTGTTTGACACTGTCTATAAGTTTAAGAAAGGACATACTCTGCAACCTACCAGTTTACTCAGAACATTCTTATACATGTCCAGGAAATGCACTGAGCATGTCTGCAGCAGCATTATTATTTTTTTAATATTTATTTATTTATTTGAGAGTGACAGAGACAGAGAGAAAGACAGATAGAGGGAGAGAGAGAGAGAGAATGGGCGCGCCAGGGTTTCCAGCCTCTGCAAACGAACTCCAGACGCGTGCGCCCCCTTGTGCATCTGGCTAACGTGGGACCTGGGGAACCGAGCCTCGAACCGGGGTCCTTAGGCTTCACAGGCAAGCACTTAACCGCTAAGCCATCTCTCCAGCCCTGCAGCAGCATTCTTTATAAAAGCAAAGGCTGGGAATAAGCCACTATCCATCAACAAGAGAGCTGATAAAATGGTAAATGCACTCCCGGATTTTTAGCACAGCAAATGAAAGCCTTAGGTACCATCTCATCATGACAGGTTAAATGTCATATCTGATGGATGAATCAGCAAGAGAACTGGAATCTTTACATTGTGCCAACGAGTATGTGATGTTCACCTATATAAACACATGTTAAATGTAAATGATCAAAAAGGAAGGGATGGTAAACTTGAACATCAGAATGGTGGCTGTCATTACAGGGCAGAGAGAGGTGATTACAAAGGTACATGTGGTGACATCAGTGCACTTGGTACATACATCCTACCTGTAGTGCTTATCCTCCAGTATGATGGCCTCTAGCCCGGTGTGGATGCTGAAAGTATACAGTTAAATGGAAAGTCCTTTTTTTTTGGTTTTTCGAGGTAGGGTCTCACTCTGGTCCAGGCTGACCTGGAATTAACTATGTAGTCTCAGGGTGGCCTCAAACTCACAGCGATCCGCCTACCTTTGCCTCCCAAGTGCTGGGATTAAAGGCAGGCGCCACCATGCCCGGCTGATTAGTCCTTTTTGACAGGTGGTAGATGCATGGATTTGACTCATCCTCCATAAATTGTTTACACAGTATGTATGTAATCTTTGAAAAAGTTGAGGACAGGCTGGAGAGATGGTTTCGCGGTTAAACGCTTGCCTGTGAAGCCTAAGGACCCTGGTTTGAGGCTCGATTCCTAGGACCCATGTAAGCCAGATGCACAAGATGGCACATACACCTGGAGTTCATTTGCAGTGGCTAGAGGCCCTGGCACGCCTTTTCTCTCTCTCTCTCTCTCTCTCTCTCTCTCTCTCTCTCTCTCTCTCTCTCTCTCCCTGTCACTCTCAAATAAATAAATAAAACTAAAATTTTTAAAATGTTTTAAAAAAAAATTGAGGGCTGGGGAGATGGCTCAGTAGTTAAAGGCACTTGCCCCTTAAGCACGAGGGCCTGAGATTGCCCAAGTTTGACCCTCACCTCCATCTCACAAACTCATGTCAAAAACAAAACAAACAACCTAGGCTTTGCCACGCAGGTCTGTAACACGTGTGAGTAGGGGGTGTGGAGATGCTCAGTGACAGAAAAGGGCAGCTCTGAGAGTCCGTCTGAAGGAAGTACTTGGATAAGCAATAGAAGAGGACACACGAAGCTCGCCTCTGGCGTTGGCACTCACACATCTGCACACACACGTGCATACACCATACATAATTAAAAAACATACCACATATGCTCTATGCACATATACACATACAAATGGATTTCTTATACCTTGCTTACAAAACATAGCCTGCCTTAAATATGCTCAAAACATTAGCATCAGTTTATAGTTGGGCAGAACTACCCAACACAAATCCTATTTTATAATAAAGTGCCAAATATCTCAGGTAACTTATTGAATACCTGTATTGAAGAGCTTTTGATCACATAGGTCGCTTTCTAGCATCCATTTTTGCTTTCACAGTGACATGGCCAGCTGGAAGCATATCTCATCTTTCTAGCACAAAAGATCAGAATTTAAAATGCTGTTCCAGGCCTGAGTACATGGCTCAGCTGTTAAAGGCTCACGTAAACCAGAAGCACAAGGTGGTGCATGCGTCTGGAATTCATTTCCAGCAGCTACAGGCCCTGGTATGCCCTTCCTTCCTTCTTTCCTTTTCTTCCTCTCTCTCCCTCCCTCTTTCAAATAAATAAATAAAAATAAAATGTTTTTAAAATAAATAAAATGCAATTCCTACTGCATGCATTGTTCACCAGCATATCTCCTTCAGCCTCTGCCACATCAGCTATTTCAAGGAGAATATTCTCAGCCTCATTTTCGAAGATCAAGCAACTCAAGATGTTCACGTCACTTAGTTCACGTGGCTTTGATGCCTAAAGAAGGAAGTGGTATAGGACCCACCCAGCTCTGGTGGATAGGGAGGAGAGACAGGCAAAGGTGAGCCAAAAAATAAATCCTCCCATCCCACTTTGCCTACTCTGACCCACAGAAGTGACCTTGGGCTTCTCAGGTTACTGCTGAGAGCCCGTCCAGGGCCCTGAGCTGATCCAAGTGAGTGAGCCAGGTACATGCACTGCGTCCTTCTCATCTGTGCCTATAGCTCTGACAGCAACCAGCTGAGGTCCTGTGAGGTTTGACTCTTCTGGCTGGCTGGCTCCTCTTCTCTGTGGCTGATGCTAAGTACTTTGGGCTCCTAGGTAATTTACACAGGGCACTGAGTTTATCTGATCCTGCCTGGCCACCTGGAAGGAAGCCCTTTGACCAGAAATAGAACTTTGGTCTTACTAAGTCACATGCAACAGTAATCAACAGAGTGACAGCCCTGAAATAAAGGTGCTGTATGGTTTATTTGGAGGGGACTTTTTTTAGTACTAAAAGAAGAAATTTAAAAAAGGGCTGGAGAGTTAGCTTAGCAGTTAAGGCACTTGCCGGCAAAGCCAAAGGATCTAGGTTCAATTTCCTAAGATCCATGTAAGCCAGATGCACAAGGTGGCACATGCATTTGGAGTTCATTTACAGCGGCTGGAGGCCCTGGCATGCCCATTCTTCTCTCTCTTAAATAAATTAAAATTTTAAAAAAAGTCTAAGATAAATTAAAAATTTGATGGGATACTTTAAATTATTTTTATTTATTTTAAATTATTTTTTATTTTACTTATTTTAAATTATTTTTCCATGGCACAACAGTTTTGTTCTTTTGACTTTTGGCCATTTTTTTGTTTGGTTGGTTGATTTGTTCATTTGTTGAGTGACTATTTGCTGAACATCTGTGTTTGGACACTGTCAGCACTAGGAAAAACGGGTATGAAGAACACAGGTCAGACCCTCAGGGAGCTAGTAGTCTTGTGAGGAGACACCTAATTAAATCAGTAAGCTACTTTCAGATGCTGGAATGTTGGTGTGAAGAAAGTCTGCCCAGTGGTTTCAGTTGTTTGTTTGTTTTTTTAACAACTTTATTGAAATATAATTCATGTATCTTAGAGTTTACCTACTTAAAGGGTACATACAACTGAATATGCCTTTAGTAATTTACTGGCTTGTGTAGCCATCACCAAGTCCTAATCTTACAATGCCCTTCCCCCAAGGAAAACTCATGTTTATTATTGGTCATTCTCCATCCTATGTCCTTCCCCTGCAGTCGTAGGCAGTCACTAATCTTTTGTCTGCCTATATGGACTTATTATGTACATTTCAGATAAATAGAATCATATACTATGTAGTCTTTAGTGACTAATTAGCATCATTTAGCATAGTGGATTTTTTTTTTGTTTGTTTGTTTGGTTGGTTTTGGTTTTGTTTTTTTCAAGGAAGGGTCTTGCTCTAGCACAGACTAGCCTGGAATTCACTATGTAGTCTCAGGGTGGCCTTGAACTCACAGTACTCCTCCTCTCTAGTCCGGATTACTTGTTTTTGTTGTTGAGTTATAAGAGTCATGTTGCTGCTGCAGCTCCTGCTTTTGCAGTGCTGGAGATCATTTGCTGAGCCTGTGGATGTAAGGCAAGGTCTCTGCCACTGCCACAGTGAGCTAGAGCCTCTTGGAGTTCTTTTTTTGTTTGTTTGGTTTTTTGAGATAGGATCCCACAGTGAAGGTTAGGCTGGCCTCAAACTCTGATCCCTCAGCATGCTGAGATTTTTGGCACCACCAGGCCCAGCTTCCTCCAGAGTTCTTTTTTTTTTTTAATTGACAGAGGATGTGTGCACCCCCTTGTGCATCTGACTAGCGTGGGTCCTGGGGAATTGAACCTGGGTCCTTTGGCTTTACAGGCAAATTCCTTAACAGCTAAGCCATTCTTCCAGCACCAGAGTTCTTTTTAATTTCTGTATACAGCCCCTTATCAAATACATGATTGAAAACATTTTTCCCATCCTGCCAAGTTGCGTTTCTTCTCCCTTGATAGTATTATTTTGGCACTTTTTTGTTTTAAATTTTGAGGAAGTTAAATTTATCTTTACTTTTGTTGTTTGTGCTTTTGGTGTTACATTTATAAATAACATGGACAATCCCAAGATCACAGACACTAAGAGTTTTGTGGTTTTAATTCTTATGTGTAGTAGGTTCAATAGGACTGGTAACAACAGACACTCATGACTTGTCTTGATCTGAGAAGGAAATTTCACCTCGGCCCAGAGGGGTTTGAGCACTTTCTTCTACTTCTGTCTCTATTGCCTCTGTCACTTGTAGTTTTGGACACTGAAGAATGAGGATCCTGATGCAAAAGAACCTTCCTTGCTAGTTCTTAATGTCCTACACCTGTGTTAACTTTGCTAGTGTTCATTCTTATTTCTTTCCCTTGTACTGGCTCCATCATTATATAAATCCAAAAAGAACAGGAACAGATCGGCAAGTTCTATTTTCATATTCATTTGACTGCTTCGGATGTTTACAATTCTAATCAGCCTAGCCTGGGTGGAAATTACAAAACTAATATGTATGAAAGCAGAGCTGTCTTAATGAATACATATTTCCTTTTCTTTGAATCTCCAAGCCCTCTCAGGAAGAAAAGATGAGATTGAAGACACTGTAGCTTCTTCCACCCTACCTTCTAACAGCCAGTGTTATTTTTTCAGACTCGCAGCGTTCTCATCTCTCTTCCTTCACCATGAAGCTGATGGACAAATTTCATTCTCCCAAAATCAAGAGAACGCCATCCAAGAAGGGAAAGCCAGCAGAGGTGTCTGTGAAGATTCCCGAGAAGCCTGTGAACAAAGTAAGCTGCCTTGCTAGGTGTTCTTCTGGCCCCAGCCTGCGGCCAGCACTGTGAGCTGAGCTGTGTGTAAGTGAGCTCCCCGGGGCTATTTGTGTCCCTGGGACCTGGGACCTTTAGGATGGTGTCTGTCCTGCTGATCAGTCCAGCTAGTGGCCAGAACAGCTCTCCTCCAGCTGTTATTCTCTGGGCATTTAAAGTAGCTCAGTGCACTATGTTCATGTCCTGGTGCTGCCTCGCTCCCCATAGGCCCCCATATTGTCCTGGGGCACACTCACACACAGGTCTGTGATGGCCTGACCACCCATCATTCAGCTTCAGGGCTCATCTCTGAAATTCTTCATCCCTTGAATCCCAGACAAAAATGTCCTAGAGCACTCGTAACCTGGGCAGGGCCAGCTGAGCCCAATGTGTAAGACAGCTGTTGACTTTCCATCAACCCCTCCCTTCAGCCTACAACGGCCATTTCAAGCTCTGTAGGAATCCAGGTTTCCTCTCTTCCAGGAGGCAAGAGACAGATTTCTACCAGAGGGCTACCCTAACCCCTTGGATCTGGAGCAGCAGGCAGTAGAATTTATGTCCACCAGTGCTGTGGCTTCCAGGTCTCAAAGGCAGAAGGTCAGTGTGACGTTAAGAACAATTGGGTTTACCTTGCCTTCTACTGCAGAATCCTGATCCATGGTTTGGGATGGAAAAACACCTATGGCAATGTGTGTGTCTCAGCTGGGTGGCAACTGTGGGCTGAAGTGTTCAAGATGATACTTGGATAAAAGGAAGTACTCATTCAAATGGCCCTCATGTGTGGATGGAGCCCACTTCTCCACAGCCAAAGGGTCCTGGGTGAGGTGGTTGTGCTTTTTGGGTCCAGTGGGTGTGGGGCAGGTGGGCACGTATCACTTCTCAGGAGCAATTGTTTTTGTCTTGAGTTGTTGACATGATGTAAACGGTGAGCCATCTCAGCCATCTGCAAGGCTCTTTTAAGCCAAGGATGCCTGCATCCCCAACACCACTGGGACCCTTCCCAGGCCTTGTGAGGAGTCTTTGCACATGTTCCCTTCCTAACAGCCTGACAGGTGAAAGCCTATTTTGCTGAAAAGGAAACTGAGGCTATAAAGATATGAACACAAGCAAAAGCTGTTAAAGTCAATATATGAATGTAGGTTACCTGACGTCAAACAACCTGAACTCTTTTTTTTTTTTTTTCAGACAGCCTGAATTCTTGTTGGGGGGGTTGTTGTGTGTGCATGCGTTTGCACATTTGTGCATCTTAGACCAAGCTACATTCCCAGAGCTGTTTTTTTTGGTTTTTTTTTTTGTTTGTTTGTTTGTTTTTTTGAGATAGGGCATTGCTGTGTAACCTGAGCTAGCCTTAATCTCTACATTCTCCTGCCTCTACCTTCTGAGTGCTAGGATCCCAGGTGTAGACCCATAAAGCCAGAGTTTATCTGTTGCCATATCACAGAACTCATGCATAAAATTACACTTGGCAGTGTAAGAGAAAACCAAGCTATGAAGACAAATTGGTCCTTAATCCTCTGGTGATTATCCAAAGGGTAATATTCATTGTAGAGCCATTATCATACCTGTCATTTTAATGCAGCCAACATACTCTACCCTGTTTGTGTTGGCAAGCCGAATATCATAAAAGTGTAGTTAAAAGTAAAGAAAACAGAGGATGTAAGCCCAAAAGTCTTATTGAATGAGTGCCCACCCTGTCAACAAAAAGAGGCTGACAAGTAAGAGGGAAATGCTTATCACTTGCCAGAGACCCAAGAACAGGTGGAAAAAGAGCAGTGAGGTGGAAGGTTGAGCCTGTCACCATGTCTAAGCACACTCATCAGTGTAAGCCACCATCCAACACGAGGCAGTTGAGGCAGGGTTTATCTCTTGCCCAGGCTGACCTGTACTTTACTATGCATTCTCAGAGTAGCCTTGAACTCACAGTGATCCTCCTACCTCTGCCTGCCTCCCGAGTGCTGGGATTAAAGTCATTTGTCACCACACTGGCTCTTGCATACTTTTATCTTTTTAAATTATTTGAGAGATAGAAAGAGAAAAAATGGGTACATGAGGGCCTCCTGCCATTGCAGACAAACTCCAGATACATGCACCGTTTTGTGTGTCTAGCTTTTACATGGGTGCTGGGGTATCAGGTATGATAATGACTGTGAGACTTTACAAGCAAGTACCTTTAACCACTGAGCCATCTCTCTAGCCCCTTCTCTTTATCCCAAGAGAGGTCATAGAGGAAATTTTTGGTGTGAAAGCATCCCTAACTTGCAGGGTGGTTAGAAAACACATGGGTCATCTGGCAATGCCTGGAGACATTTTTGGTTGTCGCCATAGACCAGTGAAGCAGGAGTCATGGGTCATCCACTGAGCAGGGACCAGGGGAGCTGGTCTCTCAGTGCACAGCATGGCTTCCTAGAGCAGAGCACACCACATATTATAGTTCTGAGGTAGAGACCTGCTCAGTAGCAAGGAGCTGCAGGTGTGACCTCACTCAGTTACAGTTCAACTCCTCCTGTTCTGTGTCCATTAACAGGGGTTGAATTACTGTGCTCTATAACAAGTTGTCTACACTAAACAGAGTAAGAACAAGTGGACTGCTTAGTGGAGGCTTTCAGAACTGGAAATGCTGAAATCTGTTACAGCATATGGACTGAGAGAACAGTGTCCTAGAGGCCACGAACTGGGTCTGTCACTTGCTCTCATCATGTGTTCATTGGCTCTCTCACCATTCAGAGTATTTATATACACATTCTCATTTTATCACATGTGCATGACCTTTCCTGTTGAAATGCATGGGAACTTGGAGCAGTTAGATGGAAACACAGATTCACATTCATTGCCACTTCCTGAGGTTTCTCTTTGCCCAGACCCTGCCCTAGTGGCTTCACACCTGCTGTTTTATTTACTCTTCTTTATAACTGTGTGAGGAAGGCTTCTGTTATTTGTAATATACAGTGTTGGCTGTGATCCAAGTTTTCTAGTTAAGGTTTCTTTTTTCTACTGTGTAGTCAATTGTCTTTCTAGACTGGTTTCATTTAGATATATTTATAGTCTTCTCATTAATGTACTTGTAAACTCACAACATTTTTCTTTGTTCTTTTTAAAAAATATATATTATTTATTTATTTATTTCAGAGAAAGAGGGAAGAAGGGAGAGAGAGAATGGGCATGCCAGGGCCTCCAGCCACTGTAAACGAACTCCAGATGCATACGTCCCCTTGTGCATCTGGCTTACGTGGGTCCTGGAGAGTTGAACAGGGATCCTTTGGCTTTGTAGGCAAACACCTTAACTGCTAAGCCATCTTTCCAGCCTGTCTTCTATTTTGTTTTGTTTTGTTTTTTTGTTTTTTGTTTTTGGTGTTTGTTTGTTTGAAGTAGGGTCTCACTTCTGACCCAGGCTGACCTGGAATTCACTATGGAGTCTCAGGGTGGCCTCAAACTCACGGCGATCCACCTACCTCTGCCTCTCGAGTGCTGGGATTAAAGGTGTGCACCACCACGCCCAGCTTTTGTGTTGTTTTTTGTAATGGTAGTGGTGGTTGTTTTGTCTGGTGGTACTGAACATTGAACCTAAGACTCTCATGCATACTAGACAAGCTCTACCACTGCGCTACATCCTCATCCCCTTTTCCATAATTTTGTGACAAGCCTAGCAGTAAGCTAGTGAGAGAGAAAATTTAGCCCCATTCTGGGAACTCAAGCTGTGTGGTCAGCTATCACTGTCTAGAAATGTCTCAAAAGGGATGAGTACTCCAACTCTGCAAGCATTGGATCCTGGGGCTCTTGAGTAGACGCCTGAGGGGTTTCCCTTTTGATTCTGCAGATCGTATGTGAAGGTGACAGAGAGATGCCCCTGCTTCTGAGCCTGGCTGTGTGGAGCAGAGGAAGGGAATGATGGTGCATTGCCTTTACACAATCCTGGTTTCAGTTTTTTTCTCTTTTTTAAAAAAATTTCTTTTAAACTTTAGAGCTAGAGAGAGAATTGGCATGCCAGGGCCTCAGCCACTGAAATCTAACTCCAGAAACTTGTGCCACCTAGTGGGCATGTGTGACCTTGCACTTGCCCCACCCTTGTGCATCTGGCTTACATGGGATCTGGAGAGTCAAACATGGGTCATTAGGCTTCACAGGCAAGTGCCTTAAGCCACTAAACCATCTCTCCAGCCTTGGTTTCAGTTTTCTGTCTGCTGATTCTAATTTGCTGATGACCCCCCTCCCCCGCCCCTATCTTGGCCTAGAGCTTAATGGTTCCCTATCCTGCAGGGCTGGGAGAGCAGCCTGGTTTCCACTGAACAGAAGGCCAGGCTGCAGAGGAGTGAGTCCTTGAAGGTGCTTGTTGGGCATCTGCAGCTGTTCTGTGGAGCAATGGCCGAAGACTAAGACCAGTCTGCACCCCTTCCTTTTCCTCCATACCCTGTCCTGTGTGGTGACAGTAAAGCTCAAATGCTCTGATGACACCATCACCTGGCAGGAATACAGCTTCAGCTTCTGTCCACCTGAGTCTCGTTTCACTCATTTACTAAATACAGCTTTGAACCAAGGTCTCTCTGTCATTTTATTAACTCACCTAAGACTTTTTTTATATATAGTGAAGTTTTTCTGTGTTGCCTATGCTGTCCTGGACTCCTAGATTCAAGTAATCCTCCTGTCTCAGCTTCTTGAGTAGCTGAGACCAGGTGTGCAGACAGAATCTTGCTATGTTGCCCAGGCTGTCTCCCTCACACTTCTGCCTCTGCCTCTCTAGTGCTGGGGTTATGAGTGTGTATCGCCAGGCTTGCTTCTGCTGTTCTTGTGGCTGATTGTTCTTTATACTCTCCACCTCTCCAGACTCTGGAATTAAGCAGATCATGTTCATATTCCAATTCTGTCACTCCACCCTGGGCAGGTTGCCTGTTTCCCACCAGTCCTCACTCCTCAGCATGCCTCAGTCTCCTCACTTGTGAAATAATAGCATCTGTTCTATAGAATGGTTAGAGCCTTTAATGAAACATTGCATCTGAAACAAGTTGCTCTTGAAGCATCAGTGCATGGTAGCTTTGACCTGGCCCTTTTCTTTCAGATTTTTTTGTTGTTGTTTTGAGGTAGGGTCTCACTCTAGCTCAGGCTGGCCTGAAATTCACTATGTACTCTCAGGGTGGCCTTGAACTCACAGGTGGACCTCCTATCTCTTCCTCCCAAGTGCTGGGATTAAAGGCATGCACTACCAAACCCCACTTCCTTTTCAGATTTTTATATCCTTTGTTCTCCTTTATTGCCAGTAGAGATATACTCTCCCATTATGGTGTTATACCTTTGTTCTTATTTTGTTTTGTCTTGTTTTTTTTGGTACTGGAGATTGAACCCATGGCTTTTCACATGCTAGGTAAGCAGTCACCACTGAGCTACACCTCCACCCCAGTCCCCACTTTGACTTCTTTAATTACACAGGGCAGACACATTCACTGTTTAATAGATAATGAGCTGGAGATCCGGACATGGTAGCACATGCCTTTAGTCCCAGCACTTGGGAGGCAGAGGTAGGAGGATCACCAAGAGTTCAAGGCCACCCTAAGAGTACATAGTGAATTCTAGGTCAGCCTGGGCTGGAGTGAGACCCTACCTTGGGGAAAAAAAAAAAAAAAACTCTCACAAAGTGTCATCGTCACTGCCTTCCAGCACTTTCTGATGTGCCAAGATGCCAGTGTTTGTCCTCATTCTCCTGCTGCAGCCTGATCACGACTCCAGTCACACTGCTATCTGCAAGTACTGTGCAGCCTGACTCCTCAGGCTGCCCTGGCCGTGGGTGGATGATGGCAAAGCCAGAGATTTTGTCCACACAGTGGAAAAACCAGCACTGGGCTTCTTAGGGACAGACAATAACTGAACATGTCAAATAGAGAAAGGAGAAAAGCAGGTTCAGAGTGAAGGGCACAAAGAATGGGTGCTCTTCCACTGTGTTCATACAGCACCTTTGGGGAATACTCTGGAGAAACCACTCTGAACCTTTGGAAGCAACCTGACACAAAATACTGCTAACTTGCTGATTCCATCACATATAGGTGTGTGTAGCATGCATATATGGATGCATGTCCATGTGTGTGTAGCTGCCAGTGTTAAGGACCAAGGTCAACATCAGGAGTCGTCCCCGTGAACACTATCCACTTTTTTTTTTTTTTTTTTGAGACAAAGCCTCTCATTAGCCTGGAGCTCACCAATTAGACTATACAGGGTGGCCGGATCTCTCTCTACTTTCCCAGCACTGGGATTACAGGCACACCAGCACACCTGGAATTTACATGAATAGTGGGAACCAAACTCAGATCCTCACACTTGCAAGATAAGCACCTTGTCAACTGAACTCTCTCCCCAACCCTATAGATGTATTTTTTGGTATTCCTATAAAATAACCTCCACTACTGAATGTTTTAAATTTTAAAATGGATATTTCCCCATTTTATCAGAGAGCTAGTATTCAAAATTATAATCACTTTTTTTAAATGTTATTAATTTGCAAGCAGACAGAGAGAGGGAGAGGAGAGAATGGGTGTGCCACTGAACCTCAAATTCATGCAGTCACTTTGTGCATCTGGCTTTACATGGGTACTGGGAAATCAAACCCAGGCTGTCAGGCTTCTAAGCAAGTACTTTTAACCACTAAGCTATCTCTCCAACTCCCCCCCTTCCATAATCACTCTTTATGATACTTTTGTCATTTGTTGATGTATTTTTGGAATTATTGTATAAATCAAATCAGCTGTTTCCGGAAGTATCTCCTGTCCTTGATTACCTTCGTTTGAACTCTGGGCCTCAGGAGACCACAGTAGCAGCTTTCCTCATCTGTGCTACACTTCACTAGCTGTGTAGTTAGTTACTGGAGTGTGGGCTGTCCATTTGTGGGCTCATCCATTTGGTCGATGATTCTTGATTTCCCTGCTTTTACCTGTTAACTGAGACCTGGACCACTGCCATTAGAGCCACTTGAGAGGGAGGTTGGCAATAAGGACTGACAGGGCTTGTGGGCCCAGTGTCTCCCACAGTCAAGGAAAAAATATTGGAAGTGGTCTGGATACAGGGCTCTGTATTTTTACTTCCTTCCAGGTGGCTTTCCTTAGAATCAGAGAGCTCCAAACGCTGTTAGCAGCCATTGCACAAGTAGTCACTGACCTATTGCCATCTGCTCTGGCCTCCTTATATTCTCCCCATTCCATATTGGGGCTTCTGGATCCTTTGGAAGTCATGTATCATTTTATTGGGGTGTGAGGGTTGCAGGACTTATAGGACAATGTGGGGGTTTGGGGAGGAGCCCTAGGGGGACTGGTTCCTCAGGTTCCCAGCCAGCCTATAAGTCCCTTAGATCTTTGGATTCTGGATCTGATTCCAGTATGTATGTGTGCCCTGGGGTGTAGCCAGTGTTTCCTTGTCAGCAATGTGGTCTTGCTGCATGCAATGGGATGAGTGATTAGGACAGGGGTGAAAATGTTTTCAGGACCTCAGGGTATGGGAAGGGAATTCATGAGTTTCTAAATAATCTTTTTTTGTCCAAAGCTCTTTTTCTTCAGGTATAGCCCCTGTCTCCTGGTCACAGTCATTAGAAAAACAATCTGGCTTGGTTTCCAGAGCCTTCTATTTGTAGCAATCTCAAGACAGTTTATAGGAAATTTAATTTAATTTAATTTTTTTATCTTTTGGTTTTTCGAGGTCGGTTCTCACTCTACCCCAGGCTGATGTGGAAATCACTATGTAGTCTCAGGTGTCCTTGAACTCACAGCAATCCTCCTACTTCTGCCTCCCAAGTGCTGAGATTAAAGGCATGTGCCACCACACCCGGCTGGAAATTGTATTTTTTCAAAATAGCTCCCTTTAATCTATCTCCTCCCTCCTTATGCTTAATGTTTCCTTTCAGAACCTGTGCTGGCTGGAGGAGAAAGAGAAGGAAGTTGTCAGTGCCTTGCGCTACTTTAAGACCATTGTGGACAAAATGGCTATTGACAAGAAGGTTCTAGAGATGCTTCCAGGGTCTGCCAGCAAGGTGCTGGAGGCCATCTTACCCCTGGTGCAGACTGACCCTCGGATCCAGCACAGGTGAGTTGCACCAAACTAGGCTGTGGTAGTAGTGGAAGGCTTAGAGTCACCTTGGTTTAGAACACTTGAAACTTTGGGAAAAGGATTCTTCAGCCCCTCCCCACTCCCCAGCTACCCCCAGCGCCCTCCCAGCATTGAGATCTGAGGCCTCGGCCCTGGCAGATCTCCATCATCCCAGGGGGATGCAGCCACAGAGTAGGCTGTTAACTGCATTGATGTGGCCCGCTCTCTCTAGTACCTTCCATCACCTAAAATACTTTACCACGTGTCATGCCATTCAGTCTTGTCAGTCAGGTCCTCAGCTGCTTGGATGATGAACTCCAGGTTGATCAAGCCAGGATTTCTCAAGCAGTGTGGGGGACTGGAGTCAGGCTTTTCCCCAGGTAGCTTTTGTTGAGTACAGCAGCTTTGATTGCCAGAGTGCGTTTTCCTCTTAGAGCTTAGTGAGCAGCTTGCCCCATACTTATTGTTAGGTATGAAAATAAAAGCAGTATTAGATGTGATCTCAAAGCTGGCAGAAGCTTTTCTGAAGAGGCTGAGAGGTTTTCTGGTTTTTGGCCATAGTACCTTTTCAGGATCAGTGCATTTCTGTGTCACTTCTTTGAGATGCCTTAGTGTTCATTTAGTCCCATGAGGCTGGGCTCGTATGAACAGTTTTCAGAACTTGGCAACAATGCTCATAATTTTCTTCTAAGAGATAGAGCAAGCGGTGTATCTTTATTTGTAGGAAACTCTCTGCCTGGGTTTCCTTCTACTCAGTTTCTGTTGACCCCTAGAGATTGTGACCTTTGGGCTGAAAGCTCCTGGTGCTTGCTGGTGTGCCTGGCCTGCTGCTGTCTGCAGTGACTTTCTCACAGCACACCCTGTGCCTACCTCCTAGGAGGGCTCAGTGGTCTCATTTGAAGGAACAAACATGACATTAGGCCATGGTCAGGCTCTCCTACTTCTATTTTCATGTGATGGTCTCCACCAGGGAATTGTTAAAATCTAGTTGGAGAATTCAGCTCCCTCACATTTGACAGAATACTGATGGTCCCCTGCACAGTGAAGAAGGAAGAGTGATAAGAGAATTGCCATGATTCTCTTCAGCTTCCTAGAGGAGGCTGACCTAAGGAGCTGAACTGGCAGGGGTTGGGGAGAAAAGCAAAGGTCCTGCTGCCAGTGCTGGCTGTGTCTCCAGGACTGGGAGCAGTAAGAGAAGGAAGGGTCACCTGGGGCACTAACCACCAGTGCTAAGCCTCTTGGGGAAAGAAAGTCCATGGTAGTTAACTGAATCCTGTGGCAGTTATAGCCACAGTATGTTGCTTCCTGGAGTGGCAGATACAGTCCTGCAAGGGTAGATACATGCAAGTATCAATTAACCCAGCCAGCCACAGGGCCATGGTGGAGGGATGCTTTATCTATTGTGGAGGATTTCCTTAGAATTAATGAAAATTGTTTAATGTCTGTAACATTTCCTGGAGAAGCTAAAGGGAAGTGAGTAGTGGGTTCTTCCGTGCTGGTCTCCAGTAGAAGGTCCAGCAGTGTGGGCTGCCTTCTAGCATTGGCAAACGGTTTCACTCCGTGCAGAAATCAGCTAGTGCTAGGCTTCTGGGGCCATATTCATAGTGCCACACCCCCTTTCTCTGTCCTGGTTTGGCCTTTTGGTACAGGAAGACCACTTCCAGCTCATGATGGGAAAGGTGGGGCTCCAGGGAAAATGGCACCCTGTTGTCCTGAGAAATGAAGTGTGAAATAGAAATGTTTCTCTGCTGCCTAATTATTGCCAGGCACCCAGTGTGCACTGCTTCAGTGGACTCTGCTTACGGGAACAGTGCAGAAGGCAGCAGGCTATTAGAGAAACCCCACCTGTCCTCAGCACAAGCCCCAAGGGCGACACCTCCTCACCTGCCAGGCAGGTACTCTGCAGAAGGGAGAGTCAGTACCTCACCTTCTTCAGCCCTGGGAGCCCCTGCCTGGTTTCCTTACTCTCTGGTCCTCTTGACCACTCCCCTGTTCCTCCCACTGGAGGTTTGCCTTCCTTCTTGCTGACTGTTCTGTTGGAACATGCAGAATGGAGCCGTGGCTGACAGAAAGCTTATATCCCTGGAAAGCTTCCTCCAACCCACCTGATGCTGAGGAAATCTGTGGAGCACTATTTGCTTCATTCTGACACTTCTCTCTTTATTTTTTTTTTTTCCTTTGGTTTTTTGAGGTAGGGTCTCACTCTGGTCCAAGCTGACCTGGAATTCACTATGTATGGCCTTGAATTCTCACGGCGATCTTCCTGCCTCTGCCTCCCGAGTGCTGCGATTAAAGACGTGCACCACCACACCTGGCTTGACACTTCTCTTTAAATGCCATAGTTGTTAGAAGCAGTTTTAGTCACATCTTACAATATTACATATTTTTTTCTAAAAATTATGCTTTTGGTTTGTCCCACTCTTGTGGAGTGGAAGAGGGGTTAGCAAATGCTTTTTTTTTTTAATGTTTTTGCCCTTCTGTTGTAATGTATAAAGTTTAAAATGGAAAAACAGCTTTCCAGAATCCTAAGGAAAATAATCTGTTACTTAAAAATATGTAGAAGAGGTAAACATTACATAGTTTGGCTGCTACTCTGGTTTTAAGGTTTTCCCAAAGCTTCCTGCTTTTACTGGCATCACAGTATGACTGGAAATTGGTGCATTATACATAGACGCACACACATACACAGTATCATGGTGGCACGTCCCTCCTCACAGTCACAGGACAAAGCTCTGTTCTGAATTCATGGCTATTCCTTGAGGATCCTGCAAGCCTGCTGATTCTTTGTGACCTGTCCAAAATTATTTTGTGTTGATCACAACAGGTAGTACACAGAGCTTTGACCCAGTCCAGTGATTCACAAGAAGAAAATGCAAATTTTCTTTCAAAAAAAGAAACATGGAGCATTCCATGTGAGATGGTCATGTTATATAAAAAATTTATAACACAGACTAGGATATAAGCCTCCACAAAGTCTTTACTGGGTATAAGGAGAAAAGATATGTTTATTGGGCTGGAGAGATGGTTCAGCATGAAAGGTACTTGCTTATAAAACCTGACCACCCAGGTTTGATTCCCCAGTGACCATGTAAAGCCAGATGCACAAAGTAATGCATGTATATGGAATTTGTTTGGAGTGGCAAGAAGCCTTGGCATACCTATTCGTCCGTTCCCCCCCCCGCCCCGCCACAAATAATAAATGAAATATTCAGAAAAAGAAAAGAAGCCAGGT
The DNA here is from genome assembly GCF_020740685.1 of Jaculus jaculus. Classification (NCBI taxonomy): domain Eukaryota; kingdom Metazoa; phylum Chordata; class Mammalia; order Rodentia; family Dipodidae; genus Jaculus; species Jaculus jaculus. The sequence continues at coordinate 145,863,246 of NC_059102.1, read as the reverse complement.
GTGCTTTTAATCCCAGCACTCTTGAGGCAGAGGTAGGAGGATTGGCCATCAGTTTAAGGCCAGCCTGAGACTACATAGTGAATTCCAGGTCATCCTGGGCTAGAGTGAAACCTTATGTGGAAAAACCAAAAAGAAAAAAAGGCATGGATCAGCCGGGCACTAGGGCACTCACCTGTAATCTCAGCCCTCAGGAGGCAGAGGCAAAAGAATCAAGAGGTTAGCTTACATGTTATTTAAAAAAGTGAAGCCAGAGATGGAGGTAGATTGCTATGAGTTCAAGGCCACCCTGAGACTAATAGTGAATTCCAGGTCAGCCTGGGCTAGAGTGAGACCCTACCTCAAAAACCAACAAAGAAGCCAGGCATGGTGGCACACACCTTTAACTCCAGTACTTGGAGGCAGAGGTAGGAGGATTGTTGTGAGTTTGAGACCAGCCTGGGACTACAGAATGAGTTCCAGGTCAGCCTGGGCTAGAGGAAGACCCTACCTCAAAAAAAAAAAAAAAAAAAAGATAAAACACCATGGCCACCTGTGTAAAGAGGTGTCTGAATGTAATGGTCATGCATTGGATTACTGTTTAACATTCTTCAAAAAAATATCTCTGTTCTAGCTCGGCCCTCTCCTCCTGCTACAGCCGCGTGTACCAAAGCCTTGCCAATCTCATCCGTTGGTCTGACCAGGTGATGCTAGAAGGTGTGAACTCAGAAGATAAAGAGATGGTGACGACAGTGAAAGGGGTCATCAAGGCTGTGCTGGATGGAGTGAAGGTACTAAACTGGGTGTTGGACAGCCCTAGTCAAGGGTGCAGAGCAGCCAGCCAGCTGAAAGTTAAGAGCAGGTTCATAAATGTAATACACTGGAATAAGTATCTTCCAGCAGCTGTGGTGTGGGTGGGCTCTGCTTCTCTCTCTCAGGACCAGTAGGAATGGCTCTTGCAAGCTTTTGCAGTACCTCTCCAGATAGGTGGAAAGGTTGCCAGAGGCCATCAGCCTTCCTGTACCTGGTCCTCATTCATCATGTCCCAGCTCTAGCCGAGCATCCCACTAGCTAAACGAAAAGTGCAGTAAAGGTGGTTTGCACTGGCTTTTATTTTAGTGAGACCCCTAGGGTGTCAACCACTCCTGTTTCATGTATGGCAACTGCCAGTAGTCCAGTTGGAAAAACAGAATTGAGCTGAGTAAGAAAGGTACTTAATGACTTTATATCCATGATGTGATCTGTATCTCTACTCTCCAGGGACATCAGAAAGAACCTAATAGGAACTTAGGAGTCATGGTCAGGGTGAGAGTCAAAAGAAAATCTGGAATTGGAGTCTAAGGGACCAATCCTAATTGAAAAAGTAAATCTTAATCAATGAGCAGCAAGACATGGGCTGGAGAGAGGGCTTAGTGGTTAAGGCACTTGCCTACAAAGCCAAAGGACCTCAGTTTAATTCCCCAGGACCCACATATGCCAGATGCACAGGATTGTGCATGCATCTGGAGTTTGTTTGCAGTAGCTAGAGACCCTGGCATGCCCATTTTCTCTCTCTCTCTCTCTCTCTCTCTCTCTCTCTCTCTCTCTCTCTCTCTCTCTCTCTGTGTATGTGGGTGTGTGTGGGTGTGTGGGTGTGTGTGTCCTCCCTCCCTCTTCTCCTCAAATAAATAAACATAATTTTTTAATGGAATGAGACAGAGGGGGGTATGAAACAGAATGATGGCTGTGGATCAGGACTAGGGCTGAGGGCAGTAGGAGCATTGGAACCTACCACTATTTACTATTCTGAGATGACATGCCATGTAGAGGAGAGAGGCTAGTCTTGGGGCCTGGCTACCTTTGAATCCCAAGTTCACCACTTCATTGTAGATTTAAGCAGTTTTGTAATATTCTTTTTACCTTATTTCGTCACAACAGCCATAATAGATAGCTATAACAACAGTTCCCTGGGTTACAGGATTGTAGGAAAGATTAAATTAGTATAAAATGCTTTTAGAACAGTACCTGGAATATACTAAGCACTTGGGCATTAGCAGCTGTTTATTATTAATTGCATGGTGTTAAATGCATGCTTTATAAATGTGGCTTGAAAAAAAAATGTATCTCCTTCCTTTCTAGACCCTTCAACCCAGAATTATAGCTACTTATGCTTAGCCTCAATCAAAACAAGTCTTTCCTACTCAACCAGGCTATCACATTCCTGAAAGCTGCCTCCTTGGTATGACATTACCCAGCAGCTCTGGAGACCAGAATATGGACCCTAAAGGGTTTAAGTTATAAAAAGAAGACTAAGAAAGCATTGCTTAGTGAGAGAAATCACTCCTGACTAGACTGTGTTGGCTGAAGTCCTGGCAGCTCCCTCCTACACCCTAATTGGAGGCTGGTATGTCTGCTGGAGACTCATGGATTCACTTTGGAGGAAATATATGAAACATGGCACCAGTATTTTTGCCTGACTGCTCCAAGATTCTCTTCATCCCCAAATTGCCAGGTCCCATATTGTTTGTTTGGGCCAGTGGGAATTAAGGGTATAGACCATAATTACTGCAAAATTTGGAGATCAGTCACATCATCCTGTCAGTCCTTATCATAACTCCTTGTGGCCAGCAGGGCACTGTGAAACGTGACCTGGAACATGCTTCATCTGAGAGCTGGCTCACCCTCCCTTGCTATTCCTGTCTGGGCTTCTGGAAATGCTATTGTTGAAAATTACTTTCCAGGTGACATTGTTCAGGTTTCCTTCTACCAAGTTGATTTTCATGAAATGTTCAAAACAAATCAGAACAGCTTTTCCACACAAACTTTGTAGCATGCCCAGGTAGGCTTTCTTTATGGAATCACTAAAGTACCATTGTACAGGTTCAAAGACATGTCTGAAAGAAAAACTTCTGATTTCTCAAAGTGACCTTGATGTAGGGGAGCACACCCATGCCAGCCCATGGAATTTGAACTTGTCCCTGCCTGAGAGCAAATAAATTTCCAATAGTGTCTTTAAAAAAATACTGCATCTGTGGGCTGGGAAGATGGCTCTGTGGATCAAGCACATTTCTTGAGTACCTGAGTTTGGGTCCCCGGGCCCCATGTAAAAGCTGGAAGATGTGGTATATGCATGCCTGAACACACACACCAAATAAATGCATGCATGCTTGAATGAATAAACAAAATAAGTGAAAAATAAAAACACTGTATATGAACAAAGATTCTGCACTATAAATTTGGTTTTGCCTATATTCTCTAAGATGCATTTAGTAAGAGCCTTCTGTGTACCCAGCAAAGTCACAGAATTGGGAACATAGTGATGAGCAAAACTGGTACCAGCCCTGGCCCTGAAAATCTACAGTTCTCGAGCTGGAGAGATGGCTTAGCGGTTAAGGCACTTGCCTGCATAGCCTAAGGACCCTGGTTTGATTCCCTAGTACCCATGTAAAGCCAGATGCACAAAGTGGTGTATGCGTATGGAGCTTGTAGTGGCTGGAAGCCCTGGCACACCCATATTCATTCTCTCCATCTCTCTGTCTCCAATGATTAAATAAAAATTAAATTGTTTTAAAAGATAAAAGAAAGCCTACAGTTCTCTAAGGGGAAGTCTGCAACTACATAATGTGATACTTCAAGGAACAAGAACTCATGCTGCTAGCTTCTCTGAGAGACAGGCTACTTGGCTTGTATTGCTGCAAGCTTCTCATAGCTGGAGTCAGTCAAGGCAGCAAGGATGGTCAGTGTTGTGGGCATTTGTGATTAAGCCTTACATTAATAAGAGCTAACATTTATTGGGTACTTTTTTTACACTGTCCAGCTTTATACTCATTTTTGTTTTGGTTTTAATGTTGTTTTGTTTTGTTTTTATCTTTTTCAAGGTAGGGTCTCACTCTAGCCCACGCTGATCTAGAATTCACTATGTAGTCTCAGGGTGGCCTCAAACTCATGGTGATCCTCCTACCTCTGCTTTCCAAGTGCTAGGATTAACGGCATGTGCCACTATGCCTGGCTCTTTATATGTATGTATGTATGTTTATTTGTTTATTTGCAAACAGAGATAGAAGAGATCAGAGAGAATAGGCGAGCCAGGGCTTCCAGCTGCTGCAGATGCATGCACTACTTTATGCATCAGGCTTTACATGGGTACTAGGGAATCTAACTTGGGTTGTTAAGCTAGGCATGCACCTTAACAGCTGATCCATCTCTCCAGCCCCAGCTTTATACTCTTAACAGCCCTCTGAGGTAAGCATGATTGTCCCTTTCACGGGTAGAGAAACCAGGTTTGAGGCAGACTCATAGTCAGTGGTGAGGTCATGATTCACACACAGGCCTGTAGAACCTAGGCACTTAGTCACCCTTCTGCCACCTACTAAGAGTAAATCCAGCCCAGAGGAGTCTCTATGTTCACACTCCCAGCTAGCTGGCTTCCAGCCTGCTTTGCTGTCCCCATCATAAGTTCAAGTCCTGCTATATGAGGAAGCCTCCCTCGGCTGGTAGGAACAAGAGTATACAGACACAAAATGCTCTCACTGGGCTGTCATCATCCTTTTTAAAGGAGAAACTTTGGCACATTCCTTTAAACTGACTCAGCGTCTTTCAAGAAGCTCATTCAGTTTTTTAATGCAATTTTTTAGGGGGAGAGGGAGGATTGAAAAAGTGTTTTAAAGCCAAATTTTTTGCTTTTGTCCCTGAATGAGTAATGTCACTTATCATTTACACCCTTGCCTAAATACCTCTTGGTAGCTGTGTAACCTTGGACAACTTACTTCTCTGAGGTGCCAGTAGGTTTTGAAATATTTACCTTGAAAGTATGAGTACAGACAAGTTAATATACATGAAATACCTGGCAAGTGTTGAGTGCCCATGAGGCCAGAGTAAGCAGGCTTCTCCATAGAAACCTTAGCTTCTACAATAGATCACTTTTTCCCTTCCTGGGCAGGAATTGTGGCTCCCTTCTAGGTGAGAGTGCATATTTCATACCTTCCTGACATTCCAATTAAACTCCTGCTTGCCCTCTTACCTCAGCTATGACACTCCACCCAGCTCCTTGCCCTCAGCGTTACCTTCCCCAGGCCTTGCTAAGGATGTCAGGATCCCCTGCCACCCCAGACTCCAAAATGTTTTCTATAATTTGAAATGCCAAAATAAATAAAATAAAATGCCTTCTTATACTGAAAGCTTTGGTGGAAAACTTTGTGGAAACCCACAATTCTGTCATTTAACTATATCCATCCAAAACTGAGCTTCTGTACTAGACTCGACTTTCAACTTGTATAAAAAGGAATATTTAAAGGAAACAATGTTTTCTCACTGTCTCAGTTAATATTAAGTCTGACTGCAAGAAAACATTTAAAAGTAGTGGCTTTTAAGAGACAGATCTCTTGGGCTCGAGAGGTGGCTTACTGGTTAAGGCATTTGCCTACAAAGGCTAAAGACTCAGGTTCAATTACCCAGATCCCGTGTGTGCCAGATGCACAAGGTAGTGCATGCCTCTGGAGTTTGCAGTGACTGGAGGCCATGGTGCGTCCATTCTCTTCCTCCCCCCACCCAATAATAAATAAATAAATAATGTAATTATTTAAAAAAGGACAAAACTCTTGTACTTTCATGTGTAAAGTCCAGAGATAGACAAGTCAAGGGCAAGTGTGGCATGTTCACATCCTGAATGGGTTCTACCTCATGATTCAAGTAAGAGTAGGAAGTTGTGCCTTCTCCTTTTAAGGAGGCTTCTTAACTTCACAAAGCTTCTGTGTACATTTTAGTAGCCAGAGCTGGTCATGTGCACTGCCAAAAATTTATTAGGAAGACTATATTGTGGAGCAGCTTGCTTGTCTTTGCCAACTGATGTTTACAAGCAAGCCATCACTTTTATTCCTTTTGAGCCCATTTTCAAATTTTCTATTATATATAATTTCAAATACTTGCAATAAAGAGATTAAAGTGAATTAGAAGGGGCTGGGGAAATGCCTCGGTGGGTAAAGTACTGAGTTCAGATCCCCAGAGCCCACATAAAATCTCTGGTGTGAGGCTGGAGAGATGGCTTAGCGGTTAAGCGCTTGCCTATGAAGCCTAAGGACCCCGGTTCGAGGCTCGATTCCCCAGGACCCACGTTAGCCAGATGCACAAGGGGGCGCACGCATCTGGAGTTCGTTTGCAGAGGCTGGAAGCCCTGGCGCGCTCATTCTCTCTCTATCTGTGTCTCTCTCTCCCTCTCTCTCTCTGTCACTCTCAAATAAATAAATAAAAATGAACAAAAAATTAAAAAAAAAAATCTCTGGTGTGTTAGCATATGCCTGAAATCCCAGTGCTGGGGTGGCAGGAGGATTCCTGAGGCTTACTGACCGGTTAGTCTAGCCAAATAGGTGAGCTCTAAATTCAATGAGAGACCCTGTCTCCAAAAATAAGGTAGAGGAGCCAGGTGTAGTGGCGCACGTCTTTAATCCCAGTACTCAGGAGGCAGAGGTAGGAGGATTGCCGAGAGTTCGAGGCCACCCTGAGAATACATAGTGAATTCCAGGTCAGCCTGAGCTAGAGTAAGACCCTACCTTAGAAAATCAAAAAATAAATTAAAATAAAAATAAGGTAGAGGGATAGAGAGATGGCTTAGTGGTTAAGGCACTTGTGTGCAAAGCCTAAGGACCCAGGTTCAATTCCCCAGTACCTAAGTCAGCCAGATGTACAAGGTGGTACATGCATCTGTAGTTCATTTCCAGTAGCTAGTGGCCCTGGCATGCCCATTCTCTCTGTCTGCTTTCTGTATATATATCAAATAAATAAATTAAATACTTTTAAAAATAGGAGAGAGAGCAAAAAGGGAAAACACCTGACAACTTCTTTTTTATTGACAGCTTCCATAATTATAAATAATATCCCATGGTAATTCCCTCCCTACCCCCACTTTCCCCTTTGAAACTCCGCTGTCCATCTTATCCCCTCCCCTTCTCAATTGGTCTCTTTTATTTTGATGTCATCATCTTTTCCTCCTATTATGATAGTCTTGTGTAGATAGTGTCAGGCACTGTGAGGTAATAGATATCCAGGCCATTTTGTGTCTGGAGGAGCACGTTATAAGGAGTCCTACCCTTCCTTTGGCTCTTACATTCTTTCTGCCACCTCTTCCGCAATGGACCCTGAGCTTTAGAAGGTGTGATCGAGATCACCTGACAACCTCTGACCTCTGCATGCATCCACGCACACATGTACCCTTATGCATATAAATCCACACACATATACCTGCAAAAGAAAGAGCAGGGGCTGTGGAAATGACTCAGTGGTTAAAGGCACCTGCTGTCAAAGTCTGGCAGTCCAGGTACAACTCCCCAGTACCCACAAAAAGCCATATAGTGCATGTGCCTGGAGTCCCTTTACAGTAGCAAGAGGCCTGGCATGCCCAGTCTCTCTGTCTCTCTTGCTCAAGCAAAAAAAAAAAAAAAAAAAAAAAATGCACACACACACACACACATATGTACGTATGTATGCATATGGACAAAGAGCCTGGAAGATTCATGAGGTACCACCAGTTTCCCATGTGGTCCGTGCATGGCACGGCCAGGTTTATTTCTTCTGTCTTGTCACTGGCTCCCCAGATTGTGGGAAGAAAGACCCAGACAGCACAGTCTTCCCATAAGCACTGAAGTGCCCATCTTGGGACAGGGCACCTTTGTTCTGTAAGGGCCAGGTAGTAAATATTTTAGGTCTTTGAGACCACAGCCTACCACATAGTCCTTGTTTGTTACTTTTGTTAGGTTTTGAACCAGTTCTACTCCAGAAACTTACGCCATCTTCTGCATCTGGCTTTAAGTGAGTACTGGGGAATCTAACCTGGGCTGTGAGGCTTTGCAGGCAAACACCTTAACTGCCACTCCAGCTCTCCGTTAGCTTCTTTAGGGCCTTTTTTGTGGTATGATTTCTGCAAACAGTTATTTGCATTGTCATTTCTGGCACCAACCTACACTGTTAATTTTCAAAACAAAGCCAGGGGCTGAAGAGATGGCTTAGCGGTTAAATGCCTATGAAGCGTAAGGACCCCAGTTTGATTCTCCAGATCCCATGTAAGCCAGATGCACATGGTGGTGCATGCATCTGGAGTTCATTTGCAGTGGCTAGAGGCCCTACCCCTCCCATTCTTACTCACTCTCTCTCCCTCCCTCCCTCTCTCTGTCTCTCATAAATAAATAAATAATAAAAACCTTTTTAAAAAAGCCAGGTGTGGTGGCATATGCCTTTAATCCCAGTACTAGGGAAACTGAGGTGGGAGGATCTCTGTAAGTTTGAGATCAGCCTGTGAGTACATAGTGAATTCCAGATCAGCCTGGGCTAGAGCAAGACCCAAACTTGAAAAACCACCAAAAAAAAAAAAAAAAAGTGCCCATAACTCCTGATATCACTTTTCTGTCAGCCTATTGGTAGGGTGCCACTTGAGATCTGTGGGCTCCAGTTTTAGGGCTGTATGAATTCCAGGTATGCTTCAGGGTTGGGCCATCATTGCCAAGCTAGTTCTGTGCCTTGTGCTGCCTGTCTGCATGTAGGAAGGAGTACATTTCCTCTGTCTTCTTACTGCCTGCCATTGCCATTTTGGATATGAGCAGGGAAGCTCTTTTTATCTCCCTAAAAAGTTATTCCAGGGCTGTGAAGATGGCCCAGCTTGCCAGCCTGGGTTCAGTTCTTCACTACTACTAAGTCAGATGGACAAAGTGGTACATTCATCTGGAGTTCATTTGCAGCAGCAAGAGGCCCTAACACGCCATACATTCACTCATTCTTTCTTTTCTTTCTCCTCCCTCCTCCCTCTCTCCTCGAAAATAAATAAAATAAAAGGAAACTCCAGGCCATATGTGACCTGTTACTATCTGTACAACTTCAGCCATTAGAAGCTGCTCTACTTTACTGGTCTGTTGTGGCGTCATGGCCAGACTGACACCTGTCCAAAGCATGTGAAGAAGTAGTGCGGGGCGGGGGGCATAGTCTTGGTCCAGGACCACAGAATTCCTACATCCTGCTATTTCACCCAGGAGATCTCAGGGCCAGAGAACGATGGGTGGACAGATGGTGCCTGAGTGGTAGCACAGGGTTCGAACCGCAGGCTGTCATGCTTTCCAGAGAAAAGGTACTGCCCACTGTGAGAACCCAGAGGACATTGGCCACCATGCTGTCATTGGCCCTATGTGGCAGGGCCGCACGACAGTGTAGTACCTTCATCTCAAACCCAGGAGAAGGTGGAGAGATAGGTGGAATATCTCAAGTCCCAGAGCTGTGCATTGATCTTTCAAAAGTCATTTAGAGGAGGATACTTAATGGGTTGATATTGTATATATGTAATTACAATGATTGTAATGGGGAGGTAATATGATGGAGAATGGAATTTCAAATGGGAAAGTGTGGGGGTGGGAAGGGAGGGAATTACCATGGGATATATTTTATAATCATGGAAAATGTTAATAAAAATTAAAAAGTTAAAAAAAATAAAAATAAATTTAAAAAAAAGTCATTTAGGCCCTTCTGCCTCTATGAACTTTGCCAGTGTGAACAAAATGAACAGGGAAACAAAGTATGATGCTCTCAGAAATACTTTGCTTGTAGGCTGATTTTCAACTGAGAGTTGGTTTAATTTACTTGCTACCAGTAGAGTCCAGAGCAATCTTTAGAACTTGTCTTTCCTAACCTGTGACAGTAGCTAATTAAAAGGCTACTGGTTCCTCTCAGAATCCTGCTTTTCAGAGAATTTGTCTCTTCAGCAGGTATCGGGTCAGTGCTTGGTGAGACCAGGGTGTGGAAGTTAGCTAGGAAGTACAAGTTTCTATAGTCTTCTGTGTATGGTAGTTAAGACAAGTTGAGACTGAAAGCCCTTCTGTTTGAGCAGGAAGTTTGGTAGAGAATGAAAAAGCTGCCCACCGCTTTGCCAGCCTCAGTCAGGACATGGTAGAAAGGAAATCACTGCATCATGGCGTCATCTTAGAATTAGGGGCACGCTTGCACATGCGGGCCTGTCACCCCGGATTCCTTTGCCATGGCTCATTAGTTGAGGTCACAGCTGCCATTCCAGAAGGAAGGCATTCTAACTGCTCATGAGTCAGGAAGAACTGGTGGAATTATTCCTGCATTTCTAACTGCTCGTGAGTCAGGAAGAACTGGTGGAATTTATTCCTGCATTTCTAACTGCCCGTGAGTCAGGAAGAACCGGTGGAATTATTCCTGCATTTCTAACTGCCCATGAGTCAGGAAGAACTGGTGGAATTATTCCTGCATTTCTAACTGCCCATGAGTCAGGAAGAACTGGTGGAATTTATTCCTGCATCTCCAAATGCAGGTGTGCACACTTGTCTAGTCTTTTTGCCTTGCTGTCAAAGACTATGCCTGGCCCAGCATGGTCGCGCAAACCTGTCATCACAGCACTCCTGAGGATAATTAAGAGTTCAAGGGCTGGAGAGATGGCTCAACAATTAAGGCACTTGCCTGCAAAGCCTAAGGCCCCAGGTTGGATTTCCCAGTACCCACATAAAGCCAGATGCAGTGGCACATGCATCTGGAGTCTGTTTGTAACAGCTATCTCTCTACTTGCAAGTAAATATAAATATATATTAAAAATAGAGCCAGGCATGGTGGTGCATACCTTTAATCCCAGCACTCAGGAGGCAGAGGTAGGAGGATCACCATGAATTCAAGGCCACCCTGAGACTACATAGTGAATTCCAGGGCAGCCTGAACTAAAGTGAGACCCTACATAGTGAGTTCTGGGTCAGCCTGGACTAGAGGGAGACCCTACCTTGAAAAAACAAACAAAAAAAATTTGTGTGTGTGTGTGTGTGTGTGTGATGACTACAGAGATGGCTTAGAGGTCAAGGCATTTGCCTGCAAAGCCAAAGGATCCTGGTTTGACTCTCCAAGACCCATATAAGCCAATTGCACAAGAGGGCGCATGCATCCAGAGTTCGTTTGCAGTAACTGGAGGCCCTGGCATACCCATTCTCTCTCTCTCTCTGCCTCTTTCACTCTCTCAAATAAATAAACAAATTATATTTAAATTATATGTATATATATATATATATATATATATATATATGTATGTATGTATGTATGTAAAGAGCTTGAAGCCAAGGTATGGTGGTACTCACCTTTAACCCCAGCACACTCAGGAGGCCAAAGTAGAAGGATCACCATGAGTTTGAGGCCAACCTGGGCAATAGTTTCAAGTTAGTCTGGGCTAAAGTGACACCCTGCTTTAAAAAAAAAAAAACACCAAGGCCTAGTGGCACTTCATCCCAATATGTGGGAGGCAGAGGTAGGATCACCATGAGTTCAAGGTCAGCCTGGGCTAATGTGAGAACCTACCTCTTAAAAAAAAAAACTTAAAAAGAGTTCAAGGCTAGTCTCAGTTATATAAGGAATGTGGTCTCAAAATAAAAAGTGAGGAAATGAAGAAAGGGAAGAGAAAGAAGAAAAGAAGCTTGAACCTGGAAGTAGGGCTTCCAAGTCACCTGGGTCTGTGCTTTGACACCAGCCAAGGTTGTGGGGCTTTCAAGATGAACCGCCTCTCCTACCATCCTTCAGAGATGGACGCAGGGGCAGCCTCCCTCTAAATGCTTTCTCCTCTCACCTCTCCATTGCATCCTGCCTTTAATCACCAGCTAGCAAAGTCCTTTGAATATTAAGCTCTAAATTGTGCTGACAAGAAGCAAGATGGCTCCCCTTCCTTTGCCAGCCCTGGCAAAGGGCTCCCAGGGACCCTCCTTCCCATGCTTCTTTAAGAACAGAATGGGAAGGCCAGGCGTGGTGGCACACACCTTGAATTCCAGGTCAGCCTGAGAGACCCTACCTTGAAAAACCAAAAAAATAAAAAAAGGATGGGCTGAGCCTGGTCATATGGATGTGCCTTTCAGGTTTTAATGAAAGGTCATTCTCTCGGAATTAATACCTGTCCATTTTAGAAAATTTAGAAAACATTAAAAAAGCAAAAGCAAGAAGATAAAGGATATTTCTTAGCCGTATTTTTTCTATTACATGTATTCTCAATTTGGCTTTGTTTCTAAAACATAGAGTCCATCCCAGTGAACCAGCCTGGGCTTGTTTGTACCTGCTATTATATTACAGCATCTTTCTGTGCTGTATCACATACTCTTTGTGACTTTGTTCTTTATTGTCATAAAGTGGTTCTCTTGTTAGGTTCTGTCAAGGCATATGTAATCAGTACTGCCAGTATATATTTAATATGGGATATTGAATAGTCAAATTCTCCCCTGCAGTGACCATCTTCCTTGGCTGTTCTTGCACACAGCCATGACATTTTCCTTGGGCAAAATTCTTATAACAGATATTTGAGACTTTTGATATGCGCTGGTAGGTCATCCTCCGGACAGTCATCTCTGCCCACAGTGATTCATTCACCCCTGCCACCGCCACCCTGTGTCTGTAGGTTTCTATCTTATTGCTATCAAAGCTGGCAAAGCTGTGGTCATGATGGTTCTTGTTTACATTTGTCAGCGCCCTCTTTATAGCTCAAGAGACTCGGCTCTGTGTTGTTGCAGTCTTTGTGGTGTGTGCTAGTCTGAAGAACCTTTGCATCTCCTGCTTAGGGAGCTGCTGCCCTACAGTCCACTCATCCTCAGAAGTAAAGCTCTTAGCAGAGGCAGATTGCAGCAGCAGAGTGGAGTGGTAGTTGTCCGATGGCAGGGAATTGAGGGACTGTAAAGGTATAGAGTTTACTCGGGGCTGGTAAAAACTCCCGAAACTGACTACACTAAGGGTTGCACAGCCCTGTGAACAAAACCATGGAATCATATACCTTATTATCTTTTTTTTTTTTTTTTTGTACTAAGGAAAGAACACAGGGACTTGTGCATGCTAGGCAAGTATTCCATCACTGAGCCACATCCTTTGTCCTCATGATATGTAAGTTATCTCTCCATAAAGCTTTTTTCTTTGTTTTGTTTTTTGAGTAAGGTCTCACTCTCTAGTCCAGGCTGACCTGGAATTCACTATGTAGTCTCAGGGTGGCCTTGAACTCACGGTTATCCCTCCTACCTCTGCCTTCCAAATGTTGGGATTAAAGGTGTGCACCACCACTCCAGGCTGTCCATAAAGCTTTTTAAAATTTTATTTATGTGTCTGTCTGTATGTAATATTACCTATTATCAACCACCTGGCATTCGGGCGGTTGATAATAGGTAATATGATACACATGCAATAGTGTGCCCGTAGGGGTCACATGATAACTCACATATCTGTGCTTTTCTCCTACCTTCTTTGAGACAGAGTCTCTTGTTGCTGCAAACAAGTCCCAGTCTAGTGGGCTGATGAACTCAGGCTGTGCTACTTTGCATCAGGCTTTACATGGGTACTAGAGATGATTGGACTCACACGGGCAAGCAAGCCCCTGTAACCCCTGGACCATCTTCCCCGCCCTATCCATAAAAGCTTTAGAAAGAAAGGTGGACAGAGAAGTGTGCACGCCGTATAGTTCCATTTGAATGGAGGTGTGGCTCAGCCAGAGTAAGAGACACTGGAAGAAAAGTGCACCCTGCAGGCTGCTTCTGTACCCTCCATGGCCAGGGTATTCCCAACAGCAGAAGTAAAGCAGGGGTAGGACAAGGGACAGCGCTGTAGAAGGCCTGTGCATCTCAGGAGTCCTGGGAGGTGCTCACACCGGCAGGCAATTGGGAAAGCTTAACCAAACTGAGGAAATGAGTGCCAGTTGAAAAGCTGCAGCACTGATCTCTGCTGTCTCCCCTTAATTTCAAAGTGTCTTTCTTTCCCCTTCTCCTGTTTTAATGGTTCTACTGAGTCATGTGACCTTAACTCCAAGTCTGTTGACCAGCAGTCACTTTGGGACACTGTTTTCTGCCTCACCTGAGCCAACACATTTTGGGAAACCATGCAAAGCTAGAGACTGCATCTTTAAGGACACCTTTGTATACATGACATGATAGCTTTGAGAACCAAAAGCATGATTGCCTCAGACTACCCAGAAATGCTATTGGGAATTGAACTTGTGTACTAACCGAGTCTTACAGACTGAGTGCTTTGCCAGTTCCCTTTTCCAAGAGGAAGTGCCACTGTGCAGTTGAAACCTGTGCTGTGAAGCGATTTTTGGAGGACAGGAGTCACTAGGAAGTCTTGCATATTGCCTAAGGCAAATAACCCTTGTATGTGGACAAGAAAGAGGAACTCACCCATCTTGCCTCCTGGGAAAGGTGTAACAGTGTCAGTGTCTTATTCTCTCTCATTCATTCCCTCTCCTCTTCTTCTTCCTTCTCCCCTTTTCCTCCTCCTCCTTTCTCTTCCCTTCCTTCTTACTTTTCTCCCTCCCTCCCTCTTCTCTCTGTATTCAGGAGCTTGTGAGGCTGACCATTGAGAAACAGGGGCGGCCATCACCTACAAGCCCAGTGAAGCCCAGTTCCCCAGCTAGCAAGCCTGATGGGTAAGTGCTGAACTGTAACTGTAGTCACTGCTCCAACTGGGGCAGAGCCCATACTTGACAAAGGATGAGAGCCAGGGGGAGGCTGGAACAGCCCAAGTTTCCTGTCTGGTAATAAGTGCTGGGTGCATGAGTACCTGTTACTTTAAAGCATGTGCGCTTTAAGTTTCAGAATGTCGCCTTGCCTTGGTTTAGCATGACTGTGTATGAGAATTCTGTGCAAGCGAGTGCAGAGAAGGAAATGATGACCTGTTCTCAGCCACCCCTGGTGGCATGTCCTAAGTAGCTGAAGTTTGCTATGAGAACTCTCGAGGTCTCAGGGGTCTGGGGAAAGCTGTCTCGGGCTTTTGGAATTAGCTTTGTCAAAACAAACTGAACAGCTGAAGGCTGCATGGACAGCCTAATTCCCTTACATTAAATAGTTCCAAGGACCAGGCCCTGGTGCATATGTAAGACTTCACTAATTTATAGCATTATTAAAACATCTCTATGTCGGCTAGTCAAGGTAACGGGAAGGGCTGGGGTTCCTGGCCCAGCTCTGATAATTTGTTAGTGACCAAACTTCAGGAGCAGCCCAGAGTTCTGTCTATGGGGCTCTTCCTCATCAACCCTATCTCTTCCCTACCCCTCATGCTCTTACCTTCAGCACCTGGGTGTGCTCTGTGATTGCCTGTTACCCAGAGTTCTTTCATTTCTCCAGCCAATCTGAGCTCCCCCTGACAGAACGAGAGATGGAGATTCTAAACAAGACGACAGGTGTGTCGGCCCCCACCGAGCTGCTTCCAGACTCTACCAATGAAGAGGTTGCACCCCCCAAGCCTCCTTTACCTGGTATTCGGGTGGTTGATAATAGGTAGTTATCCTTTATTCATAACATAATGTGGGGAATATATGGTAGATAAGCCAAAAGGATAGTGATAAAGTTGGAAGGAGCTAAGTCCCTTGATCCTTAAATGTTCTGGGGTGCTCAGGAAGGTTGTCTCTGGGATGTCCAGGCTCTGTCCCAGAGCCCGTCCACATGCTCTGAACTCTTATAATGTGACCTTTTGATTAAAGTTAAATGAAACATTGTGTCGTTTACTGTGGAAGGAAAAGAATTATTTTTTTTTTTAACTTTTGGTACTTAAGAGATTTTGGCAGGAGGAGAATGGGGGAAAGTAAAGTGTGAAACTTAGAATCTGGTAATAGAAGAGCTTGACCCACATCCTGTTCCCTAAAGCCACTCTAAAGCATTATTGTATTCAGTTTGCCGGGTGTTTTGTCTCTCTCAGTCCACCAGCATTGCCACCCAAGAAAAGACAGTCGGCTCCGTCCCCTACCCGAGTGGCCGTGGTGGCCCCCATGAGTCGAGCCACCAGTGGTTCCAGCTTGCCTGTTGGAATCAATAGACAGGTAGTGCAGCCCTGTTTCCTGTGGGGTCAGGAGGGAGTTGGGCCTGGGCTTTGCATCCTAAAGCTGATTGCCCCCAAGTGATCTTTGGGTACACTGTTAATCATGTCCAGAGGCGTGGGGGAGGGCTGCCATGATTGTCCTTCTCTCTCCTTGATGCGAGTGGGTTGACAAGCTACAGGACATCTCCTCATGATATATCTCCTTCAGCTCCTTTGTCTCCTGTGGCATCCTATGTCCAACATCAGAAATGGCCCCTGAGCTCGGCAGTATTTTCTTCTCTTGAGTCAGCATTCCAGTTGCCTCCCACCATTTCCCAGGGTGATTGAGCTCATTTTTATTCTTCTCGAGGATTTCGATGTTGACTGTTACACCCAGAGGCGCCTATCCGGAGGTAGCCGCTCCTGCGGGGGTGAGTCCCCCCGCCTTTCCCCCTGCAGCAGCACTGGCAAGCTCAGCCGGTCAGATGAGCAGCTGTCCTCCCTGGACAGGGACAGTGGGCAGTGCTCCCGGAACACAAGCTGTGAAACACTAGGTAAGTTATCACATCCATCTCCCCTTCTCTGGGGCTTCTCCAAGTAGCTTGATTCCAGCTAATTGCCATCCCTTTTCATTTAAAATCTGAGCCAAAGTCTCATTTGCAGAATAAGATGGCATCTACTCTGGACAAGGTTGCAGAGTTATGGAATCATAACACAAAGTCACATGGCAGATGCCCAGTCACTGACCTTAGTGTCATCTCTTCTCTGTCCATCTGCACTTAGGGCATTCAGTGAAAGGGTGAACCCCCTGATGGCATTGACAGGTTGAAAGCAGTGAACAGCCTGGCTGGACTCATTGGTCACCAATGACCACAACTATGAGGGCTGATTAAGGAGGACAAGACAGACTGCCAGGTCTTATAAGCACTTAGCTGTTTGTGTCCTGTGAACTAGATATTTTCACTTCTAAGAAGGGATCCTAAAAGCATAATTAGATTTCTGTCCAAGAAGGTTAATCGCTGTAGTATCAGGAGTGATGATTATCTGGAGACACTCTGAGGAGCTACTGGTGGGAATCAGAGGAAAAATGGTACTTTCCTTTGTGGGGATAACTTAGGGAAAAAGTACAAGCTTCAGGAAATTTACATGGTGGGGATAAAAAAGCCTAGAGGGAAAAGAAACTTGAAGAACTTTCAAGAAAGACATCAAGATATAAACATAGATGGTAGATTCTGGGATGTTTATTTTCCTTAAAGTAACAAATTTATAGAATGTATGGGCTGGGGATGAGTCTCAG
This sequence comes from Jaculus jaculus, assembly GCF_020740685.1. Classification (NCBI taxonomy): domain Eukaryota; kingdom Metazoa; phylum Chordata; class Mammalia; order Rodentia; family Dipodidae; genus Jaculus; species Jaculus jaculus. The sequence continues at coordinate 145,846,214 of NC_059102.1, read as the reverse complement.
TGATAGAACACATGGGTAAGACTCTGAGTTCCATTCCCAGAACAAAAAAAACAAACAGACAGGCGTACACACATGAAGAAAAGTACCAAGATTAGCCTAGCAAACACCATCTCTCTGCCTACTTAGGGCACTAACAAAGACTAGCCAAAGAAGCAAAAGCTCACAGAAGAAATGAGGCATTATCTCTCTGTGTGAGCAAGATTGAGCAAAGCAAGAGGGGCGGGTAGATTGTTTTGGGCCCTACAGCTAACAGTTTACTGTGCAATTACAGATCACTACGATCCTGACTACGAATTCCTCCAGCAAGACCTCTCCAATGCAGACCAGAGCCCTCAGCAGGTGGCCTGCAACCTCAGCCCACTGCCCGAGTCCCTAGGGGAGTCTGGGCCTCCCTTGCTTGGCCATTCTTTCCAGCTGCCGCACTTGGAGGGGCTCTCAGCCACAGGGCAGCTCACAGATACCCCACCTGCCCTTCCCGAGAAGAAGCGCAGGAGCGCAGCCTCCCAGACCACGGACAGTTCTGGCTCCAGGGTGTCCTATGAGCGGCACCCCTCTCAGTATGACAACATCTCCGAGGACGACCTGCAGAACCCAGCCCCAGTCCAGTCTGCCTCCTACACACCCTTTGCTGCTATTCTCCCCTTTCAGCAGGGAGGTTCCTCAGCCCCTGCTGAGTTTGTGGGTGACTTCAGTGCTCCTGAGTCAGCAGGCGACCCAGAGAAGCCACCACCTCTACCAGAGAAGAAAAACAAGCACAGTAAGCTTTCTTTGAGCTCTTCTCTGGAAGTTCATTTCATAACCCTGAACAGTGATGTGTTTTGCTTATCTTAGAAATTAGACCATAATCAAGCCAGTGGCCTTATTCTGTCATAAAGGAAAGAAAGGACTTTAGGTATACACATAGATACTTTTGGAAGCCCAGTGCTATCATTACTGGGGGTGGAGGAGGTAATTCTTTAAAGCCCAATAAGCTGTCCTTTCCTTTGTGGTATGAAATCTTTGATTTGGTGCCCCTCTGGGTAACCCCTTTAGATGTAGTCAGCTGACCTTCTGGGCTGGACACATGGCAACAGAGAAATGAGTATCATGACACACGAGACAGCAATGAAGCAACATGCATGTGAAATGCAGGGGCCTTGAGTATAAGTAGAGCTTACTTAGCATCCTGGATGTTCCCTGAGGATCCCTGGTTAGAGAGCTGTCTTGGTGCTTGCAGGGAATGTGCTGCTCTTTGGGTAGACGTGGAGGCAGCATGCTTATATCAGAGGGCTCAGGGCCCTTCTTGGACTAGATGTTTCAGTAGATGGATGTCAGGGCGAGGGTGGATCTGAAACATTGAATATTTATATGTGGGATATTTTCCAACTCTAAATTTGCCATATAATTACTGAGTCATACTGTGGAAATCCCTCCTTCTCCTTGCTCCCTTAAGTGCTCCGCATTGGAAAGTGGCTGGTTACGTTGCACCACCCTTTCCCAACTTCACTAGCCAAGTTTTCAGACTTTCCCTAGCAGACCAGATGTCCCCATTCTGATGTATGGCCACATCAGCCTCACAGTTCCAGGGTTCCCTGGCCTCAATCTGAATCCAGCAGAGAATCTAGATGTGGACTTCTGCTCCTGACTTGTTTCACCCAGCAAGACCAGAGGGACCAAGGGTGTAACTGCACACTCCCACCCTTGCTCCTCACTGGGTGTCACCCAACTTGTGTGATGACCTTGGTGGGGAAGTCTCTGGCTGGAGGGAGAGCTGGATATGTAGGCTGATGTCATTCCATCTATCATGTAAGCTAACTTGTTAGAAATTAGGGCTCTTCTCCCTCCCTCTACCTTACCCAGAGCATCATGCCATTATAATCCACCCCTCTCTTGTCATAGGAGTTCCCTGAACCCAGCCATGAGACAGGATTGCATCTGTGTAAACTACCAGATAGGCAGTGCTGTCAAGCCAGGGCATCCCCCCTTGCAGCTCTTAGAACAAGTGTGGGTGGCCATCCTCAGGCAGGGCCTGCACAGATGAACAAGCAAGAGATAGTGTAAGATCTGAGCTAGGCCCAGGTAGTAGCAGCATATCTAAACCTAGGAGGAGAGGCTTTAAGCAGCCTTCCTTGAAACCCACCTATTTTCAGTAGTGACATATGTAGGGCCCAATGGGTGAAAAAGCCCCTGATCTTGAGTACCCTGAGCTCAGTCCTGGTCTAGAGTCCACTCCTCCCCCTGAGGGGACCCTTGGAGTTTTCTGGCCTGTCACCCTGTGGGATTGCCTCACAGAATTGGAATGAGGAAAAATGAAAATGTTATCCTCACCTTTACCAGGTATGTCCAACCACATGCCCCAGTATAGCTACAAATGTGGCCCAACACAAAAATCACTTACTAAAACTCAGTATGAAATGGTTGCACATGTTGCCAGTCTAGAAAAGACCAAGCTCATAGTCAGTTCCGGTTTCACAGCTTATTCTCAACATGTGGGATGCACTGACATCACAAGAGACCTTGTTCCTCTTGCTGAGTGCAGTCAGTGGGTCCTTGGTACCAAAGGAGCTACTGAAATACTATTTGTCCCTGATGTCCCCAAAGCTGGAGTGCCCAAATGAACACACTCGCAGCCCACCCTTCCCCACAATTCTGGCTGCTCTGGCATCTAATTTATTGCTGGCTGCCTTGGAAAATGGCTGGTCCCCCTTGTTCTCGGCAGGTGGGCATCTGTGGTTCCTCTGTGCCACCAGGTTTCTAGCAGAACCTCAGCATCAGGAGTTTCTAGAAACCTGAGTGACCCATCTTGATGGTGTACACCAGGTAGAAGGTATTGCGTGGTCTTTGTGGGAGCCATTGTTGGTTCTGGTATTGCCTCCCAGGTAGCAACTTCCCTAGAACCCGGTGTCATGGTGTGCAGGGACAAAGCAGCAACCCTGGAGCTCAAGGAATGCTGGGAGCTGCACTTGTCTTCCAGGGCTGCACAGCTCAGCTGTGAGGAGCTCCTCCTGCCATCTTTCACAGCTACTGACAGGCCTGTGAGCACTCTTCCTTATTCCTAGAATAGAGAAGGCAACCCTCAACCCCCTCCTTTGACAAAGGGCTCCAGAAAGACCTGCCTGGAGAGTGCCTTTGCTGACCACCAGACCCCATGTGGGATGCCAGGGAGAAGTGTATCCCTACCTTTGTCTGGCTTCCTCTACTTTCTGACTAGTTTAGGTTTCCAGTGAAGCTCTAGACTCTGATGATTAGAAACAGTATTCACACTGCAGAGCAGGTGCTAATGGTATTTATGATGTGAACTGAGGGGAACATGTTGACTCTAGAGATGGTTGAGACCTGTAGTCACTGTATTTGCCCCACACCAACTGAGTTCCTTGGGTTCCAAACCCAGGGTCTCTTTTTGGTAATTATTTTATTTATTGACAGTTTATACATGTATATAATTATTTTGGTCATAATCCCCTTCCATTACCATTCTCTTTTTTTTTTTTTTTTTTTGTCAAGGTAGGGTCTCACTGTGTAGTCCCAGGCTGGCCTCGAACTCAAGGCACTCCTCCTACCTCTGTCTCCCTAGTGCTGGGATTAAAGGTGTGTGCCACCACTCTCAGCTTCTGTTAGTATTCTCTGGTCTCCCCTCCCTACCCTCCTACTGAGCCCTTCCTCTTCACAACTAGTCCCTCTTCTACTTGGATTTTTTTTTCCTTGCGTGTATGTGTGACCCGCTGAGTTTAACTAGGGTTGTTTACATGCACATGCATGAGAGGCTATTGACCAGAGCACATGCACCCTATCAGTGACCACACCGCTGAAGAAAATGACTTCCCTTTCCCGGCAAACACTGGCCACCAGTAATTCCTCAGGGAGGAATGGAAACCTTAGGCCCTCCTTCCATCCGTAATGGAAAGGTGAAGGGCCTAACACTGTGCAGGCCTGGTGCAGGTAACCACAGTCACTGTGAGCTCTTGAACGCAGCAGCCATGTCATGTGTAGAAGACTGTTCCGCAGCACTCCCTGCACCCTCTGGCTCTTCCATACCAGGGTCCCTTTTCTCCACAGCTGCCATGGCTTTTGCTCCCTTTATGAGTATATTAATTGGTATTCATTCCTAACCTAGTATCTCTGGCTCTGTGAGGAAGTGGGGCCCATGTTACTGACGCAGAGTCAAGGACAAAGTACACACTGACACCCTACGCGAGACTGAGTGCTCTGCACCTGCTGCGTGGAGAGGTGCCTGTGAGGGTGAGATCATGAGGTGACAGCTGAGCTCTTGTTCTCTGGCTTCTCACCTCCCCAGGCACATGAAGTCCCTGCTATTGTTGGCTACCACCCTGCCTAGACAGGAAGGCTGGACTGCCAGGTGGCAAGATTATGACAAGTTGTGACAGGCACCTCCACCAAGAGGCAGTAGCTTAGCATCCAGCTGCAAGGACAGTTACGGCAAGGGTAGAGATGATGCATGTTAGAATTCACATGCTCTCTCTCACTAGGCTGCCATGTGCCCTTCCACTATGGGCTTAATGGCTAGCATTTCTTTTATGCCTATAGGTTAGCAAGTCCTTATGGATGCCTGCCGGGAACATATGTTCCATTCACTCATTCTACAAATGTTTATGAGCATATTGGTGAACAGATATAACCTCTGCCCTTCCTGAGCTTCAGCCCTGGAGGGGACAACAGTAAATGCTATTACATCCATTTTTCAAATAGCTCGTTCTTTTTTGGTTTTTTCATGGTAGGGTTTTGCTCTATCCCAGGGTGACCTCGAACTCACAGTGATCCTCCTTCCTCTGCCTCCCAAGTGCTGGGATTAAAGGCATGCACTACCGCATTCAGCTTAAATGGTTCATTCTGAATCAATATCTCCCATCAAAGCCAAAAAAAAAAAAAAAAAAAAAATCTTGTACCATAACCTTTCACTGAACAACCTTAGAACCCTCAAGTCATATCCTCAAGGTATAGTCATCCTAAACACAGCCTGAGTGGAGCCCTGCTATGGTTCCTGGTGTTCAGAATAAACTATGGGCTACAGACGTCCTCACTGGAACAGAGCCAGGCCTCCCTTCCCTGACCTCTGTGCTCTACCTGCCCTTCCCAGCCTTGAACCTTTGCTTTCTGTGGGCTAGCTGTGGGAGGGTCTTCTTCAGTCCTCATCATAGCTCTTCCATATCTAGAGTGGCACCCTGTGGGCCACTGCATTTTACTCTTCCCAGTAGACCTCTTTTCCCACTGCTATACCATATTGCCTCTGTTTTCTGTTGTCCCAATAACAGTGTAAAGGCCATGAGGCTGATGATCTGCCTTGCTAGCCCTGGTGTAGGCATAGTGCCTGCATCACCACCTACACTGTACAGTGTGTGCTTAGTAAACACTGCATGAGGGAGGAAAGAGCAGACAGCTAGCTAGAGCTGTGGGGAAGCTGAAAAGGAAGGCTATAAAAAAGGCCATGGGGAGGGGAGCTGCTCATACGATCCCCAGGTACAGTAAGTCCAGGGCAGAAACTTCAAGCATCAGCATAGTCCCCAAATGGTGTTCAGTAGCTGGAGGAAAGTAACATGGCTGGGGAAAAGCCTAATTGCCAGGGACAGTGCAGGTCAGGACTGAAAAGCCCTGTAGAACCTTAAGGATGGCCGTAAAGATGAACCTGCTGAAGTGCCACTGGAAACCCCCAAGAGATCTACAGGAAGGAGCAACTTGCCCCATGTATTTTCTTTAGAGTGGTTTTAGGCTCACAACAACATGAAGTGGAAAGTACAGAAATTCCCCATATTCCTGAACATTGCCCTTCCCCACTGTCAGTACCCTCAGCGGAGAAGGACTTCTGTTCCACTGATGAACCTAGCTGTCATGTCGTCATCCCCAGAGCCCCCAGTGTACAGGAGGGTTCCCTCAGGACATTGGACATTCTGTGAGCATGCATAGTTGTATAGTGACACATGTCTACCCTGTAGTATCATCCAGAGTAGCATTCCTGCCCTGAGAGTCTCCACACTCAGCCTGTCCTCCTCCTCCTCCTGTGTGAGATCCTGGGTGGGGGTCTTTTTGTTGGGCTCAGCTCCCACAAGAAGACAGCAGGGCCTCCCTCTGTCCCACAGTGCTGGCCTACATGCAGCTCCTGGAGGACTACTCGGAGCCACAGCCCTCCATGTTCTACCAGACACCGCAGAGTGAACACATCTACCAGCAGAAGAACAAGATGCTAATGGAGGTCTACGGCTTCAGCGATTCCTTTGGTGGTGGGGACTCCATGCAGGAGCTGGCCCCACCACCCGCCCTGCCCCCCAAGCAGCGGCAGCTGGTAAGTGGTCCTTCACCATCATGTGTCCTTGGCACTGCCATGAGTGGCCAGAGCTTCTAGTCCTAGGCAGGCCTATAGGAACTGGAGCCTCCTGAGGGCAGATTGAGCCAACTTTTCATCCATGGCAGTGCCCTGGGCTTCGATATTGAAGGTGAAATGTCCTGTGTGGGTGCCTCTATTTCATCCCCAGATACTCACCAGCAGCCTGTCCTCATTATCTCCCCATCCTGGAGGCCATAGGTTTGTTTTTGTTTTGTTTTTTTTTCCCAGAGCAGTACAGGCAGCTGGGACAGGCTTGTGCTCAGAATGTCTGCTTTCTCTGCTGACCATTTCTTACATTTTTTCTTTCTTTGGCTCAAACATAGACCTCTCAGAAAGGAGGGACTCAATCAAAGCACAGAGCATAGTCTGTGTGTAGCTATCTGTGGACTTGACTTGCAAAATGGGCCTGACAGTACAGAGTGATTTCCATCTTGTCCCTGGCCAGGGATGGCTCCATGAAAACAAGTTCTATTGAAGCAGTAGCTCCAAATGGAGGCATTTTATGCTGCAGACACAGCACTGTCCTCTAGACACCTCTCTTGAGGATCCCATTCAGGACCTAGCAAGTTGAGTTGAAAGTAGGCTGTCCCACCAGGAGGACCTGCATGGCCTGCATACTTGCCTTCAGGTGCCTCCAACCTTGTTCTTCTTGCTGCCTGCCAGTGGCCAGACCCATTAGGCTTTGCCAGGATAAGGGTACCAGTCTCTACTCCATCTGTGTTCTCCCAAGGGGAGGTCTTGACCTTTGAAGAGCTGTGTGTGCTGCTTTGTTCATATGCTGGCCAGTCCAGTAGCTTTCTGCTGAGAGTGGATAAATATGGCAAGCTGGGCCGTTTTCTTCCATTGTGAGAGAAAAATACAGGTGATATCCTGATGTTTCTGTGAAACAGTTGTCAGTTAGAGGACAAACACTCTGTGGGCCCTGGCCAGTCAAGCGGGCTGTTTGTTTACCTTCTCTGAGCACAGGCAGCCTGGTGAAGGCTGCCTTGTCTAGAGATAACCACCTGAGCTAAGAGCCCTAAGTGCCAGTCCTGCTGCTGACAAGCATGTCTATTGAGCTGTGCTCAGGGCAGTTCTATTCTTGGTCTGCCTTTCCATCCCATAGACACACATGAGAATCTTAAATTGCTCTCCTAAAGGGATCTTCTCTATGAAAATATAAATGCCTGGCCCAAGAACATTGCTGATCCTATCTCATCAAGAGAATTCTCCTTTGTGGCCCATATGCCATCCTGGGCCTCTCTGTGCTGAGGAAGCCATTGACTCAACATTTGGAGGCAGGTCCCTCGTGAGCATGTTTGGAACCAGATGTGTTCTGGGGAAGTAGAGTGGCCTGTTCCACCATGCTGCAGTAGGGAAAGGTCAGCCTGTTAGGAACACCTTGCTAAACCCCTCCTCGGTCAGGCCCAGGTGCACTGGCCTGGTTCCTCAAGGCCCTCATCACAGTTCCTGGTATCCCATTGCAAGTAAAGGGAGGCCAAAAACCAGACACTTTCCCACAGCCCATAGCTATCCAGAAACCTAAGAACCAAGCCCAACTCTGCCTGAGCCCAACTCACCATGCAGCAGGCCATGCCTGCTATTGGTCATGTCCCATCTCCAGTGCACATGCTACACACAAATGGTAGTGGTAATCACACTTGGTCCACATACAGAGATAGACATGATTCCATGCTTTTCGTGTGTCATTCAGCTCCCCACTGTCCTACACACAAGTTTCCAGAGCTTGGGCCAGTGTCCAAGGGGATCACTGAGGTCTTTAAGGAATGCCCCATGTCAACAAGTGGTCTTTGGTGGGGTCCAGACTCAGGCATAAATAGCCTGACTTGGGCCTGAACTTGGGCCAGAATGATTATACAAGTCCACTATCCACAGAGGAGGTTAGAGCCCCGTGTCTACTCAGGTCCATGTGACTCCAGTTCCTTTCCTTTCCACTGTAATCTATATGAAAGTTCAGTTCACTTTTTTATCTGAGAACTTGCCAGGCACGGTGGTGTACACCTTTAATCCCAGCACTTGGGAGGTAGAGGTCAACCTGACACTAGTGAATTTCAGGTCAGCCTGGACTAAAGTGAGATCCTACCTCAAAAAATAATAGCCACGTGTGGTGGCACACATCTTTAATCCCTGCACTCGGGAGGCAGGGGTAGGTGGATCATCATGAGCGTAAGGCCAGCTTGAGACTACATAGTGAATTTCAGGTCAGCCTGGGTTGGAATGAGACCCTACCTCAAAAAACCAAAATAATAATGATGATGATGAAAACTAAGAACTTTATTGTATAAACATATTGCATATTGGCCATATTCTCTTATGTTCCCTTTTTCTGGTCCTATCAGTTCACTTTTCAATCTCTCAGGAGGCAGAAAAGGATGATCCCTCTAGTTCAGGCAGCCTTTGGCAGGTGTTTTAGGCCCTTGGACTGAGCCATCCCTTGCCAGCATGTCCCTACACGGGATTAGGTAGCAGCCCCCACAACCTGCACTGCCCATGCTGACCATTCTCTGCTTTCTTCCTCCTCCCTGCCTCTTATCCTCTGCCCAGCAGGCCTCCTATGCTGCTTCTTCCTTCTCCTCTGTCTCCTACTGTGTCCAGCAAACTAAAGTGGCCTTCACCCCCGAGGACGGCAGTGCCGCTCAGGGCCTCAGTGTATCCGTGTCTAACTCCTTTCTCAGCCGGCACGGCAGTTTGCCTGTGCCCTCGGTGAGTTGCTCTCTGCTGTTCTTTGCTTAGAAATGCATGAAGTTAATGCTTGTAGCCTGTGCCTCCCATAATGGATGCTGCTGCCCACCGCTTGCTCTGCCCTTCTGCAGGCCCTTCCTGACCATGAGAAAGGGTCAGAACACTAGGTTCTTTGTGCCTCAGACTGCTCTTGCCCAGGTGGGTAGGGCAGAAGTGCGGGGCATGAGCGGTCATGTCTGGAGTCCTGACACTAGGACAAGAAGTGCATGGCTACTTCGGCCTTTGCACTCTGCTGTCGCAGGAGCCTGAGGTTGAGCTAAAGAGGATACATTCTTTACATAGATAGCGGGGCCAGGAGACAGAGCAGGTGGCCAGGTGTGTGAGAGTTGAAAGTTTAAGGCTGTTAGCTTATCTTTGTAACCAACACCCCAATGCTTCATGGCATAAAACCCTTTGTCGTGGCTCAGGACAAGGTCAGGTGGCTGGCTGTGCTGATTTGCCTGGCCGATGTGGCCGACATCTCTGGAACCTGGGCTGAGACAGTTGGGTTGATTGTCACCTCCATCAGGCTGGCCCAGGCTTATTCTCATAGCAATTGGGGGGGTTCTCAGGTAACAAATGAAAGTGTGCCAGGTGCCTTAAGGCCCAAGCTCAGGATGGCTAGGGTATTGCTTTCTAATACATGTTCAATGGAATCACAAGGCCAATAGGTTCAAGAGACAGGGAAGACACTGCCTGCTATCTAGACACAGGCCAGCATGGCAAAGGTCAGTTCAGTCTATAGACCGCTCTCTGCTGACACATGAGGCTCAGCTCTCTGCAATGTGCATTATCTTGGAGTCAACCCAACCACCATTCTTTCCATGATGTGCTCAGGCAATGCTATAAGTGACTATAAGTGACAGGAGGAAAGAACGGAGCCAGCTTGACCTCAGGGATTGATCTCCTGGGGCTCAGAGTCTTTCCAGGGTTTTACTTTTAATTGTTTGCCCACAGCACCAGAGCCAGCACTTCTATGTCATCTTCTAAGGCCTCAGCTGACTTACTCCTGTCCATGAGACTGTTCCCTGCATGGACCCTCATCACTCCAATGTCACTTGTTTTTCTCTCCTGTCACAGTCTTCCCCATGGCTCCCAGCCCCAGGTTTCCTCCATACTAGCAATATGAACCTGAACAGGCCACCCAGCTCACTTGACCTTGGTTCCCTCACCTGTCAGATGGGTCATGAGACCATGGTGAGGGAAAGTAGGAGAACCTATGCAGGGGCATATGTGATGCACACTCAGCATCTAATAGAAAAGAACATGTTATCATATTTGTTAAATTAAGTAGGTTGTTACTTTTGTAATGTTCCTTTTCTGAAACTTGTAAGCCCTCTGAAGATCAAGACTGAGCTTCCACAAATGTGCAAGCCAGTACCGTGCCCAGCACCAGCTGGTGAGTTTCACAGGCCCTGGATGGAGGATGGGTGCACATGCAGGCAGCAAGCTGTGAGGGAAGCATTGAGCTCTTTCTCTGCCTCACTTATCATGTCTTTTACTGCATCTAGCATTTCCAGAGCATCCTGGTACTGCTCTGGGCCAAAGCTGCTTCCTGTCCCTTAGAACAAAAGTACTGGGCCCAGGCTATGGCCAGGATTCTTTTCTTTTTGTCATGCTAGAGATGGAACCAGAGCCTCACCTATGCTAAGCAAGTACCCCACCCCTTAGCTGCATCCCAGCCCCAGAAGCCTGTTTTCTTTGTCGTTTTCTCTGCTGACTCAACCTTGGATTTTAGGTAGTTCCTGTCTGATTGACCCTTGACATAAATAAACTCTGGCTCCCAGGCTGGAGAGATGGCTTAGTGGTTAAGACATTTGCCTGAAAAGCCAAAAGGACCCAGGTTTGATTTCCCGGGACCCATGTAAGCCAGATGTGCAAGGTGGCACCTGCATCTGGAGTTCGTTGGCAGGGCCATAGGCTGAAATAGGTTCACCTGCTTTTTGGCCCGCCCTTCCCTCAATCCACAGCTGCTTCTGAAGTGTGAATTACAGATTAAACCCTGTTCTGCACCTTGTCACAGCCTCCTGAAAGAGCAGGCTTAACCTGCAGACCAGCCCTCCCATGTTTCTCCCACCTCAGGAGAGAACCTAGAGCCCCGTTGTAGAAAGGTCCAGCTTTAGAGGGGACAGAACCAACTGGGCCTGGGCCAGGCTACCTCCTGCCGCTGGAAATAGCAAGGTGGGGGGGATAGAGCCTGACTTGAGACCAGAGCTGAGTACTCCTTGCCTTGGGGCTTTCACAAGCAGTCCTCTGATTCAGGGATCCCTCCTTGGTTCTAGACTTCTTATTTGCACCCAAGCATTTTAGCAGCCCAAGACCCTCAGACTCACCCTGGACATGGAAACACAGTTATAGCACCTCGCTACAACTGATGTCCAACAGGCCAGGGGTCAAAGGATCCAGTTCCCAGGAAGTTCATGAACCCTAAGGACACTACTCTATACACAGTGGGTATGTAGCCTTTCTTCCATGTCACACTGCCTGTCCCCTAGTCCAGGACCTTCCTTAACTCAGTGATGGAGTAGAGAGGCCAGACCATCTACTCAGTCTTAAGGTAATGCCAACATTAGAACCCAGATCCTTCTTATGAAAAATATAGTATCAAGTTGATGTTTATTAGCTACTTCATTGCCAAATAAATATTGAGATCAAGTGCAGCCTATTGGCTGGACTTCCACGTTCTCATTTATCACTGAGTGTGGCTACAGGTTCTAATTGGAGTTCTGAAAATAAGCTAGAGCCCTTATGTTGCTGCATAAAAATACTTCCATTGGGGGCTGAAGAGATGGCTTAGTGGTTAAGGCGCTTGCCTACAAAGCCTAAAGACCCAGGTTTGAGTCCCTATTACCCATATAAGCCAGATGCACAGTGGCACATGTATCTGGAGTTCTTTTGCATTGGCTGGAGGCCCTGGTGCACCTATATTACTGCACTCTCTCTCTCTCTTCCTCTCTTTCTCTCTTCTTTTCTTCCTCTCTTCCTCCCTCCCTCCTCAAGTAAATAAAGTTTTTTTTTTTTTAATGCTTCATTGGGTTGACAGAGTGTGGATCCCTTTTAATCTCTGCTAGAGTTGTCTGTGGAGTTGATACCTTTCAGGTCATCCCTTAATGAGCACACATGGTACCCTAAGATGCAGCAGGGTTTGCAAGAGGACAGCCAGTGTGAAACCACAGCATGGGTGCCAGGCTTTCATGGAAGCCTGTATGACAGAGGTATAGGAGCATGTCACAGAAGAAAGGACTTCATCTGTTTTTATACTCACTCAACTTACTACCCAGTATTTTCCCAAGCAAGAAAAAAAAATGTTACACACATTTTTGTTCTTTTATGTCTTTGTTTTCAGAATTTTCAAATGGTTTTTAAAAATAAACCCACAAAAAAGTCTATTTTAACAAGGAGTAGGGTATATTTTGGACCTAGCAAGACACTAATGTTGCCTTTCTTGGTAAGGTTGATGTTCTCCTCGTTCTCAGAATGACCCACAAAAGCACCTCTCCTAGCCAGGAGCAAAGACAAGCAGTCTGTAACAAGACTCAGGCTTACGTGCACATTAACAGTAGCCTCACAATCTACCACTTGGCTTTGGAGACCCATCTGTTGTCACTGTGCAGAAAGTAGTTACTCTAAAGTAACAGAGTATCAAAGGACAGAGCTGCCACAGGTCCTAAGGCCACCCAAAGAATGGCTTTTGTAAACAGCTAATTGGGAGCAGGAAGGAGAAGGGAGAGAACACAGGACATCTTCCCTCCAGTTTGCCACATGGAGTAGGGAGGAGGAGTGTTAGCCCAAGACCCCTCAGCACCGTAGGAGAGTTCATAGAACATCTCCACAGGAACCACATGAGCTGCAGGGTGCTGTGCAGCAGCAGAAGCCTGACAGGGCCTAGAGTTATGCTGCTGGGACCCCAGTGAAGGCAGTGTGCTCTGAGCCCAGCGACAGTGCTGAGCACGGGTGGTGAGACCCCACAGGGAGGACACCCCAGCCACCCATGAATGTGTTTTTTTCTCACAAACAAGGAATACAATATTGAGGCTTTCAACGGCTTGATCTATTTTGCTAAATACATCTAAAACCCCTGCCTTCCTGAGCCTGCTTGAGTGAGGACAATGCAAGAATAACCCATCTCTGGCAGCTCCCCCTGACACTTTGCAGCACAGCAAGTCTGCTTAGTCGCATGGCTGCCTTTGTCTGTCGTTTACAGCTGGAAGCTCTGCAGGGCAAGGAGCTCAGGTCACTGAGCAGCAGCAGTCATGTCAGATCCCTAGTCCAGGCTCTAGTCATCCAGTGCTAATGCACAGGCTGCCTTCTCACATCTGGGGCTGCCTGGCCACCAGCGGAAGTCGGCCAAGTACCTGGTACATGAGGACATGGACTTTCACTGAGAGATCTGCTCTCCTGTGTTCTTGCTAAGGCAGCACAGGGCCCCATCCCCTGGTGTTTTTCATACCCGGACAAACAGGAAGTGTACTTTGCTGCCCTGTGTTGGTGGCTTTGCCTTTAGTGAGTTGGTCACAAGCTAACACAAGATTGTCCATCATCCTCCACCATCTTTTCTATTCCAGAGCTCAGTAGCTCTTCTAAGCATGGCTTTTTAGAAAAGCCAGTTGCTGCTTCCACTTTCCCTGTCCTGGAGCCTCAGTCAGGGCATTGAACCACCCCTGTCTTGAATGTCACACCTAGTATCATACAGCAGTCAGCTGAGGAAACCCATGAGTGGGTCAGAAGGGCTGCATCCTGCAGAGCTGTGGGACTATGGGTGAGGGCCAGGATCTCAGAGCTGAGTGTGACACAGGCCACCCTGTGCCACCTCTAGCACCATATGTTATTAGGGATATGGTGGCTGTACCTTCATTATTCAGAGGGTCACAGATCATAAGTGGGCTTAATGAGGTGATCCTCAGGTGATCCTAGCTATCCTGGTTCTCAGATATTTCTTACTGGTACTCTGGTATGACCAGAGCTAACACTGAGGCCAGATACCCCTGCCCTAACTGCTTACTTACTCTGTCACTTCCAGATCTCTTGCAGAAGAGTACAGGTCTCAGACAGGAGCGCTGAATGTTCTAAAATCCTCAACCCAAACAGCCTCTCTCGGACTATAAATAAAAATCCCTGCTGCAGAGAGGAGTAGCTCAGCAGAAGCAAAGTCGAGCACTCCCCAGATCCAAAAATAGACTCCAGGCTGCCATGGGGCAGCATGGCTAAGTGACTGGCCAGCTGTGTCCTCCCTGCTTTGGAGACATGATCTCAAAGGGCCTGATAGAAACCATATCCTGATCCCCAACCCCCAGTGTAGCCCTACTGTGCTGCCCAGAGCCCAGAAGGTACTTGGTGGTGTTTGGAGAGTCTTCCCTGACATCTCCCTCCCTTGTGAAGGTACCTTTTAAGCTTGGCTCCTATCCCAGCATGACTGCATAACTGGAATACCAGAGCCAACTAGAAGCTGGGGAGGAAGGGCTGGGGCTTTGTTCTAAGAGATGCCTTATCTGCCTGCCTTCCTCCTTTTTTCTTCTGGCCCTTACTCAGCTGAGATACTACTCAGCACTTTGGTTAATAATAGGATCAGACACCATTTACATGCCTGCAATTCAGTTAACTTGGGAGGGGGTGCATTAAGGTTGAAAGATCAGGTCATAAGTAAATTTGAACCCAGCCTGGGCACCATAGCAATGGACCCCCATTTCAAAAAAAAAAAAGTAACAATAGCTGAACATTGTGATACACGGCTGTAACCCCAGCACCCAGGAGGCTGAGGCAAGGGGGTTGCATATTTGAGGACAGCCTGGGCTACACAGCTATGTTTTATCTCAATAAATAAATAAATAGAATCTATTCAAGTGTTTTTCCTTCCAGCCAAAATGTTTGGTCCCTGTGAGGTGCCTCAGCCCTGGTATTTGGAACAAGTCCTACACTTCTATTAGAGAGCAGGAGAGGACAGATGACATTGACCAAAAGCTCATTACACCAGCCATACTGAGGACTCAACAGGACATTTTTTCATTGAATGGCCAGTGACTGCCCTCAGAGAGAAGGGCTGGCCTTTTCATCCCATCTTAGTGATGAAGAGACGGGCTCAAGAACAATCGTTTGCCCAGGTCACACATAAAAGTAACAGGCATGGGAGCCTATGTTGACGTGACTGTGCAGTGTTGAGAACCTGCACCCTGTACCCTCTTCAAGAAGAGGCCCATGTGAACTAAGGGAATCAAAGGCTCAGGAAGCTGCTTTCCAAGCATGATGCATGCATGACTGTACGAGAGCCAGCGTGCACAGGGAAGTCAGGGGCTCATGACTACAGGGCAAGCTGATGTAAGGTGGCTCATGGAGGCAGCATCAGTGAGAACACTGCCATACCAGACTCTAGAAGGGAAGGTTGACTTGCAGGTGGGTTTGTGGCCAAGCTGGGTGTGGGAAGGGAGCAGCTCCTGCAGAAGGTGGGGCCACTGCCTGCCCCAGAGTCTTTCCCCAAGAGAATCCTTTGGGTACTGTGCCTTTCCAGCTATCAGTGAGAGCCCCACTATGGAATGGGCATCCTCAAAGGGTAAGCTGGAAACTAAAGAAGCCTAGCCCTTTAGCCCACTACTACCCCAAAAGGCCCAGAGACCTCCCAGGACTATAGGACCTTTCTTGACAACTACAGAGGTTCATGAGCACTGTGGTGCCTGCTAGTGGCTAGATGGAGAGCTGCTGTCTCTGGGTGCTAAGCTGAGACCTTCCCTAGCTTCACTGATCCAGATATCTGAGGATTCAGTATTGGTTGGTCAGAACTTATATGATATAGCCACTAAGTTATCTGATAGTGGCCAAGGGTTGGCCTGGAGTTTGTGAGTTAGATAAGAAGATAAAATGCATAGGTACTCTGGGCAAGTTTCATGAGTCTGCAGCGAGCCAGCAGCTGCTGGAGCTCGCAGGGTGGGAGGGTATTGGCCCCCCCAGGGGAGGAGCAAAGAGCTTCAGACTGACCAGTGCAGCCAGCCGGGGCGGCCGTCCACACGTTTAGACAGAGGAAGAAAGGCCTTGTCCCATGAGCTACAGCAGCTTTGTCTGGTGAAAGGGCAGTTTGCAAAGCTGAGGATGTGAGTAGCTTTGACCCTCTGTTTTCATTACTTTTGCATGACCTCAATACCTGACAGAAGTAACTTAAGGTCAAAAAAAAATGGCCTACAGTTTTAGAGGTTTTCAGTCCTTCATGGTGGGGAAAGCATAGCGAAGTGGCAGGAGTGTGTCAAAGGCTATGGAAACAGCCTGTGACATGAATCCCAGCAGACTGGAAAGCAGAGAGAGCAAGGCAGAAGCCAGGCACCAGTGAAACCTTCAAAAGCCTATCCCCAGCGGCCTACCTCTGCCCACCAGGCTCTACCTCCTGTAAGTTCCACAGCTCCCCAGAATGGCACCAGTAGCTGAGACCAAGCTTTCAACACACAAGCCTGTGGGAAATGTTTCTCTTGTTTAATTCATGTTAGTTTAAAACTTTATTTCTTCTTCCCTTTCCTTCCTTCTGTGGGTCCTAAAAATCCTGTACCACAGCTAATACAGAGAATGCTTGATGAGCTATGTATGTGCCTGTGCTGGCATCTGTGGTGGGCACATGAGGCTGGTAAGAACATTAGGTGGCCCTTCTACATGCTGCTCTTCTAGGTCCTCTGGTGGTCAGCAGTGTGTTGGCTGCCGGTCTTCATCTTGGTGGCCAGCCTAAGGAGAGTGCTCATTGGACTTTGGAATCTGTGGAGACCTGCAGACACCTCTCAGGGCATCAAACCTGTCTGTCACATGAGAATTTGGAAAAGTCTTCCCTTGTAACTCCAGGGTGACATCAGAAGAGTTTTAGTGGGGGGGGCAGAGCTTGAAGGACAGAAAAAATGAGTGAGTAGAAAGGGAAATGAGTGTGTGGGTAGTACAGTTCTTGCAGCCGTTTCTAGGACTCATCCCTTCCTTTCTGGAAGGACTTAAGGTGGATGAGGTTGCGTTGTTTGCCTTTCACTGGGTAAGCCAGGGTGTCCATAAGAGTCTCAGTAAATATGGACATGATGGTGAATTTAGCTCTAAGGTCCCTTGAAAGGCACAGAGATGATAGGCAGGTAGTGCAGTTTTATTGTCCATCACAAAGAAACGTGGACATCAGTTTGGTGAATGGCATGGCCTGTCCTTGGGTTCCGGAGAACTACACTCTTCGTCCTGCTGCCAAACATAGAAGACAGTGCCGGACAGTCTCCAGCCACAAGGACCCTCTCCAGGAACCAGCTGCAAGCATGGGGAACGAAGAAGGGTTGTCTGGTGTAGCCAGCAGTTCCCAGTTAAGAAAAGGTGGAGGCCATCAATGCTCACCCACAGTTAACCTAACCACCTTTTCTCTTGTCTGTCTTGTTTTCTCCTTCCTGCATTCTCGTTTTTGTGTTTGTTTTCTACTTGGATTCTGTAGTACAAATCTGTGTTTAGGTCCTACTCCCAGGACTTCGTGCCTCACCACCAAGCTTCCGTCCAACCTTTCCTTCCGCCTACCTCCTCTTCCTCTCCACATTTCCCACCTGTCCACGCGTCCCAGAGCTCGGACTTAGCGGTGCCCACCATAGCCAGTCCGCCTCCCAGCACCGTGGACGGTCTTCTCTCATCTTCTCAGGAGAGCAGCTTTCATGGGAACCCTGTCTGCCTTCCTTCCGAAACCTCTTTCACTGACTCGGTGAGAACTCGGCACACACACATCTGCATACGGGCTTGCAGGGGTTAGAAAACTGACAGTCACTGTTTCCTCAAGTTGCAGTAGTAACCCATCTGTTTCCATAACAGAAATCAAATCTTTTATACAAAATTCCCATCCCACTAGGAATCAGATTTTCTACAAAGGACTAGTCATAAGGATAAGATAGAAAATACTGCCATATTTCTGTTAGTCTGTTTGTAGAGAAAAATCCAGACCCCTGTGGAGTGTGGAAGTGACAAACGCAAGGCACCTGCTTGCTCAGTTGCCTGTTTGGCTTAGAAGACAGGCTGCCTTCCTGTCCCATCAGACTGTGCCTCATGCCTCATCCAAACAGAGAGGAGCCACCTCACAGATTGAAGGGGCAGGTGGAAGGGCAGAGAGGATCTGCTTCCCTGTGTTGTCTGGGTATGTTGCTGCTTTCCCACCCCACTAAGAGCCCCATACCTCCCACCACAGGGAATCTGCTTTCAGGTCAGCTTCCACAATGGCCCTCTATGCCTCTGGAGAAGATCCTGCAGGAAACTTGGAGCCCTGCTAACCCAGAGGCAGGAGGTGGCAAAAGCAGCTTTATCCTGCACCCCAGGGGAAGCACTTCCCAGAGAAAGCTAAGGTGGCTCTCCTTTCCTTTCTCACAAAAGGAGTAGCCTTCCTGGTCCAGGCCAGGACCAGACGTCCTCTCTGAGCAGCTGCCCTCTCTGAGCTGGGGGCCTGGCCAGAGGACTTGGCCCATTGTCTTTCCTCTCATCCTGTCTCCCCTAGAGTGAAAACGCCAGTGAGGAAGCTGGTGAGGGTGAATATGTCAGTCTGTACTCCTCTGGCCAGAGCAGCGAGGAACTGGCTCCCTCTCGAGGAGTAAGTAACCTCGGGCGGGTGGCCTCCTGCATGTGGCCTGGCCTGGCAGGGCCGGGTCCCTGCTCCTAGAGGCCGCTTCCCTTGCACATGCTTGTGTTGGCTGAGCCCTTCCTGGCCTCTGGCAGACTGAGCCCTGTGGGAGAAGATTTGCTGGCTTCTAGGTGAAAGTTTGCCCTTGCCCCTGCTTTCATTGGGTGTGGTACTCTTCAGAACCTGGCAGGTGGGTCTTTCAGAAATCTCCAGGAGCCACTTGGTATGGGCCTCAACCACGATCCAACTGCTTCCTGGGATTTCTTTCTATCTGTCCTTCTAGTGCTAAGCTCTCTTCTAAGGGATGCTTGTCCTATTCCATCCACCTCACCAGCATGCTCCCTACATTCCTCTTAGCTGCTCCCGAGGAAGCAGGACAAGTGGCAGAAAGCCCTGGTGGGCATCTGTGCTTCTCCCTTCTGAGAGAGCAGAATCCCCTGTCATTGGCACCCATATTATGCTACTGCCCAGCTCAATACCTTGAGAGACAGAGTTGTGTTGAGCAGTTAGCTTGCTACTTTTGGCTTTAGCAAAACCACAGCAAAATGAGAAGGGCTTCAGAGACACTGTCCTTGTGAGTCCAAGCAAGACAAATTCCTCCAGGGAGAAAGGCAGTTCCCCAAGGACTGGGCTCTTCCCCAGCAGGCTAAGGTCCAGCTGTAGCCCCCTAGGGCTTTGAGATTGCTACACTAAGGAAGCCTCCCCTTCAGACATCAGCACCTCATGGAATAGTGGGGAATTTTTACTCCAGTGGTATTTGACTCTGCCTGTAGGAGTTGAATCAGTATCACCAGTAGCATCTGGCTCATCTGTGGTTAAGGAAGTCCATGCCCAGCTTCCACAGCCCTCCCTTTGCCAACAGTCGCCACTAATGCCAACTCTCCACTTTGAAATGCTCTCTTTGTTGACGTGCCTGCATTTACCAAGCCTCACTTCACCACCACTGCCTCTATGGCAGCCAGCACCATATTGTCAGTGAGTAGGGCAGCAGTGAGTTACTGGGGACAGCTCACAGTCACGTGCCTGAGCAGCTAGATTCTTTGGTACTGTCACTGGCGGGGCATTAGAACCCTGAGGACTCTAGGAGATCAGCAGAGCTTTGCTACATGATGGAGGTGCCCAGTCTTTGGCGTCAGACAGCTCTGTCATTTGCCATGGACCAGCTGTGTGTTCTCATTCGGCAGCCCCTTACCCCAGTGCCTTTTTCTATGGAGGGATGAGGGATGTTGGTATTAGCTTATTTGTGAAGGTGAAAGAGAAGAGGTATGCAGAGCCCTCAGCTCAGTACCGGCCAACTCAGAATGGGGCTCCCTTGTGGAAGAGACATTCCTTTAGGAAGTGGGTAAGATGGCTATATCCAGGCTGACAGGTGACAGATGTTATAAGGAGGAGTCCTCTATCTTCTCCAGAGGCAGGCACTGATCTCAAGAAAATTTGTATTTCCTGTACTTAACTCCATTTATTATTGTTCCCACTTCAGATTGCTCCATAGGAACTCACACTCCACAGCCGCTTGCCGGCAGGAGTGCTGGGGAGTCAGATCACCCTGGTGTAGACTACCTGTCCAAAGCCCAAAACTCCTTCTCTTCACAGGAACCACCAGCTGGGAAAGATGGACCTCTTCGAGATCAGACCACAGCCAGCAGTGCACCTGGGAAGGACAGCAGAGACAGCGGGGAGAGGTAGGACGTGATCAGGGAGCGTCTAGGTCACCCAAGAGCCTTTCCAAGTGCCTTGGGGTCAGCCAGCCCACCACGATTTCCTGTTTCATGTTGAGAGTCTTCTGACTCTCAAAATCGTCCACAAGCAGTCATTAATAACCCTACCCTTCAAGTCCCCAGGAGTCCACCGTTCCTTCCTAATTGTACGTACCTGTGTGGCCCCCCCATCCCACTCACCCATGCTAGACCTTTTCTGTCTCAAACCCTATACCCACTTTTCTTCCAACTTGAGATAGATACTATAGAAGTACAAAAGACCTGCCCACCCTCAAACTTGTTACTGTGTACATTTCCAGTCATCTGTGTGCACTGTGCTGCTAAACCACTTTGAAGGTGAACTACTTTGTTGTGACCTGGCCCCTGAATATATACTACACCTCTCCTAACAAGTGAAAATCCTGATCACAGTACCTAACATGTAAATTCTCTCCTGGCATCTAGAAGGCAAACCATGTTCCAGTTTCCCTATCCTCCCCAAAATATCTTACAGGGCATTGGGTTTGGGGTTTTTTGGGGGGTTTTTTTGTTGTTGTTTTTATGTAACTAAGATAATCAACAGTTATGAAGAGACAGCAAAAACATAACACAAAAAAGTAAACAACCCGAAAACAGCAGCCAGTTGGGTAGGGCCACCTGCCCTCCTGCTTCATGGTCACTCTTGGGTGCTTTCCACAGTTAGTCTGTCTGGTGATTCCTTCTAGTTTGACACCTAGCAACAAAAATCTGTGTATGCTGGGCGTTGTGGCACACACCTTTAATCCCAGCACTCAGGAAGCAATGGTAGGAGGATTGCCGTGTATTCAGGGCCACCCTGAGATTACCTAGTGAATTCTGGGTCAGCCTGGGCTAGAGTGAGATCCTACCTCGAAAAAAAAAAAATCTGTGTATGCCAAACAAAAGGAGCTTGTGGGTTCTGACACCCACTTTCTCTGAGCCTGAAGTATTGTGTTCCAAGTTCACATGTTCAGGTTACCCATCTCCTAAGGGAGAACTATCCCAGGAACCACTCTCAGAGCTCAGTAGGATTCCAGTGGTGTACATGGCCATCAGAAGCAGTTCCTGGGCTAGGGAGACAGCTCAGTAGGTAAAGTGCTTGCTGCACAAGCATAAGGTCCTCAGTTCAGATTCTCAGTATCCACATAAAAGCCTGGTGTGCTGGTGTATGTCTGTAATTCCAGCCCTGCGCAGGCAGAGACAGGAGGATCCTGAGCTCCACTGAGTAACTTACCTAGCCAGATTGGTGAGCTCTAGGTTCAGTGAGCTGCCATATCTCAAAACAAGGTAGAAAGCAACTGAGGAAGACATCAACCTGTAGCCTCCACACACACATGCACACATGAATCTGCACATGTATATAAACATGAATACACACACACACACACACGAAAAGAAATGGTTCCTGAGACATTACACAAAGGCCATACCATAGGCTGGCCTTCCCAAGGCGGCAGTGCAGGTCTTCCCAAACCTAGGGTCACCAATTCTGGCCTATCATGTTCTCATAGATTTAGGTGGGGGAGGTGGCTTGAAAATGTGCCCTGTGACCACCAGGCCAATCAGTGCCTCACAAGACCCATTCTGAGAACCTGAGTCAAGGGAACATGGGATGGCTGGGAGAACCAGTTACTGCACATTCAGCCTGTACCTTCCCTGGACATCCTTAGCTGCCCACACTGGGGAGAGTCCCTCCCTCCCTGTCTTTCAGTCAGCTCCTGTACATAAGTCTCAGCCTGTCTGTCCTCCCTCCCCCTCCAGGGGCTCTCAGAGAGTGGCTCACTTCCTCAGATCCATCTGTGCTGCTTATTTATTTGAGAGAGAGAAGCAGATAGAGAAAATGAGCACGCCAGGGCCTTCAGCAAACAAACTCCAGACACATGTGCCACTTTGTGTACCTGGCTTATGTGGGTCCTGAGGAAATTGAACCTGGGTCCTTTGGCTTTACAAGCAAGTACCTTAACCACTAAGCCAACCCTCCAGCCCCATCTGTACTTTACTGCTCCGATGCTAGGGCTGCTTGCTTTAAAGTCCATCCCCTGGGAGACTGAGCACCTGAGGATCTGGGATTGTACCTGGTTTTTCTTACTGCTGAGCAGAGGGTCCACATAGGTTTTAGGTTTGGGGTTCACAATAAGGGACAGATTCTTGGGTTCAGGGTCTTATTTAACATCAGGATAGACCGGTGTGACCCAACAAAGGTTAGGAAGGAAGCTTTGGTTCAGTAGACTCATAGACTGAAAATTTCTTGGATACAAGATTTTATTATAATGGGGAGAGGAAGGAAGGGGGAAAGAGAGAGGGAGTGAGGGGAAAAGAAAACCTGGAAAGAGTATGTGAGTGAGCAAGCTGAAAGAAAGTAAGGGCCTGGGAGAGTTTTACAGAGGAAACTGCCCTGCAAGCGAGGGGCCTTGGGTAGTGTGCAGAAGTTTCCTTCCTCTCAGCCCAGACGTGTCCTCAATTACTATACCAAGAGGCTGTCCCAGACTCCCAGAACTAGTGTGGCCAGGTGGTAGTGGGAGCAAAGGGGCTGGGTAAGGAGTGGGAGACTTAGCAAGAGTTCACCTTGGGAAAGAGCTTAGAGCACTTACATGGTGTGACTTTCTCCCTTCCTGCTATCCTTATTGTGCTTTCCTCAACTGCTGACTATGCATTTGCAGGCAGAGCTGGTCTAAGGATGGCTGAAACTACCACTCACATAAAGAGCTCACTACCCAGCTTCATTCCTTCAATCTGCAGATGAGGCCTACAGAGAGACTAGGAAAGCCCCCAGCAAGTCAGCTAAGCACCAGAAGAGCCTATGTCTGGCTTTACCCACTGCTCCCACCTCATATCATAGCTGCCAGAAACTCTGTCACTTGTCCAGAAACTCTGGCATTTTGACCGATACCTAGACTAGCATTGCCTTGACCTCTAGAGGTCAGGACCCTGGGATCTGGCTGACACTTAGAACACCAACTGTCTCTCCCTCCAGGTCCCCAAACTCTTCTGATGCTCTGGAGTCATCCCAGTCAGAGGAGGAAGTGGATGAGCTGACCCTCATTGACCACAACGAAATTATGGCCAGGCTGACACTCAAGCAAGAGGTGAGGACTCCCCAGGCCTGGATTTTATACTCGAGGATTTTACAGTAAGAGTGAGGGAAGGTCCAAAAAATGTGGCCTTGGGCTGTTTTCTGCACACCTGAGTCAGGCAAGATGCAAACACCAGAACTCTCAGATTCCCAGCTGGGAGGGGTTCCAGTAAGCTTTCTTCCCCATATTGCTGCTTCCACAAAGTGTTCTTGGGCATTAAAAGTCTGGCACTTTCAAGGGTGCTGCAAGAAAAGCACACCACACTCAGTGCAGCTGCGTGCACAGGAAGCTCTTAGCTGTGCAAGTCATGTCTAAGTAGTTGGTCCAACAGCCCTCCTCACCTCAGCCTGGCCTGGACTCAGTGGCTATCTCTTAGTTGTGTAGAGCAGCACTCAAGCCTGTCATGATAGAGGGAAAAGCTAGGCCCCAAGAGCCCTGCCTCTCCCTCCTACATATGGTGGAAACATGAAGAAAAGATTCATGAGCTATTTTGCCCCCCTACAAAGCTGATCATGTGTCTGGGCTCTGATTTGATGGCTGTCACACACACATGCAGGACAAGAAGGCAGATGCTACCTTGAGCATGTTCCTGGGCCAACCTGAGTGGCTTCCTGGTAGCCCAGGAAGAAGTGGCACCTTGAGGCATCAGGTAGACAGCAGGATTGGTAGAGAGCACGGAACAGATGGGCCCTGCTACAGAGGAGAGAGCTAAATGTCTTCCAGAAAATCAGGTCATGAACATAGTCCTCATCCCTAGTGGGAAGCCAAGAACCCTCAGGACTCAAGGTTAAAACACCAAAGGAGTGGCAGAAACTCTGGCCACTGGGTTGGCTTCTGCTCCCAGCCCACTGCAGCTCTCTTGTGCTAAGCCAACCAAGTTAAAGCCTATTTGCCCTGTGGACTTTGTCCCTTTGTCAGACAGGATTGGTGATCATGTGAGTATTCCAATGTCATTGAGCACTCAGAGAGCTTTTGGGATGCATTGTCACCACAGGTAATTCCTTCTTCCACCTGGGAAAAGAGACTTAGCTGAAAGGCAGGGTGCTACAGGGAGGAAACAGGAATATGCTTGGGACCTGTCCTGCTGCTTCTCAGGCTCTCTGGGGGAGATTAGGTTCTGCCTACCTCCCATGCCAGTGTGACTGAATCGGTGAGCCAAGGAGTGGGAAATGACACCATGTCCCCTAACCCCATGTGTCCTCAAGAATGTGAGTTGCTCTGGTTCCCACAACATCTGGACAGCCTTCAGGGTGCCTGGTTCTCAAATGAATTCTGGCTGCTGCAGAGGGCAGGCTATAGAGATTGAGGAGAACAGAGGGGGGCGATTTGGGGTCTCTGAAGCACAGTGCATGTGTCACCTCAGCCTTGCCTAATGTTCTCTTTGCTGATTTCACTCCAGGGTGATGACGGGCCAGATGTCCGTGGAGGATCAGGAGACATCCTACTGGTCCATGCTACTGAGACAGACAGGAAAGGTATAGCTGCCCTTGTGTTCCCACCACAGGTTCCACATGACCCTACCATGCTGTTATCTCCTGGCAGCTGCCCTGACCCTGAGCAGCTTTGAACACCAGGCCTTGGGGGTACTGGGTAAGAGAAAGGAGAGCCCACCTTGGGAGATGGTGCGACTGTCAAAGCCATCCCCCAGCGTGTCCTGTCTTGGAACAAGTTGGCGATGCCTCCAACCCTATGGACATCCTGGGGGCTAGGATACCTAGTGGTGCTTGCTAAAATGACACGTTGGATAGTGGTATCAGTGTTAAAGCAGGCACAGTGGCACATTCTTGCAATCCCAGAACTCAAGAGGCTGAGGCAGGAGGATCATGAGTTCAAGGCCAACCTGGACTACATAATAAGACAGTCTCAAAAGAATTTATGGTATCACATGAGCAGCTCTTTATACCTTTCTGAATATTCAAGCCATTCTTGTATTCATGTGTGTGTGTGTGTTGTTTTTTTTTTTTTTTTTTTCAAGGTAAGGTCTCACTCTAGCCCAAGCTGACCTGGAATTTACTATGTAGTCTCAGGGCAGCCTCAAACTCACAGCAATCCTCCTACCTCTGCCTCCTGAGTGCTGGGATTAAAGGCATGTGCCACCATGCCTGGCTGTATTCATGTAATTTAATTCATATACTCTCCTCACAAGCTCCTGGGAACAAAGTTTATTATGTCTAAGAGCTGCCCCAACCTCACCACCCCGCTACACAGCCTGGTCATCTGAGAGGTCTGGGTACGCTCTGCTTGCAGAGGTGCTATCCTTACAATCATGTTCTGGCAGGATGGTGACTGTTGTGCCCACACTCTAGCAAGCTGTCATCACCAACAGGGTCTACCTCTCCGTATTCTTATCTTTTTACATTTTTTGCGTGTGTGTATGTATAGATGCACATGTGTGCACGTGTGGAGGACAGAGATTGATGTCAGGTGTCTTCTTCAATGACTTTCCACCTTATTTTATGTGCGTGTGTGTGTCTGTGTGTTGTGTGTGTGTACCGGGGTCTCATGCTGCTGCACATAAATTCCAGGTACATGCTCCACTTTGCATCTGGCTTTAATGGGTGCTGGGGAGTCAACCCAGGCCAGCAGATTTGGCAAGGAAGCGCCTTACTTTTTGAGACAGTGACTCTCACTGAACCCAGAGCCCACCAATTTGGCCAGACTGGCTGGCCAGTAAGTCTTAGGAATCATTCTGTGTCTGTCTCCGCAGCATTGGGATTTCACATGCACACCACCACCCCAGCCTTTGTGTGGGTGCTGAGAATATGAACTCACGCTTTCATGCTTATATGACAGACACTTTATCTACATCCAGACATCTCTCCAGCCTTCTTCTTACATTTTTTTAGTTATTTTTAAAAGGAGCTGGGGTTATAGTTCAATGGTAAAGTAGTTACCTCACCATGTATGAGACCATGAAATTTAGCCCACACACTGAAAAAAAAAAACTGAAAAAGTGATATACTGTCAAATTGTAAAATGAATAAGTATTTCAATGTTCAAATCCAAACCTAACCAATTTATAAATGACCCTGTCCCTGTACTTTTATAGCAGATTTCCCACAGATGATTAGGGGAAATTCTGTATTATGAATATTATGAAAAAGTTTGCCTAGCATAAACTGAAAAATAGAGAATAGGAAGAAATGGCTCCAACAAACTTATCGTCACCACAGCCAGTTTTTGCCTCCAGCATTGCTTCATCTGTTTCTTCCAGCCAGACAAGGAGGCCCATCCTGGAGACTTTGAGTTCTACTTAAGCCCACCACAGCCTCACAGCCACACAGCTACAGGGCAGTCCTTTCCCCTTGGCCCCCTTGGCTGATCAGGCATTGCTCAGTGGGCATTCAGCAGCCCTGTCGTGCTAGCTGCAGCCAGGCCATAGCATTCAGTGGACAGTGAACTCAAGAACCTTGCATCTGCCCCCTGGGTCTACTGACAACAGACTGCTCGGCTGGAGCTTCTACCTGGTTTGTTCAGTGGAAGGACCTGGGGACCCTTTAGAACCTGGGGTTTTGGTTTATTCAAGGTAGGGTCTCACTGTAGCTCAGGCTGAACTGGAGTTCATTGTGTAGTCTCGGGGTAGCCTTAAACTCATGGTAATCCTACTACCTCTGCCTCCCAAGTGCTCGGATTAAAGGTGTGTGCCACTACACCCAGATGAACCAGTTTTTGTGTGTTTGTTTGTTTATTTGAGAGAGACACAGAGAGACACAGAAATAGGCAGGGAGAGAGAATTGGCACACCAGGGCCTCTAACCACTACAAACAAACTCCAGACACATGCAACTCCCTTGGGCATCTGGCTTTCATGAGTGGGTCCTGGGGAGTTGAACCTGGGTCTTTTGGCTTTACAGGCAAGTGCCTTAACCGCTAAGCCATCTCTACAGTCCTGAACTGGTTGTTTTTATCTGGAAGTCTTACCTGTCTGAGGCAGACACCTGAGGGGGCAAGGTGCCCATGGCAGGTAAAAAAAACAAGATGGTCAAGCACATGGCTTCCTGCACCCAGGACACCACTGACTAGGGCGTCCCTTGGTTCAGAGATGTCTGGGACTCAACCATGCAAGTAAGGCTCAGCTCAGGAGGTGAACAGGTGGGGAGGCACCTGTCATTACACAGCTCTTTTCCTGGATGGCTCTTACAGAAGCCATGTCGGCAAGGGCCAGGTAGGGAGTGGTATTAGGCTGCAGCTCAAATCTTGTGACTTCCTTGGGAGCCGGTTGTGCTGTACCTGTTATCTGACCCCCAAGCTGTCATTCCTCAGTGGACATGAGGGATAAAGGGACCTTAGCTAAACAGAGCCATGTGAACACTGGTGACAACCTGTTCCTGAAACTACAGCCATTAGATGGCTACGTGCTCTGGTGTTAGCAGACCTGGGCACACTCATTGTCTGTGAATGGCATGGTCTCTCAAGTTGGGTAACAATATTCCCTACCCTGGTGAAGTTGTGCCAGTTATCAAAAGACATGGTGAGTGTATTGTGTGGCCCACTCACTGCTCACTAGCATGTCTGGGACACCCTTCAAGAGGTCACTATGGCTCATGCCAGTGGTCCTCTCTGCCGTGACGTGAGTACTTGGTGCTGGCATGTGCAGGCCCCATCCTGCTTCCTTGCTAGTGCTTTCTGTACAAAAATTGCAGCGTGCCAGCTGGTAGGTTGGGGTCTGACAACAAGCCTCAGCACATTACAGGGATCAGTTCCCATGTAGTCAAGTACAGGAGCAGGCATGCCCTCCTGAGCCTCTGGGTGATGGGGTGAATGTTACACCTATGCCAATGGCTTCCTTGAAATTCCTCCCTGGAAATGAGGGATTATAGGAGAAGTTGGTCCATGCCCAGGAAACATAGCTTCCAGCCCACTTTGTCTCACACAGCATGCTGCATTGCCTATACCAGACAGAATGGTGGGAGGTGAGTCACAGCAATGCCCAGGACTGTCAGGACCCTGGGGAGCTAGAATTTTCCAGATACTGTGCTGTGTGGGTCGAAGTGGCCCTTCCGTTTTAGTGATACCTTCCAGCAGCCAGCCACTGTAGCCCCTCCTTAGGACTCAAGATGGAATTCCCCCAGTTTTGAGGACTTGACCCTGTCATGTAAAAATACTGCTAGGATGCCGGGCATGGTGGCATACGCCTTTAATCCCAGCACTCAGGAGGCAGAAGTAGGAGGACCACTGTGAATTTGAGGTCACCCTGAGACTACATAGAGAATTCCAGGTTAGCCTGAGCTAGAGTAAGACCCTACCTCAAGAAAAAAAAAAAAAAAAAGCCACTGTTAGGACAGGCATGAACCTTAGGCTAATCAAGGGCAGAACAACCTACAGCCAGTGTGCTCCAGTCTCTGTCTCTTGCCAGCACAGACATCACTAACTGATTCAAGTTGTTTCCCCAACCAGACCACATTGGGCCTTAGACCCTCCTCTACATGACTCCCCAAACAGCACAGTCATCTGTGGAGTGTGCTTATAAGATGACTTGAGACTGTGATCCGCCCACTCCTGTGAGAGATGGACACGAATAGCTTTCTCTAGGACACAGGCTGGGGGCCCCACCCTGCCTCACTGGCCTACTTAACAGAGAGGACTTGGCGCTGGCTAGCACCCTGCCTGAATGGCTTCTTTGCCCCCCTGCAGACCTGGTGCTGTACTGTGAGGCCTTCCTGACCACCTATCGGACCTTCATCAGCCCGGAGGAGCTCATCAAGAAGCTGCAGTACCGATATCCTCCCTCAGGCGGCAGCAGTACTGTCACTGGCACAATGGGGCTGCTTCCCACCTCCCTCAGCCGGGCCCTGCCTCCGGCCAAGTGCAGACTAACTGAACAGAGTCCCGACATGCTACGGTTGGTGGATGAGGTGACCAGGAAAGACATAGAAGTCTAGGGAAGGAAGGGGAGAGTGTGGGTTCTCTACTCCGTGGCCCCAGGGTGTCTGGCTAGGCTGGTGGGCACCAGTGGGCTGGACTTGAAAGAAGACTCAATGGCTTCTGGGTGGGCCTGACCCCCTCTGCGTGGGCTAGCCTGGTGATATACAACTCTTCTTCTGCTACAACTGGCTCTGCCTTCCACCAGAACTGCCCCAGAGCCTCACCCTTGGGAATTGACACTGCAGTAGTGACCAAGGAAGCCCCTGGGGTCTTGGAAGAACCCAAGGGATTAAGACTGCCAGTGACCACCAGGAGTGCTTTCTTCAGAAGCCCAGGGACCACTCCTCCTGGGCCACCTCACAGCAGCATAGCCTGTGACTGCCATCTGCTGGGCAGCTACTATCACCAGGGCAGAAAGTCCTGAGTCCTCTCTTCCCCATTCCCATCAGTATCCCCTCCAACTTCCTCTCCTTGCCCTGACCACCCCTGGTCTGTCAGGGCACTTCCCCTTTGTAAAGTTTGGGCTCCCCTCCAGCCTCACATGTTGTTACTCCAAGCACCTGCTAGAGCCTGGCCTGACAAATGGTTATTGCCCACACGTCAGGCTGGTGTGGGTGTGCCCGTGGGCACAGTTTATTTTGTTATACCATTTA
Source organism: Jaculus jaculus (assembly GCF_020740685.1). Taxonomy (NCBI): domain Eukaryota; kingdom Metazoa; phylum Chordata; class Mammalia; order Rodentia; family Dipodidae; genus Jaculus; species Jaculus jaculus. The sequence goes on along the minus strand of NC_059102.1, from coordinate 145,816,288 downwards.
CAGTTGTGTCATAGAGGAGACAGAGGCTTGGCAACTAAAAGTAACTGACTGGCTTTGCCCCATCTCCCTCCTCTGCTACCAGCACTCAGGTTCTCAGCCCTTCTCCACTTGGCTATATCCAGCCTGTTCATGGAGACATTGCTCCTGCAAGTCTCAGGGCATTGCTTTGCTGAGGGCCAAGCACATCCCTGGCATGTGACTCCATCCTGAGCATCACCGTGCAGAAGGCCACAAGTTCACTGGGGAGTGGGATGGGGTAGAGGAAGGTTTGGGGAGTTGATGGGGAACAGAACAGCATCAGGAAGCCACAGTCTCCACAGCAGACCAGATTCAGGAGATGAGAAAGGGTCCGCTGTTCGAAGGCTGCTGCAGGGCCAAGCAGCAGCTGTGGAGAGCGCTGCTCTTGGAGGAGCCAGCCCAGCTTTCTGAGGCAGGTGCATGCTCCCCAGGAACGCCCAAGCCAGAGCTGGCCACGCAGCCCTGAAAGACAGTCTAAGGGGAAGTTCGTGGAGCATGGAGGAAAGTCCTTTGAGCCTGTACACTCCCTTGGCTCTGGAGTTTTGAGACTGTCTATAAGAGGACTCCCTGTCTCTACCTGAAGCCTAGCACCATGGCTCTCAGCATGTTTCCACTCTCACAGGAACGTGGGTCAGACTTACGGACAGCCTGGATGGTGCCGGGGGTCCTGCAGACAGGACAGGGTGGCAGTTGGGAATGGCCTTTGCGGTCAGTGGCCTGGGCTTAACTCCAGCTTTGCAGCTGCGGCACTGTGCACAGGGCTAGGCTTTGTTTCTGCGTCCAGACGCTGAGCCTTCACTCACTTCATCCAGCACATGGTAAGTCCCTGTAGTGGCAGCTCAAAATTAGCACCCCACACATCATCTGCCTTATAGACTGTTTCCTTAACTAACGTGAATTCCACATATGAGAAGTTCTCTCCCTTCGCGGACACATTCAAGAAGCGTGTCAGCAAGAACACGTTCTTTGTGCTGGTGCGGGTAGTAGATGAGCTCTGGTAAGTGCTTCGCCCCTCCCTCACTCCCTCCCCACCCCACCCCTGTCCCGGGGGAGGGTGGCAAAGGGTCTAACCTGAACACAGCTCAGCGGGTTGATGGCATTCTCAGGGGTAGGGGAGGTGTGTCCACAATGCAGAGCAGTGCCCACCAGCTTTGAATGGAGCTTTTCTCTGTTTCATTGTAACCTTATGAAAAGATGACCAACTCTGTAGACCAAGCTGTTAGACCCAGGACTTCCTCATAGTCTGTCCTGGGCCCTTAGGAGGGACCCTCCCCTCAGTGTCTTAGGACTAGTTTATGGAGGGCCATGCTTATAGCAGCAGCAAAGGCCAAACGGAGGCTGGTGTGTAGACAGGCATCCTTTCCCACTCTGCTCACTGTGAACTGCCCTGGCCCCTGCTATTTCCATACTGAACAGTTGCACATGGTGGCAATCCCTTTCCTGGGTATGACAAGGTGGGTGAACAGGACAGAGTCCCTGCCTTCTGGTAGCATCCTCTGGGTATTTGGCCTTGGGCAGTGACTGGCTACATGGCAAGGCGAGTGGAGACAGTAAAGGGTATCTTTCAGACACTGCCTGACTCCACCCAGGTTAGACCAGGAGGTTCTCCCCAGCAGGAGCCAGTGAGTATGTTTTGAAGGGACCTCTTGACAGGGAGGCGGTCATGGAACTGCCCAAAGACCTTAGCTCATTCCTTCCCATAGTAGGCCCTCAGTTTTGCTGATGCTATCGTGGGCCTTCACCCCTTAGGTGGGTCCTTGTGGCCTGCCTTTCAACCTGTACCCCTGGTCCCTTAGCCTCGTGGAGTTGACGGAGGAGATCCTGAAGCTACTGATGGAGTTGGTCTTCCGCCTGGTATGCAGTGGTGAGCTCAGTTTGGCTCGTGTGCTCCGGAAGAACATCCTAGACAAGGTAGACCAGAAGAAGCTACTCAGGTGTGCCAATTCCGACCAGCCCCTGGCAGCCAGGGGTGTCGCAGCCAGGTGAGAAGATAACATCCTTTGGTCACTTTATACAAGAGCTATGGTCAGTAGCTCCATCTCTAGTCCACTTTTTCAGTCTGCCTTGCCCCATCTCATATCCTGATTCTGCCTAGCCCCTGTCTTGGCCTCTCCCCCAGGAGGTCCATGTGGGCAGTGAGTCATTTGTTACCAGGAAAGGGAGTGGGGAGTATGCTAGCTTTGTGGGACTGGATAAACAGAAACCAAATGTGCTCGGGCTGTAGTCAGCCCTGGCCTCTCCTAGCAGCGATGTGACACGTTACCTCCTACACCATTCTGGCTCTTCTTGAGAACATGGATAATGGTCAGGTTTCTTGCCTGTCCTCTGCCAGGAGCAGGGGCTTCAGACTAGATGGTGTTGAACAGTTCCTCGAGGTAGACACCAAGCCCTCATTCATGGCTGTGTTCTCACCCACCAGGAATGGGGTCAGCTTGTGCATATGTTCTAAAGCATCCAAACTGTCAGTGATCACACAGGGAAGGCTCAGTCTCCTGATTCCAAAGGCTATAAGGCACCTGCAGAGGTAAAAAAGGAAGCAGTAGCCAGGCGTGGTGGCACACGCCTTAATTTCAGCACTTGGGAGACAGACGTAAGAAGATTGCCATGAGTTCAAGGCCACCTTGAGACTACATAGTTCCCAGTAAGCCTGGGCTAATGAGACCCTACCTCGAAAAACCAAAAAGGAGGAGGTAGACATCATGCCAGAGAGAGCCTTGAGGCCAGAAGGGCACAAGGACCTAGAGCCTGTGGCATAGTGCCCCTCTCACCATCCCCAACCACCTTGTTCTTCTGTCTTCCAGGCCAGGGACCTTGCATGATTTTCACAGCCATGAAATAGCCGAGCAGCTGACCCTGCTGGATGCCGAGCTCTTCTATAAAATAGAGGTAGGGCTGGGGAGATGCTCAGCACTTAAAGGCATTTGCTTGCAAGCCTGCCAGTTCAAGTTCTACTCTCCAGCACCCACATAAAGCATGATGCAAGCCGGGCGTGGTGGCACACACCTTTAATCCCAGCAGTTGGGAGGTAGAGGTAGGAGGATCGCTGAGAGTTCAAGGCTACCCTGAGGCTACAGAGTTAATTCCAGGTCAGCCTGGACCAGAGTGAGACCCTACCTCGAAAAACAAAACAAAAAAAAAAGCATGATGCAAAAGTGGTGACACATACCTCTAATCCCAACACACCTACAGCAATGGGAAGTGGAGCCAGGAGAATCTGGAAGCTCCCAGGCCAGCTAGACTGGCACACAGTGGCAAAACCAGAGACCCTGCCTCCAAAGAAAGGTTAAGGATAGACAAGCACCCAGGTTGTCCTCTGACCTCCATACATGCTCCATGGTATATGCATTCATACACAGACACATTTTTTTTTGGAGGGGGATTGATTTTTTGAGGTAGGGGCTCCCTCTACCTCAGGCTAACCTGGAATTCACTATGTAGTCTCAGGGCAGCCTTGAACTCTCCTCAGTCCTCCTGCCTCCACCTCCTGAGTGCCGAAAGGTGTGCGCCACTACACCTGGCTATCACACAGATTTTTAAATGGGTTGTGGGAGCAAAAGAGGGTAAATTGAGAGTTTATGATCAAAATATATTACATACATATATGAAGACTGTCAAGAAGAGTTGTTAAAAAAAAATAAGCTGGGCATGGTGATACATGCCTTTAATTCCAGCTCTCAGGAGACAGGTAGGAGGAGGATCAATGAGAGTTTGAGGTCAACCTGGGCTAGAGTGAGACCCTACCTTGGGGAAAAAAACATGAGGTACCCAGCAAAGGGAGGCAGCTGTCTGTCCAGGGAGCTGCTGTTCTTTGTCTTGAGTGAAAAGCCTCTGATCCCAGGAAAGCCAGAGGCTCCAGTGCTATATTCTGTTTCCTGTCAGATTCCTGAGGTTTTACTTTGGGCCAAAGAGCAAAACGAGGAGAAGAGCCCCAACTTGACCCAGTTCACGGAGCACTTCAACAACATGTCCTACTGGTAAGAAGGGGCTGCCGCACAACTCTGCTGATGTGGGCAGTGGCCTGCCTGAGAAGGCTCATTTGTCAGGCTTTGTCTACAGAGATAGTGAGCTACCTTTTAGAGTTCTGAACTACAGGGTCCTGTGGGCCAAAGAGAAAAGGCAGGCATGGGATGGCCACCTTTAGGCTGGCTGAGGCTCTGCAAGGAAGAGTGCCAGGATCCGTTCGTATCTGCAGTGGGTGGTGGCAGGGCAGGTGTCCTTTCACGTGGACAGCTCTTTGCCATTCCCTCTCCTGCTGATTACAACAGCATCCGTCAGGGCTCATGCTCACCCAGCTGCCTGGTAGGGATCCACTAATGAGCACTTTCATTTGCCCTTTAATTCTTAAAGTAAAATGAAGCCCAATAGTATGATAAAAACCTAGAAATAGGCCAGGCATGGAGGCGCACACCTTTAACCCCAGCACGCGGGAGGCAGAGGTAGGAGGATCGCTGTGAGTTTGAGGGTACCCTGAGTCTACAAAGTGAATTCCAGGTCAGCCTGGGCTGGAGTGAGACCCTACTTCAGAAAAAAATAAAAATAAAAAATAAACTAGAAATAGTGCTTTTTAGAGATATGACTCAGTGCTATAGCCTCTCAGCTCTGGACCAGCTGGTCAGAAGTGCCACCATAGGCCCCACCCACATGTCTACTGTAACCCCAAGGAAGTGTCTCTTTTTTTTTTTAACAACTTCCATGATTATAAAAAATACCCCATGGTAATACCTTCCTCCCCCCACTTACCCCTTTGAAACTCCATTCTCTATCATACCCCCTCCCCATCTCAATCAGTCTCTCTTTTATCGTTTTTTAGTGTATAATTTTTTTTTAGTAACAACTTCTATACTTACAGACAATAAACCATGATAATCCCCTCCCCTCCCCCATGTTCTCTTTCACAACTCCACTCTCCATCATATCCCTCCCTCTCTCCATTAGTCTCTCTTTTATTTTGATGTCCTTGTCTTTTCCTCCTATTATGAAGGTCTTGTGAAGGTATTGCTAGGTACTGTGAGGTCATGGATATAGAGGCCAATTTCTTTCTGGATAGTTGCATTGTAAGCAGTCCTGCCCTTCCTTTGGCTCTTACATTCTTTCTGCCACTTCTTCCACAATGAGCCCTGAGCCTTGGAGCATGTGATGGAGATGTTTCAGTGCTGAGCACTCCTCTACCACTTCTTTGCAGCACTATGTTGCCTTCTGGGTCATACCAGTAGTCACTGCCATCTGAAAAGAGAAGCTTCTCTAACTAAAAAGAGTAGCATTGACATGTGAATGTGAATGAGCATTAAGTGTAGTGCTTACAGGACAGTTTGGTGAGCATAATATATGCATCTAGCCAGACAGAAACAGACTTTACACCACTAAGGCTCATGACCTCCCCCGCCATAGGTTTTTGATTAGATTTTCAGTACCAGGCATGTATTCTCTCCCATAGAGCAGGCCTTCAGTCTAATTAGAGAGCAGTTGCTTTCCCCCAGAATAGACATGGCACTATGCACCCATTTGGTCATTTGTCCTGCCTGGCCTAATTTGAGGCTTCCAGGATCCACTGTTTTCACTGCTGGTGATTTCTGTCTCCCATGGGGCTGTATGCAGTGTAACTTTTTCCAGCTTTCTGTTAGCTGGTATACAGTGAAGAGGTTTTCAGCTCAGCCCCAGCTTGATTTCTCAGTGACCTTGCTGCCCAGGCACATGGAGTCTTCAGTAATAGGGTCTTTGTCTCATGGTTTTCATTGCTCCCCACACTGCTTCCCAGAGGCAGATAGCACCTCATCCTTTCCTTGCCTCTCTCCCCTGCACAAGATGCACCCTCCCCTCAGCTGTACAGCTCAGCAATAGCCACAGGCATTCAGTTGGAGTGTGATTTCTAGAGCAGACAGGAAATGCATAAACCCTCTGAGCCTAGTCTGACACAGTCCCTTGCTGGGTGCAGAGTACTCCAGGCACTCCACACTGGGCCTGGAGGGCTAAAAGTACAGAGTCGCCTTTGGAGCCACAGTCCTTGAGCTGTTCCTAGCACAGGAGAGAAGAGGTAATGCACAGTGTGCCCTCCCCAAGTAACCTAACCTTAAAGGGGCCCCTGTGAACTAAAGGAAATTAAAGCCACCATCAGTTCCCCAAAGCACACGTGAGACTGGCTTTGGGTTTCTTGATTTTTTCATCTTTTTGAATTTTAATTCGATTTGAGAGAGATAGAAGGAAAGAGAGAGAGAGAGAATGGACACACCAGGACCTTCAGCCACTGCAAACGAACTCCAGACGCATGCACCACCTTGTGGTCCTGGGAAATCAAACCTGGGTCCTTTTCAGGCAAATGTGTTAACCACTAAGCAATTTCTCCAGCCCTGGCCTTGGCCTTTAGTTTTGGTTTTGATTGTTGTTGCTGAGATTCTAAGAGATTCCCCCTTTTATGGCTTGGGAGCCTCCTACTTGGCTGCTAGCTGGTTCCTGAGCCAGAGCTGAGACCCATGAGGACTTTCCCTTCCAGAAAGGAAGTGTGTTCATTCCCCAAGCCACCACTGCAGAAGCTAAGCTTTCTATTCTGGACCCCTGGGCTAAGAACAGAGACCAGAACCATGCCTGGGCCCCCAGTGGGTGAGGGGTTATGGCCAGCTGGCACAAGGGCCACACATCCTCTCTGCCGGAGCCATTGAGTCTAGGGAGCGCGGGTAGTGAGCTCAGCTGCTGCTTCTCTGACCTTGCCTGTAGGGTGCGGTCCATTATTATGCTTCAGGAGAAGGCCCAGGACCGAGAGCGGCTGCTGCTGAAGTTCATCAAGATCATGAAGGTAATGCGCAGAGCCACCACAGCCAATGCTCCCCGCTCAGGGAGACCAGGCTACCCCATACCTGTTCTCACAGCTGCTGCCAATCCACCCTGCTCAGGGAAGCTGGGCTGCCCTGCGCCTGCACTCACAAACACACCTCTTTCTGCAGCACCTGCGGAAGCTGAACAATTTCAACTCCTACCTGGCCATCCTCTCAGCACTGGACTCAGCACCCATCCGCAGGCTAGAGTGGCAGAGGCAGACCTCAGAGGTGGGCAGCATGTGAAGGCTTCGCCTGTCAGCATAGACCCAAGGGAAACTGATACAGGTCCCCGTTGCCACCCACCCACCCCAGCTTCCTATTTGTGTTCTCCAGTCAATAGGCTCCATGGGTGGTTCTGAGTTGTCACTTTCTGTGTCTGGCTGCCTGTGCCTGGCTTCCAACTTCACTGCTGAGTCCTTTCTTCAGCCTGTCCTTCCAGAGAGGCCACTTTGGCCTGGACGCTCTATAGCCCTCTTGGGTAGGCTGCAGCAAGACTACTAAAGGGAAAAAGCAAGATGTGGAGTGAGCCCAGCGGGGCATTTCCTGCCTCTAGGGCCTTAGCTGGCACTATTAAAAGGGTGTCAGTGGAACTTGGATCTAACCATCCCAGCATCACTAACCACCTGTTATCCTGTAGGGCCTGGCTGAATACTGCACACTAATTGACAGCTCATCCTCCTTCCGAGCCTACCGGGCAGCCCTTTCAGAAGTGGAGCCACCATGCATCCCTTACTTGTAAGTGGAGCCCCCTCCTACAACTATTTGGTCACTACCTCTGTTAATAAAGGGATCTCTGGGTTGGAGAGATGGCTTAGCAGTTAAGGCACTTGCCTGAAAAGCCAAGGGACCCAAGTTCGTGTCCCCCAAGACCCACATAAACCAGATGCACAAGGTGGTGCATGCGTCCGGAGCTCATTTGCAGAGAGGCCCTGGTGCACTCATTCCCTCTATCTGCCTCTTTCTCTTTCTTTCTCTCTCTTTTTCTCTCATAAATAATAATAAAATCTTCAAAAATAAATAAAAATAAAGGAGGTCTTTGTCTCCACTTAGTTTTGAGGTGTTTTGTTTTGTTTTGTTTTTGGTCTTACTGATCATTTAATTCTTTAGCAACCACAACTCTGCCCTCATCCTATAACTAGGCCAGCCCATGGGTGTTCTGAGCTGGTCCTCCAGTGCTGAGCTGTCTTGTGAGGCACTCAGAATGCAGGAGGCAGGAAATCACATGGGGACAAAGGCCCATAAACTTGGGCTCTGGTTTACCCTGGGGTTCAGTAGTTGGCCTGGTCATTGTCTGGTCCACTGTGAAGCAGGTTTCTTCTGAGTCTGTCTGCAGTGATTTAACAGGCCTCTACCTTCATCCGTCCAGGGGTCTGATCCTGCAGGACCTGACCTTTGTCCACCTGGGAAATCCAGACTACATTGATGGCAAAGTGAACTTTTCCAAGCGGTGGCAGCAGTTCAACATCCTGGACAGCATGCGGTGCTTCCAGCAGGCGTGAGTAACAGGCCAGCCCCTATAGGAGGGGCGGGGCCCTGCATCTGTGGGTTGGATGCAGGCTTTGTAAGGACATTATGGAGAAGTTCACAGAAAGGTCTCTGTAGCCTGTCTGGGCCTGGGCCTGGCCTGGTGTCAATAGCCAGCTTGTCCTCCATTTACAATCTGGGAAGTTGGTTACCTCCCTGAAACAGGCTGGCCTGTCTGGCTCTAGGGCAGCAGGAGGAGGCTAGGGCATCAGAAGACACCCAGTGTAACCAGGCAAATCTGATTCCCATGGGGAGCCTTGCTGCACGGATGCTAGTTGGGGGTCAACCGAGCAAGCCGACAGCTCTGACCTCAGTGCTGGCATCCATTGTCATACTGGGTAGCAGTGGCCCCTGCCAGGCGGTTTGCTGTAAGGACATGGAGTGATCCAGATCACACACACTGAGGCTATAACCTGGGCTGTCCAGCCAACCCCAGCCTGGCTGACTGTTCATCTCCCACCAGGCACTATGACATCCGGAGAAATGATGACATCATAAACTTCTTCAATGACTTCAGTGACCACCTGGCCGAGGAGGCCCTATGGGAACTCTCTCTGAAAATTAAACCCAGGAATATAACAAGGAGGAAAACAGACCGGGAAGAGAAGACCTAGGAATAGGTCTGGGTGTGAAGAGAACACTCGAGAGGCCTGGAGAGGACTTAGGACCAGCCAGGTGGGCTGCAGAGTCCCAGTCTCAGAGCTCTTCCATGGCTCAACTGTGTGGCAGAGCCCGAGCCTGCTGGCAGCTTCCTGCCTCCCTCCCTGTGGGAACAATGAGCTGGCTGGTGGGCTTCAGGACTGGCTTGTGAACAGGGTGGCCCCTGGTCTGGTTTTGTTTTCTACTTGACATCTTTGCTCCCTTCCGTCCCTCACAGTCCCCCTTCAGCTGGGAGCAGCAGAGAACTGAGCAGCAGACCAGGGAAAGGCAGGCCATACTTTCCCCAAGCTCAAGATGAGTGGAGGCCCTAGGACCCTTGGGCAGACTGTGGGGAGATGCAGCTCAGTGGCAGAAGGCAGAGAAGGGTCAGGGCAGGTACCTTTTGCTGTCCATTCCCCATTTTTTTTAACTGGGGATGAGGCATGCAATTTCAGCTGGCCCAGGAAGTGTCGGGCGACCTTCAGCAGTTGTGGAGCCAAGGCTGCTCCTCGAGGGAGTGGCTGCAGACCTGCTCCCCTGCTGGTCCCTGAGCAGCAGCAGTGTCAGCTCTCCTGCTGCCCCTTTAGCCCCTATCATAGGCCATGCTCCCTGCCCATAGCCACCAGTACTCTGTGGAGCAGGAAGCAGTGGCAGGAGGCAGGGAGAGCTTTATCATCACAGAAACACTGCTGAGCTGGGGCTGAGGCTAAGCTCCAGAGTCAGTGGATTCGGAGAGAGGAGAGGGGAGGATCTTGGCTGTCCTGGGGAGAGGCCAGCAGCCCCCCTCCATGCTTGCTGTGTGCCTTAAACTCCATCTCCTGTCCCTATTAGGCCCATGGACTTCCCTCCTAACTTGTCCCACCTCTAGTGGCCAGCAGGGTCTTAGTACCTTGCTGCCAGTGCTGACTGGAACTGTCAGGCATCCCTGAACAAGCCTGGATGTGGGGAGTCAGAGGCCTGGTGTGGAGGCACTCCTGAGGCCTCCTGACTCCAGGCAGGTGTTCTTCCCTCCATGCTGAACCACTCACTGCTGCTGAGGTTGACAATCCAGGGCAGGTTTTGCACAGCTCACCAAGCAGGGGGGCCACTGGAACCTCTTTGCCCATGGTTCCATGGCCACCACCATAGATCTGTAGACATACTGCCAGTCCCACCCCAGGCCTCCTGGGCCTATTGAGCATGAATGAGCACTCTCTTCTCCAGGCTCGGAGCTTGGTCAGGTGGATACCAGGGTCTCACTGTGCTTCCTCCGCCCAGTTTTTACAGCAGAGGAAAAGGTAGAAAGTAGCATCTGCTAACAGGGAACCAGTTTAAACAGCCATGCCCCTTTGGGTCCCTCCTGGTTTTTGAGCAGCTTTGATCAAAAAGAAAACATGGGTTGTTTTTCCCCGAGCTTTATGTTTATTTGTCCTGTAAGTGGAGGGGAAGGACATCTGTGAACAGTCACTTCTGCTCCCCTCTGGCAGCAGTCCTGCTGGCGGCCCACAGAACCGTCACTTTATTATTTAAGGAGTGTGTGTGTGTGTGCAGTCAGGGTTTATGAGCAGCATTGTGTGTGGGGTGGGGTGTTTTACTTTGTCCCCTCTTTTGCGAGTCCTTTCATTTCAATCTTTGCCTCCTGCTCCCCGTCCTTTGCTTGGCTCTGTGAGTGCTGCTGGGTGTGCATGGGGTAGGGGGCACTGTGCACACAAGGTCCTTTGTGTGTGCAAAGTAGAATCCTCCCTGTGTTTGAGAGGCTCCTGCAGTCTTCCTCTGTAGCCAAAGCCAATGCCAGTTTTGGCTTTTAACTCAGGCCCAATCCACGGGTGCCCACAGTGGACAGAATGAGTCTGCAGTCAGGCCTTTTCACCAATTCCCAGGCATGAAGTGGGTGGCAAGAGGCTCGCCTCCTCCATTCATAACAGACCCAGAGTACCCAGGCCCTCCTGCGCTCATGGGGATGCTTTGGAGGCCTGAGCAAAGGGCCGGGCAGCAGATGGGCAGGGTGCTGTGGCGGCTCTCCATGGGAGGACAGCACGGTGCAGTGTGTGTGTTTAACTTATTGGCCGAAAGGCTTCCCCAGTCTCCTGCCTCTGGCTATGGCTGAGTCCTTCCGCAGCCCAGCTGCAACTTCTCTTTTCTTGGGGGCCAAGAGAGCTGTGGGGATCGGTTTTTACAGACAGACTGAGCCACATAGACGATCCGGTTCCCTGCAGAGGCCAGCCCTCACCTGCAGGTGTGGTGGGGCCATGGCTAGGGCAGGTATATGCCACATCTGACTGAACCATGAACCAAGACACATCTTCTGTCCCACGGCCTCCCCTGTGTGACATTGTAATATATATCCCCAACTAACCCGTCTGACAGTGGCATCTTCCAACAACATTTCAGACGTGTAACTTTTATATGAAAGAAAAATAAATAGACAAAAGCTGTCTAATGCCATGTGTGCATACAGGCTGTGTGTGCCAGGCTGCCTTTCCTGTGACCTGAGCTAGGGGCTAAGTGTTCAGGTCAGTGGTCCAGTCCTCAGACCCATTTGCTGTAGTTGGGATAGATATGGCTGGGTGGAGTGGATGTCACCCACAGCCGCTCTTCTCAGAACTCCCTCCAGGTTCTTAGTCCCAGAGACATTCAAATGGATAAGAATTGCACGTACCCTGCAAGTGGGCTTGTGCCCAAGAGCTGCACCAGCCCACCCCAAGGGTCCTGTGAAAAAAGTCATCTAGGCTTGCTTGGATTCAGAGCACAGGGCCCTAAAGCTGCTGCCCTCACAGGGTGCATCCTGAAGGGTTCCACTCTCCTGTCCACAGACAGCACCCCAACTGTTAGGCCCAGCTACAGGGACAGCCCTTGTGCATAAGTAGGAAGGCCATGTGAGGAGTGTGGACTCCAATGCCTCCTCTGCCTGAGGTAAGTTGTGTCCCACCACACGGGAACTTGGGAACCATTTCCTATCTTCCTTTGCTTACTCGTCCTGGCATCACCTCCGAGGCCCTGGCCCCAGCACCTTTACTGCAGCGACGCTGTGCGCAAGAGCAGCAGCAGAGGGTAGTGAGTGGCTGGAGACCCTCGTCTCACGTGCACTCAGTCCCGTCGCTCAGCTTTTGCTTGGGGCCTTCTTGGAAACTCAGGCACTCTGATCCCCTGTGCCATCAGTCTCACCCTAGATGGCCTTCTCTCACCCACCCCAAAAGGCCAACTTGAGCCTGTCCCTTTAAAGAAAGGGACAGATTTCCTTGACTGGTCACATTGTTGTGGACTGACACGAGGGCCTCTCACAACAGGCCAGCCGCTCCATCACTGTCCAGATATTTACTGATCGCCCAGGTGTCCAGAGTCCTCATCAGGGAGCCTCACATCGCTCTTGGAATGAAACTGACCATGTTTGGCTGTGACCTTAGACAGTCAGCTTCCCTGGGATGTGTCTGAGGCCCAGGGAGAAATTTGAATCCTCCATTCCGCTCCTCACCTGCTAGCAAGGCCAAGGATTTTGTTTGCCCAACACCCCAGGTGACCAGTGAGCAGCCAGGTGCAGGCCCTAAGGCTTCTCCTCCACCCAGACCTGGGGAGATACAGCAGTTCCCTGCCACCCCTGTGTGTACGCACGTGCGCGCGCACACACACACACACCAGTCTTTGGTGACTGGAGACCACAGGGATCACTAGACAGTGGTCATAGTCATAGGTTAACAAACCAGGTTCCAACAAGTTTCTGTCTGGGCCTGGGAATCTGAATGTTCATCCAGTCACAGGAGGCTCTGGTACCACTCCAATGGAGACCATGGTGGTATCAAGGGGACTGAGCCATTCAGGCCTCAGAGGCAGTAACGGTTTGTCTAGACCCCCAGTGACCCAAGGCTGGACTTCTAAGGTACAGTGGCTGCTCCCTCAGACCATGGTTCTGTAGATCTTCATTGGAGGCGTGTGGCTTAGGAATAGAGTATTTGTTGTTGATAGGCCCATTGGGGTCCTGCATTTGCTGGCAGTAACAGGAATTGAGTTCTTAGCTGCAGGGCCTCTGTCCTGACCATAACACATCCCAAAGGGTGCTGGGTGAGCGCTCCTTCTCCATTACTAAGCTTCAGGGGAATTTCTTGGGCCCCAGGTGCTCTTAATACTGCCTCACCTCATTTAACCTCCATAGTTAGGAAGTCACACAAATGAAATCTGGGAGTCTGACTTGGTAAAGGGCAAGCATGAGGACCTGAGTTTAGATCCCCAGAACCACATAAAAGCTGGGCATGGAGGGCTGCAGAGACAGCGTAGCAGTAAAGGTGCTTGCTGTAAAGTCTTAACCTGTGTTCAACTCTCTAGATCCCACATAAGCCAGATGCACAAAATGACACAAGCTCAAGGTTGCACAGTATGCACTAGATTGAGCATGTGTCTGGAGTTCAGTTGCAGTGCCTGGAGGCCATGGTGCACCAGTTCTCTCCCTTTCCTCTCACATAAAAAAAATTTTTTGAAGCTGAGCATGGTGCCAGGTATGGTGGCACACACCTTTAATCTCAGCACTAGGTAAGCAGAGATGGAAGGACTGCTGTGAGTTCGAGGCCACCCTGAGACTACTTAGTAAATTCCAGGTCAGCCTGGGCTAGAGTGAGACCCTACTTAAAAAAAAAAAAAAAATACACCTGTACTGAACATATTTAGACAGCCTCCCTTCCTCCTCCTCTTTAAAATTTTTTTTTTTTTTCTGAGGTAGGGTGATCCTCCTACCTCTGCCTCCCAAGTGCTGGGATTAAAGGTGTGTGAAACCAAGCCCAGCCCTTCTACCTCTTCCTTTTTCTCCTCCTGTACCTCTTCTTCCACCTCCTCCCCACCCCTCTCCTCCCCACCCCCATTACTAGGGATTGAACCCAGGGCCTTGCACATACTAGGCAAGTACTCTATGGCTGAACTACATCCCAAGCCCTGGGTCTTTGTGGGTTTTTTTTTTTTTTTTCATGTCACTATTCCCTATATACTACAGGGTAAAGACTATTACCATAGTGTTTACATTGCTGTAGGCAACACTAATAATCTAGAGGTAATTTACAGATGTGTGTAACTTCCACACAAACACTGGGACATTTTCTGTATGGAACTGGAGTATCTTTAGTATCTTTGTGGGTCCTAGAGCCCTCCCCATGGGTAGCAAGGACCAACTACAATCCCTCAAGTCACAGAACAGCCTTCCTCAAAAAATGCAGCACCTGGGCTGGAGAGATGGCTTAGTGGTTAAGGCACCTTGCCTGCAAATCCTAAGGACCCAAGGTTTATTTCCCAGTACCTGTGCTAAGCCAGATGCACAAGGAGGCACATATATTGAGTTCATTTGCAGTGGTTAGAGGCCCTGGTGTGTCAATTCTCTCTATTTGCCTCTCTCCCTTACAGATAACTAAGTAAAAAATACATATTTTGGACAGGAGAGATGGCGAAACCTAAGGACTCAGGTTCAACTCCCCAGAACCCATGTAAGCTAGGTACACAAGGTTACACATGCATCTGGAGTTCATTTACAATAGCTGAAGGCCCTGGCACAACCATTCTCCCTCAGATAAATAAAATATACACACACACACACACACACACGCACCCACATATATGTTTTAATGCAACACCCAGGTTGTGACTGTTACTGAAATATACTTAAAGTTTATATTTTCCTTAAGCTTCCAAGCATTCTATTTAATAGTGAAATGCTTCAATTGTTCCTCTAACAAAGGAGGAGGAGCCAGGCGTGGTGGTGAACATATTTAGACAGCCTCCCTTCCTCCTCCTCTTTAAAAAAAATTTTTTTTTCTGAGGTAGGGTGATCCTACCTCTGCCTCCCAAGTGGGAGGGAGGCAGAGGTAGGAGGATCGCCATGAGTTCGAGGCCACCCCGAGACTACATAGTGGGCTAGAGTGAGACCCTACCTCGAAAAACCAAAAAATGAAAAAGGAGGAGGGTTGGGGAAGTAGTTCGGAGGCTAAAGGGGCTTGCTTGTGAAGCCTGCCAGCCCAGGTTCAATTCCCCTGTACCCACTTAACTCCAGATGCAAAGTGGCACGTGCATGTGAGCCCAAATCGCTGACAGTGGGAGGCAGAGCCAGAAGAATCAGAAGCTGAGAGGCCAGCTAGTCCACTGTTCACTTGTAGTGGCAAAAGCCTGTGTCAAAGAAAGCGAAGCGCAAAACACCTTATCCCGTCACCTCCATGTGCGTGCCTTGTCACACACAGCGGTACACATAAACGAGTTTTACATAGCATCCACTGCCCTCTCGGCTGTTCACTAGTGTGCAGGAACCTCACCAACACCCCTTAGAAAAAACGATGTTAAAAAAAAAAATCAAGGTGTGAATTGCACAGTCCACCTTCCCAGACACAATAAAGACATTTTAAAGTTCTATGTTCTCTTTCATGCCTCCCTCCCCTACCTCTGGGTGGTGTTTGTTTGCTTTTGTTAGTCTTGATTCTTTTTTTGTTTGTTTCTTATTTTTTCCGAGGTATGGTTTTGCTCTAGCCCAGGCTGACCTGGAATTTACTATGTAGACTCCCGCTGGCGTTGAACTCACTGCGATTCTCCTGCCTCTGCCTCCCAAGTGCTGAGAAAGCAGGCACCACTACGCCCAGATGTCTTGATTTCTGTCATTGTTTGAGCTAAGAGTTTCTACCTCATGGCAATCCTCCTGCCTCTGCCTCCCAACTGCTGGGATTAAAGATATATATCACCACACCTGGCTTCAAAATATTTTTTAATATTTTATTTATTTATTTATTTATTTTTGAGAGAAAGAGGCAGATAGAGAGGGAATGGGTGTGTCAGGTCCTCTAGCAAACAAACTGGCCCACAAGCTTCAGGGAATTCTTATGCATCTGGCTTATGTGGATACTGGGGAATCAAACCTTGGTCCTTAGGCTTTGCAGGCAAGCACCTTAACCACTAAGCTATCTCTCCAGCCTAGGATCCAGGTTTGACTCCCCAGAACTCAGGTAAGCTATATGCACAAGGTGACACATGCACACAAATGGTACATGCACACAAGCAGACACACACATTTGGAATTCATTAGCCATGGCTAAGGCCCTGGCATGCCAATTCTTTCTCTCTTGCTCTCTCTCACTCTTGCTCATAAAAAAAGAAATTAAAGGCAAATTCCACACAAAGGGAAATCTTGGCTATGGACATGGCTGTGTGTGTAAAAGTGCTTGCTATGCAAGCAAGACAGCCTGAAGCTGGTGGGCTAGCTAACCTGGCACGTGCAGTGGTGAACAAGAGAGTCTGCCCCAGACAAGGTGGAGGATAACCAACACCCAGGGTCACCTGCAAAGTGCCACATGTACATGGTGGAATATGCATGCCCACATGAACACATGCACAAAGAAAGTTTTTTAAAGATTTATTTGAGACAGAGAAGGAGAGAGTATTGTGAGAATGGGTGCCCCAGGGCTTCCAGCCACTACAAATAAACTCCAGAAGCATGCGCCACTATGTGCATCTGGCTTACGTGGGACCTAGAAAATCGAACATGGGTCCTTAGGCTTTGCAGGCATGCGCCTTAACCACTAATTTCTCCAGCCCCAATACTTTTTTTTAAGAAGTAAATAGATAAGTAAATCCTACCCACCACCAGTTCCCCACCACCACCGCCAAAAAAATGAAATCAAGAGAAACGTCCTCAATTCTTGTGAGGAAACCAGCTCAGCCTTGATAACGAAACTCTAAGAATGAAAATCACAGTCCACTTTCACTATTGAACACAGTAGGAAAAATGCCAAAGTACTAGCAAAATGAACCAAGTGTTATATGAAAAGGATACTTTACATCATGATCAGAATAAGTTTATTCCAAGAACAAAAAATATCACTCTAACGTTTGAAAACTTAACATTAATAGAATAAATCTTACAGTTTTTCCAGTAGATTCATAAAAAAATCATTTAATAAAATTCAGTATTTTTGTGTTATCTAAAAATGCTCTTAGAAAACTGGAAACACAAGAGTACTTTATTTTTTTTAATCTGCTTTTTTTGGAGGGTTTATTTTAAGGCAGGGTTTCTCGCCCCAGCTGACCTAAAATTCACAGTGATCCTCCTACCTCTGCCTCCCCAGTGCTGGGATTAAATATATACACCTGGTTTAATCTGCTTTTTTTTTTTTTTTTTTTTTTTTTGTAATTCTTTTATGAGAGAGAAAATTGGCGCACCAGGGCCTCCAGCCACTGAAATCAAACTCCAGACATATGGGCCCCTTGTGCACACATGCAACCTTGCATGTTTGCATCACCTTGTACTTCTGGCTTACATGGGACCTGGAGAGTCGAACCTGGGTCCTTAGGCTTCACAGGCAAGCACCTTAACTGCTAAGCCATCTCTCCCGCCCTCTGTCTGCTTTTTCACAAAAGCTTCCTTTGGAGCCTAGGAGACCAAGTTGCTCATAATCAGTGCTCCTGTTTAGAACTGTGCTGGGGACCCCAGACAATGCAGTGAGACAAGAAAAATGTCAACGTATTTCTTCAGACTAGCAAGTAACCAAAAAAAAAAAAAAAAAAATTATAACTGTAGTAACACCAAAGAAGAAAAAACCCTCACACATGAAATTGCTATATTTTCACAGAAAACTAAAAAGTACATAGAGGAAGAAATTTTAAAGACCTAACTAAAGGCTGGGGATATAAGTGGTCGAGTGTACTAGCATGCATGAGGCCCTAGATCAATCCCCAGTGACACACACACACACACACACACACACACACGAGCTAATAAGAGAATTCATCATTTCCATTAGAAAATGGCATTGTAAAGGTGTCAGTTGAAGGCTGGGTGTGGTGATGAGTGCGTGATTCCAGCAGCACTCAGGAAACTGAGACAGGAGGGTCACAAGTGTGAGACTAGCCTGGGCTACATAATGAGATTCTGTCTCAAAAGAAAATTGAGGGCTGGAAGGACGGCTTAGCAGTTAAGGCGCTTGCCTGGAAAGCCAAATGACCCAGGTTTGATTCCCCAGGACCCACATAAGTCATATGCACAAGGTGGCACATGAATCTGGAGTTTGTCTGCAGTGGCTTAAGGCCCTGGTGTGTTCATTCTATCTGCCTCTCTTTTTCTCTCAAATAAATAAATTTTTTAAAAATTGTGTCTCATGGTTTAAATCTGTACTTCTCTGATGCACAGAGTGTAATCTTTCTCAGTCTTTTTCTCTATGGAATTTCAAAAAACAAACTTTCCCTTTGTGTGTGTGTGTGTGTGTGTTTCTAGGTAGGGTTTCACTCTAGCTCCAGCTGACCTGGAATTCACTATGTAGTCTCAGGATGGCCTTGAACTCATGGAGATCCCCCTACTTCAGCCTCTGGAGTGCTGGATTAAAGGTGTGGGCCACCACACCCAGCCAATATTTTTGGTTTTTATTTTTTTAAGAGAGGGACGGGGAGAGAGAAAGAGGCAGATAGAATGGGCATGCCAGGTGAACTCCAGTCACATGTACCACCTTGTGCATCTGGCTTATGTAGGTACTGGGGAATCAAACCTGGGTCCTTAGGCTTTACCAGGCAAGCATCTTAACTGCTAAGCTATCTCTCCAGCCCAAGAAGCCTTCACTTTCTATGCGGCCACAACACAATGTATTTTCCTAAGGGGTTTCACTCTTGAGATAGTGTCACTATGCTGCCCAGGCCGATCTCAAACTTCTGAACTCAAACAGTCCTCCTCCCTCAGCTTCCCAAGCAGCTGGCACTACAGGGGCATGTTATCCTCTCCTGTTATCACTATGTGTTCAGAGCACATGCCACAGCAAATTTGTCAAGGCCAGACAGCAAACTCAAGTGTTGGTTCTCACCTCCCACCTTGTTTGCGGCAGGGTGTCTTGTAGGCCAGGAGAGTTGGCCTGCAAGCTTCCAGGAATTCTGTGTCCACTTCCCATCTTGCCCTGAGGCTCCCTGGGGTTACAACTGTGCACCGCCAAGTCTGGCTTTCCCTGAGTTCTGGGAACCCAAACTCAGGTCGCCAGTGCTTTTGCCTGCCTAGCCAACTCCCCAGCGCACTTTTGTGATTCTGTGATGCTAACACGCTGGAGCCCATCCTTAGCGCTGTTTTGTTTTGTTTTACAAGGTAGGGTCTCACTCTAGCCCAGGCTGACCTGGAATTCACTATTTAGTGTCAGGGTGGCCTTGAACTCATGGTGATCCTCCTACCTCTGCCTCCCGAGTGCTGGGATTAAAGGCATGTGCCACCATGTCAGGCCCGCTCTTAGACCTTTAATCCAACTCTGCTGTTAGGAATCCTTTCTCCCTCCAATCAAATGGCATTGTTTCAGTTGCTATCTTTCCACATATACTTGAAATGTTTTCTAATTTTTACTTGGGATGTTTTCTAGACTTTCTGTCATTTTTCACTGACAGTCCATATGTGGCGATGCCAAAACTGACTGTTGATGTGGTTTTATGGTTTTTCTTTTTCTTGGTTTGTCTAGGTAGGGTCTCACTCTAGCTCAGGCTGACCTGGAATTCACTATGTAGTCTCAAGGTGGCCTTGAATTCATGGCAATCCTACCTCTGCATGCCCAGTGCTGGGGTTAAAGGTGTGTACCACCATGCCTGGCGTTTCTTTTTTTTTTTTTTTTTTGTAGGTTTGGTAGAGCTGACCTGGAATTTATTATATAGTCTCAGGGTAGCCTCAACCTCATGGCAACTCTACCTCTGCCTTCAAAATGCTGGGATTAAAGGTGTACACCCTCATTTTTTTTTTTTTTTAGAAGGGGTTTCTCACTGAGTCAGCTAGACTAGCTAGCCAACTTGCCCTCTGTCTCTGCCTCCCTATAAAGCACTGGGATTACAAGGGCACACTACCACACCCAGCACTCTGACATGGGTGCTGGGGAGTGACACTCAGCTGCTCATGCCTGCATGGCCAGCGCTTTATCCACAGTCACCCTCCCAGCCCCTCATTTCTTTCTTTTTTTTTTTTTTTTTTTGGTTTTTCGAGGTAGGGTCTCACTCTGGTCCAGGCTGACCTGGAATTAACTCTGTAGTCTCAGGGTGGCCTTGAACTCATGGCAATCCTCCTACCTGTGCCTCCCGAGTGCTGGGATTAAAGGCGTGCGCCACCACACCTGGCTCATTTCTTCATTAAGGTTTTCACATTGGTTGTCGTGCTTGGGATCAAACCTGAAACCTTGTATATGCGGGAATTCACTCCATCACTAAACCCGCAGCCCAGTTTCTTCCTTTATTTTATTCATTTATTTGATAGAAAGAGACAGAAAGAGAAAGAGAGAGAGAGAGAACTGGCATACCAGGGCCTCCAGCCACTGGAAATGAACTCCAGATGCATGCGCCCCCTTGTGTTGCAACTGGCTAACATGGGTCCTGGAGAATCAAACAGGGATCCTTTGGCTTTGCAGGCAAATGCCTTAACTGCTAAGCCATCTTCTCCAGCCCATCCTTTTTTTTTTTTTAAGAGAGAGAGAATTGGTGTGCCAGGGCCTCAGCCATTGCGATCAAACTCCAGACACCGCACCACCTAGTGAGAATGTGTGACTTTGCACTTACCTCACCTTTGTGCATCTGGCTTATGTGGAATCTGGAGAGTTGAATGTGGGTCCTTAGGCTTTGCAGCAAGCACCTTAACCACTAAGCCATCTCTCCAGCCCTTTTTCAAATTATGTTTTGAGAGAGAATTGCCACACCAGGATCTCCAGCCACTGCCACCGAATTCCAGACACGTGCCACATTGTGCGCATGTGTGACCTTGCATCACTGGCTTATGTGGGACCTGGAAAGTTGAAATGGATCCTTAGACTTCGCAGACAAGTGCTTTAACTGCTGAGTCATCTCTCTAGTGCCTCTCCCCCGCACCCCCCCTTTTTTTTTTTTTTTTTTTTGCTTTTTGAGGTAGGGTCTCTATCTAGCCCAGTCACTATGTAGTCTTAGGCTGGACTCAAACTCACATACCTCTCCTCCTACCTCTCCCTCCCAGTGCTGGGATTAAAGGCATGTGCCACCATGCCTGGCTTTTGCCCTATTTTTAAAATCTTTACTTTGTGTTAGAGTTGCACTAGACATTTCATGATATTGCATCTTTCTTTCCAGATATCTTATTAGCTATTTTGTGTGTTTTGATGATCTTCTTTTCCTGTGCTGGGAATTGAACACAGAGCCTCACTTATGCCAGACAAGTACTTTGCCACTGAGCTATGTTCCCAGCCCACTTAAAAAAATGTATTATCATTTACAAGCAGGGGAGAGAGAATGGGCACAGTATGGCCTCTTGCCACCACAAACTATAGATGCATGTGCCACTATGTGCATCTGGCTTTTTACATGCGTACTGAGGATTTGAACCTGGGCTGTCAGGCTTGCAAGCAAGCACCTTAACCACTAAGCAATCTCTCCAGCCCCCACCAGCCCACTTTTAAAACAAATATTTTATTTATTTATTTATTTGAGAGAGAGAGAGGAAGAGGCAGAGAGAAAGAGAGAATGGGCATGCCAGGGCCTCCAGCCACTGAAAATGAACTCCAGGCATGTGCGCCCCCTTATGCATCTGACTTATGTGGGTCTTGGGTCCTGGGGAACCAAACTGGGGTCCTTAGGTTTCACAGGCAAGCACTTAACTGCTAAGCCATTTTCCCAGCCCATAAGCCCAATCTTAACAAGTAGGTCTTCATTTGGACCCAGATTTTTTATTTTTTATTTATTTATTTAATTTATTTATTTTTTATTTATTTATTTATTTATTTATTTATTTTTTTTTTTTTGGTTTTTCAAGGTAGGGTCTCACTCTAGCCCAAGCTAACCTGGAATTCACTATGTAGTCTCAGGGTGGCCTCAAAATCACACCAATCCTCCTACCTCTGCCTCCTACATGCTGGGATTAAAGACGTACGCCACCATGCCTGGCCCAGATTTTTTTTTTTTTTACAAATAATTTATTTTATACTTGAAACAAAAAATAAAAATTTCCACATCTAATCAAAGACTGAACAATTACTACAAACTTCACCTGGCAATAGTATATAATTTCTTCACATAAAGGTACAGAGAAGACAGTGTGGAAAGTTATCCAGATCTTTTTTTTTTTCCTGAAGTATATTTTAGATTTTACTTCTTTTATCATTATTATGGCTCAGGCTGACCTGGAATTCACTATGTAGTCTCAGGGTGTCCTCGAACTCATAGTGATCCTCCTACCTCTGCCTCCCGAGTGCTGGAATTAAAGGTGGAATGTGGAGCTTTTTGAATGCTAGCAGGCACTGTACCACAGGTCTATAATTCCAGCCCCTGCTATTGACTTTTGAATATTTACTTTGAATCCAGCCACTTTGCCAAGTTTGTCATGGACTCTGAGTATTCTAGTGAGAGAATCATGTGGTTTTCTTTCTTCTTTTACAGTGTTATAGATTCCTTGTACACAGTGCTGAGTTTCATTTCTTCACTTCTGTGTTTCTTTTTTCTTTGTCTTTGGATTTTTTACAGGGTAGGGTCTCACTCTAGCACAGGCTGACCTGGAACTCACTCTGTAGTTCCATCCTGGCCTTAAACTCACAGCAATCTGCCTATCTCTTATTTAAAAAAAATAATAAAGTTTTTATTTTGGTTTTTCAAGGTAGGTTCTCACTCTATCTAGCCCAGGCTGACCTAGAATTCACTATGTAGTCTCAGGGTGGCCTCGAACTCAGTGATCCTCCTAACTTAGCCTCCCAAATGTTGGGGTGAAAGGCGTGTGCTGCCATGCCCAGCCAGTTCTGTGTTTCTTTCTTTTCTTCCTTTCTTTCTTTCTTTCTTTCTTTCTTTCTTTCTTTCTTTCTTTCTTCCTTCCTTCCTTCCTTCCTTCCTTCCTTCCTTCCTTCCTTTCCTTCCTTCCTTCCTTCCTTCCTTCCTTCCTTCCTTCCTTCCTTCTTTCTTTCTTTCTTTCTTTCTTTCTTTTTTTTTGCTTTTTCGAGGTAGGGACTCACTCTCGCCCAGACTGACCTGGAATTCACTGTTGTCTCAGGCTGGCCTTGAACTCTCGGCGATCCACCTACTTCTGCCTCCCAAGTGCTGGGATTAAAGGCGTGCGCCACCACGCCCAGCTGTGTTTCTTACATTAGCTGGAATCCCACAAGTGCTGAGTTAGGGACACTGGCGCTGGTGATATGGGCCTGGGGTGAGTGCGGTGGCAAGCTTGGTAATCTCCACCTTCGGTGTCCTGCGGCAGCAGGGAGCCCGCCAGACATGCAGGACTTCAGAGCTGCAGGACCCACACTGCTACAAAGAACCACGCTGCGTGGGCGCACCTGCGCACACATCTGCGAGTGTGCACATATCAGCCTTATGTCCTTGACTGAACCAGGGGCTGCCTCTCAGCGAGACTAGGTGACTGGTGAGCCGCAATGATGCTGTTTGTGCCCCTCAGCAGTGGGGTTACAGGTATGTGTGGCCCCACCTAGTTTTTCATATGGGTTGCTGGGGATCAACCTCGGGCCCTCGTGCTTGCTCAGCTGGCACCCTGACCCACCGAGTGTCTGCATTTTCATGAGGTCCTCTAAGGGGCGACCGTCTAGATGATATTCCACGGTGTGCGACCCATTCAGGAGTCTGGTGAGAGCAGCATGGCTGTTGTGTGCTATCAAGTGCCACTTTGTCATTTACCAATCCTTCAAGACACTTCCTTCCCCTGTGGCGATCATGCATTTTGGTGCTCAAGTTCCCGATTCCAGACCGTCCTTGTGTGGCAGAACTCCAAGCCTTTCCTTACTGATGTCCAGTCTCTGCCACTTGGAGGAGAGCAGGCTGGGCCTTTCTTCAGCACCTGCCACAGAGGGCTGTGAGCGGCACCGGGCAGCCACCAGAAAGCCCCAGCTTCCATCGGAGCCGCCCAGCCTCGAGGGTTCAGCTCAGCCCTTCCTCCTCCCTCCCTCCCTCCCTCCCTCGCTGGCGTGCGCGCGCGCTCTCTCTCTCTCTCTCTCTCTCTGTCTCTCTCTCTCTCTCTCTCTCTTTCTCCCTCTCTCTCTCTCTGCAAACAGATGTGAATCCTGTGAAAATGGAAGGCCTTTCTCAGGACCGTGAGGGTACCTGTGTATCTCTCTGTAGTAGGCGTGTGGCCATGTGGGCGGGAAGGGCCTGGGCTCTGAATGCTCTCTAGTCAGGGCAGTCTTTCCCAAATGGAGACTCGGCCAACCCATTTTGGGGCCTGTGTGCCCAGGGCCACTCAGACTGTGGTTCTGCTGCACACAGATGGGAGAAGCAAGAAAGCCAAAGTATTCCTCCACAGTAGCAATGGCAGGTTACACACAGCATGCTGTGTTGCTTCCTGCTGGCTGATTTGATTTCTCTCAGCATGGGCAAGAGAACTGGGAAGAGAGGAGCTGTGTTCCTCTCAACTCTTTCCAGGGAGTGTGCACATTGGCAGCCAATCCCGGAACTGGCCATGTCCTTCAGACAATTCTGAAGATAATGAGCATGTCAGTCCCCTGGTGGTTGTGATCCCAGAGGTAAAGGTGAAGGCAGAGGTTCCAGGAAGACTGGGGGTTCTGCTGGGAGCCCGTCTCTCAGATTAGGATCCACCTGAGGGCTCAGTGGGGCTCAAGGCTCAAACATAGCCTGCTGCAGGCCGCATCGTTCGCTCTTGCCTTTACCCCTGTAGACAGCAGTTGGCCACAGTGGGGATCAGAGTCCACAGGAAGGGAGCAGCCTGGCCAGTGACCCCTTCAGGGGAGGTAGAGTGCCACCACCACATAGATGACCCAGCTGGTGGACACAAAGACCCCGAAGAGCAGGCTGAAGAGCACAAGCGAGCGGGCCTTCCGCGAGGCCTCCTCCGCCTGGGCCAGGTCACCCCTGCCCAGGGCTGCACGGGTCTGTAATGAGATGGGCCAGGTTGTGAAGGCAAGACCAGGAACCTTGCTGTCTCCCTCCCACCATGCCCTTGGAGCCAGGCCCCTGCTTCCCACCAGAAAACTCACACCCCAGGAAGGTCAGTAGCCCACCAGGCCCATAGCTCATAGGAGGGCAGGAGGGATAGTGGACATCACTGTTGGCACTGACACATGCTCCCAGCCTCCCTTTCTGCCACCTTACAGCAGTGCTCAGATGGGATCATTATTCCCCACTTTACCAGTGACAAAACAAAGGGTCAGCCAACTTAAGTGACCTGCCCAGGGTCAACTAATGGGTTAGCCAGAATTCACAATCCCACCTCTCAGCTGTCCACACAGCTGCTAATTCTCCATAAGCCTGGCTTTTGATGACCCAAAGGAGAGGTCTGACCAACCAAGCAAGGCCTGTGATCACAAGCCACCACCCAGAGAGGGGCCTTGCCTTCTTCTATCAGAAGGTCAGTGTCATCACACCAGCATCACAGAGCCCTTGAAGCTTGACCCTGTGCCAGGCATGTGGTCAATAAAGGAGAATGGGAAGAAAGAAGGGAGGAAGGAAGGTGAATGAGAGGAGATGAAAAGGTGTGAAAATAAAAACATGAAAACAGAACAGCCAGACGTGGTGGCACACACATTTAATCCAGCACTCAGGAAGCAGAGGTAGGAGGATCACCATGAGTTCGAGGCCACCCTGAGAATACAGGGTGAATTCCAGGTCAGCCTGGGCGAGAGTGAGACCCTACCTTGTAAAACCAAAAAAAAGAAGAAGAAGAAAAAGAAGAAAACAGAGGCAGAGGGAGGAAGATAGAGAAGACAAATGAAGGGAGGAAATGAAGGCTAGAGAAAAGGGAGGAGGTGGGATTATAGAAGGCTGTGAACAGGGTGAGTAGGCAGACGGATATTCATTAACGCGAGCGTGCTACAGGATGGAGGGTGATGACAGAGTCATGGACGCGTGTGTGCTAGCTGGATGGAGGGGATGACAGAGTCATGGACACGTGTGTGCTAGCTGGATGGAGGGGATGACAGAGTCATGGACACGTGTGTGCTAGCTGAATGGAGGGGATGACAGAGTCATGAACACATGTGTGCTAGCTGAATGGAGGGGATGACAGAGTCATGGACACGTGTGTGCTAGCTGGATGGAGGGGATGACAGAGTCATGAACACATGTGTGCTAGCTGGATGGAGGGGATGACAGAGTCATGAACACGTGTGTGCTAGCTGGATGGAGGGAGATGACAGAGTCATGAACACATGTGTGCTAGCTGGATGGAGGGGATGACAGAGTCATGAACACATGTGTGCTAGCTGGATGGAGGGGATGACAGAGTCATGGACACGTGTGTGCTAGCTGGATGGAGGGGATGACAGAGTCATGAACACGTGTGTACTAGCTGGATGGAGGGGGATGACAGAGTCATGGACACATGTGTGCTAGCTGGATGGAGGGGATGACAGAGTCATGAACACGTGTGTGCTAGCTGGATGGAGGGAGATGACAGAGTCATGAACACATGTGTGCTAGCTGGATGGAGGGGATGACAGAGTCATGAACACGTGTGTGCTAGCTGGATGGAGGGTGATGACAGAGTCATGGACGCGTGTGTGCTAGCAGGATGGAGGGAGATGACAGAGTCATGGACACGTGTGTGCTAGCTGGATGGAGGGGATGACAGAGTCAGGAACACGTGTGTGCTAGCTGGATGGAGGGGATGACAGAGTCATGGACACGTGTGTGCTAGCTGGATGGAGGGGATGACAGAGTCATGGACATGTGTGTGCTAGCTGGATGGAGGGGATGACAGAGTCATGAACACGTGTGTGCTAGCTGGATGGAGGGGGATGACAGAGTCATGAACACGTGTGTGCTAGCTGGATGGAGGGGATGACAGAGTCATGGACACGTGTTGCTAGCTGGATGGAGGGGATGACAGAGTCATGAAGACGTGTGTGCTAGCTGGATGGAGGGGATGACAGAGTCATGGACACGTGTGTGCTAGCTGGATGGAGGGGATGACAGAGTCATGAACACATGTGTGCTAGCTGGATGGAAGGGATGACAGAGTCATGAACACGTGTGTGCTAGCTGGATGGAGGATGACAGAGTCATGAAAACGTGTGTGCTAGCTGGATGGAGGGGATGACAGAGTCATGGACACATGTGTGCTAGCTGGATGGAGGGGATGACAGAGTCATGAACACATGTGTGCTAGCTGGATGGAAGGGATGACAGAGTCATGAACACGTGTGTGCTAGCTGGATGGAGGATGACAGAGTCATGAACACGTGTGTGCTAGCTGGATGGAGGGGATGACAGAGTCATGGACACGTGTGTGCTAGCTGGATGGAGGGGATGACAGAGTCATGAACACATGTGTGCTAGCTGGATGGAGGGGATGACAGAGTCATGAACACATGTGTGCTAGCTGGATGGAGGGGATGACAGAGTCATGGACACGTGTGTGCTAGCTGGATGGAGGGGATGACAGAGTCATGAACACGTGTGTGCTAGCTGGACGGAGGGGATGACAGAGTCATGAACACGTGTGTGCTAGCTGGATGGAGGGTGATTACAGAGTCATGAACACGTGTGTGCTAGCTGGATGGAGGGGATGACAGAGTCATGAACACATGTGTGCTAGCTGGATGGAGGGGATGACAGAGTCATGAACATGTGTGTGCTACCTGGATGGAGGGTGATGACAGAGTCATGGACACGTGTGTGCTAGCTGGATGGAGGGGATGACAGAGTCATGGACATGTGTGTGCTAGCTGGATGGAGGGGATGACAGAGTCATGAACACGTGTGTGCTAGCTGGATGGAGGGGGATGACAGAGTCATGAACACGTGTGTGCTAGCTGGATGGAGGGGATGACAGAGTCATGGACACGTGTGTGCTAGCTGGATGGAGGGGATGACAGAGTCATGGACACGTGTGTGCTAGCTGGATGGAGGGGATGACAGAGTCATGAACACATGTGTGCTAGCTGGATGGAAGGGATGACAGAGTCATGAACACGTGTGTGCTAGCTGGATGGAGGGATGACAGAGTCATGAAAACGTGTGTGCTAGCTGGATGGAGGGGATGACAGAGTCATGGACACGTGTGTGCTAGCTGGATGGAGGGGATGACAGAGTCATGAACACATGTGTGCTAGCTGGATGGAAGGGATGACAGAGTCATGAACACGTGTGTGCTAGCTGGATGGAGGATGACAGAGTCATGAACACGTGTGTGCTAGCTGGATGGAGGGGATGACAGAGTCATGGACACGTGTGTGCTAGCTGGATGGAGGGGATGACAGAGTCATGAACACATGTGTGCTAGCTGGATGGAGGGGATGACAGAGTCATGAACACATGTGTGCTAGCTGGATGGAGGGGATGACAGAGTCATGGACACGTGTGTGCTAGCTGGATGGAGGGGATGACAGAGTCATGAACACGTGTGTGCTAGCTGGACGGAGGGGATGACAGAGTCATGAACACGTGTGTGCTAGCTGGATGGAGGGTGATTACAGAGTCATGAACACGTGTGTGCTAGCTGGATGGAGGGGATGACAGAGTCATGAACACATGTGTGCTAGCTGGATGGAGGGGATGACAGAGTCATGAACATGTGTGTGCTACCTGGATGGAGGGTGATGACAGAGTCATGGACACGTGTGTGCTAGCTGGATGGAGGGGATGACAGAGTCATGGACACGTGTGTGCTAGCTGGATGGAGGGTGATGACAGAGTCATGGACACGTGTGTGCTAGCTGGATGGATGGGATGACAGAGTCATGAACACATGTGTGCTAGCTGGATGGAGGGGATGACAGAGTCATGGACACGTGTGTGCTAGCTGGATGGAGGGGATGACAGAGTCATGAACACGTGTGTGCTAGCTGGATGGAGGGTGATGACAGAGTCATGGACGCGTGTGTGCTAGCAGGATGGAGGGAGATGACAGAGTCATGGACACGTGTGTGCTAGCTGGATGAGGGGATGACAGAGTCAGGAACACGTGTGTGCTAGCTGGATGGAGGGTGATTACAGAGTCATGAACACGTGTGTGCTAGCTGGATGGAGGGGATGACAGAGTCATGAACACGTGTGTGCTAGCTGGATGGAGGGAGATGACAGAGTCATGAACACATGTGTGCTAGCTGGATGGAGGGGATGACAGAGTCATGAACACGTGTGTGCTAGCTGGATGGAGGGTGATGACAGAGTCATGGACGCGTGTGTGCTAGCAGGATGGAGGGGGATGACAGAGTCATGAACACGTGTGTGCTAGCTGGATGGAGGGAGATGACAGAGTCATGAACACATGTGTGCTAGCTGGATGGAGGGGATGACAGAGTCATGAACACGTGTGTGCTAGCTGGATGGAGGGTGATGACAGAGTCATGGACGCGTGTGTGCTAGCAGGATGGAGGGGGATGACAGAGTCAGGAACACGTGTGTGCTAGCTGGATGGAGGGGGATGACAGAGTCATGAACACGTGTGTGCTAGCTGGATGGAGGGGATGACAGAGTCATGGACACGTGTGTGCTAGCTGGATGGAGGGGATGACAGAGTCATGGACACGTGTGTGCTAGCTGGATGGAGGGGATGACAGAGTCATGAACACATGTGTGCTAGCTGGATGGAAGGGGATGACAGAGTCATGAACACGTGTGTGCTAGCTGGATGGAGGATGACAGAGTCATGAACACGTGTGTGCTAGCTGGATGGAGGGGATGACAGAGTCATGGACACGTGTGTGCTAGCTGGATGGAGGGGATGACAGAGTCATGAACACATGTGTGCTAGCTGGATGGAAGGGATGACAGAGTCATGAACACGTGTGTGCTAGCTGGATGGAGGATGACAGAGTCATGAAAACGTGTGTGCTAGCTGGATGGAGGGGATGACAGAGTCATGGACACGTGTGTGCTAGCTGGATGGAGGGGATGACAGAGTCATGTACACATGTGTGCTAGCTGGATGGAGGGGATGACAGAGTCATGAACACATGTGTGCTAGCTGGATGGAGGGGATGACAGAGTCATGGACACGTGTGTGCTAGCTGGATGGAGGGGATGACAGAGTCATGAACACGTGTGTGCTAGCTGGATGGAGGATGACAGAGTCATGAACACGTGTGTGCTAGCTGGATGGAGGGGATGACAGAGTCATGAACACATGTGTGCTAGCTGGATGGAGGGGATGACAGAGTCATGAACATGTGTGTGCTACCTGGATGGAGGGTGATGACAGAGTCATGGACACGTGTGTGCTAGCTGGATGGATGGGATGACAGAGTCATGGACACGTGTGTGCTAGCTGGATGGAGGGTGATGACAGAGTCATGAAGACGTGTGTGCTAGCTGGATGGAGGGGATGACAGAGTCATGGACACGTGTGTGCTAGCTGGATGGATGGGATGACAGAGTCATGAACACATGTGTGCTAGCTGGATGGAGGGGATGACAGAGTCATGGACACGTGTGTGCTAGCTGGATGGAGGGGATGACAGAGTCATGAACACGTGTGTGCTAGCTGGACGGAGGGGATGACAGAGTCATGAACACGTGTGTGCTAGCTGGATGGAGGGTGATTACAGAGTCATGAACACGTGTGTGCTAGCTGGATGGAGAGGATGACAGAGTCATGAACACATGTGTGCTAGCTGGATGGAGGGGATGACAGAGTCATGAACATGTGTGTGCTACCTGGATGGAGGGTGATGACAGAGTCATGGACACGTGTGTGCTAGCTGGATGGATGGGATGACAGAGTCATGGACACGTGTGTGCTAGCTGGATGGAGGGTGATGACAGAGTCATGAAGACGTGTGTGCTAGCTGGATGGAGGGGATGACAGAGTCATGGACACGTGTGTGCTAGCTGGATGGATGGGATGACAGAGTCATGAACACATGTGTGCTAGCTGGATGGAGGGGATGACAGAGTCATGGACACGTGTGTGCTAGCTGGATGGAGGGGATGACAGAGTCATGAACACGTGTGTGCTAGCTGGATGGAGGGTGATGACAGAGTCATGGACGCGTGTGTGCTAGCAGGATGGAGGGAGATGACAGAGTCATGGACACGTGTGTGCTAGCTGGATGAGGGGATGACAGAGTCAGGAACACGTGTGTGCTAGCTGGATGGAGGGTGATTACAGAGTCATGAACACGTGTGTGCTAGCTGGATGGAGGGGATGACAGAGTCATGAACATGTGTGTGCTAGCTGGATGGAGGGGATGACAGAGTCATGAACACGTGTGTGCTAGCTGGATGGAGGGGATGACAGAGTCATGAACATGTGTGTGCTACCTGGATGGAGGGTGATGACAGAGTCAGGAACACGTGTGTGCTAGCTGGATGGAGGGTGATTACAGAGTCATGAACACGTGTGTGCTAGCTGGATGGAGGGTGATTACAGAGTCATGAACACGTGTGTGCTAGCTGGATGGAGGGGATGACAGAGTCATGAACACGTGTGTGCTAGCTGGATGGAGGGGATGACAGAGTCATGAACATGTGTGTGCTACCTGGATGGAGGGTGATGACAGAGTCATGGACACGTGTGTGCTAGCTGGATGGAGGGGATGACAGAGTCATGGACACGTGTGTGCTAGCTGAATGGAGGGGATGACAGAGTCATGAACACATGTGTGCTAGCTGAATGGAGGGGATGACAGAGTCATGGACACGTGTGTGCTAGCTGGATGGAGGGGATGACAGAGTCATGAACACATGTGTGCTAGCTGGATGGAGGGGATGACAGAGTCATGAACACGTGTGTGCTAGCTGGATGGAGGGAGATGACAGAGTCATGAACACATGTGTGCTAGCTGGATGGAGGGGATGACAGAGTCATGAACACATGTGTGCTAGCTGGATGGAGGGGATGACAGAGTCATGGACACGTGTGTGCTAGCTGGATGGAGGGGATGACAGAGTCATGGACACGTGTGTGCTAGCTGGATGGAGGGGATGACAGAGTCATGAACACGTGTGTACTAGCTGGATGGAGGGGGATGACAGAGTCATGGACACATGTGTGCTAGCTGGATGGAGGGGATGACAGAGTCATGAACACGTGTGTGCTAGCTGGATGGAGGGAGATGACAGAGTCATGAACACATGTGTGCTAGCTGGATGGAGGGGATGACAGAGTCATGAACACGTGTGTGCTAGCTGGATGGAGGGTGATGACAGAGTCATGGACGCGTTTGTGCTAGCAGGATGGAGGGAGATGACAGAGTCATGGACACGTGTGTGCTAGCTGGATGGAGGGGATGACAGAGTCAGGAACACGTGTGTGCTAGCTGGATGGAGGGGATGACAGAGTCATGGACACGTGTGTGCTAGCTGGATGGAGGGGATGACAGAGTCATGAACACATGTGTGCTAGCTGGATGGAAGGGATGACAGAGTCATGAACACGTGTGTGCTAGCTGGATGGAGGGGATGACAGA
Source organism: Jaculus jaculus (assembly GCF_020740685.1). Classification (NCBI taxonomy): domain Eukaryota; kingdom Metazoa; phylum Chordata; class Mammalia; order Rodentia; family Dipodidae; genus Jaculus; species Jaculus jaculus. The sequence continues at coordinate 145,784,040 of NC_059102.1, read as the reverse complement.
GTCATGAACACGTGTGTGCTAGCTGGATGGAGGGGATGACAGAGTCATGGACACGTGTGTGCTAGCTGGATGGAGGGGATGACAGAGTCATGAACACATGTGTGCTAGCTGGATGGAAGGGATGACAGAGTCATGAACACGTGTGTGCTAGCTGGATGGAGGATGACAGAGTCATGAAAACGTGTGTGCTAGCTGGATGGAGGGGATGACAGAGTCATGGACACGTGTGTGCTAGCTGGATGGAGGGGATGACAGAGTCATGAACACATGTGTGCTAGCTGGATGGAAGGGATGACAGAGTCATGAACACGTGTGTGCTAGTTGGATGGAGGATGACAGAGTCATGAACACGTGTGTGCTAGCTGGATGGAGGGGATGACAGAGTCATGGACACGTGTGTGCTAGCTGGATGGAGGGGATGACAGAGTCATGAACACATGTGTGCTAGCTGGATGGAGGGGATGACAGAGTCATGAACACATGTGTGCTAGCTGGATGGAGGGGATGACAGAGTCATGGACACGTGTGTGCTAGCTGGATGGAGGGGATGACAGAGTCATGAACACGTGTGTGCTAGCTGGACGGAGGGGATGACAGAGTCATGAACACGTGTGTGCTAGCTGGATGGAGGGTGATTACAGAGTCATGAACACGTGTGTGCTAGCTGGATGGAGGGGATGACAGAGTCATGAACACATGTGTGCTAGCTGGATGGAGGGGATGACAGAGTCATGAACACATGTGTGCTAGCTGGATGGAGGGGATGACAGAGTCATGGACACGTGTGTGCTAGCTGGATGGAGGGGATGACAGAGTCATGAACACGTGTGTGCTAGCTGGATGGAGGGTGATTACAGAGTCATGAACACGTGTGTGCTAGCTGGATGGAGGGGATGACAGAGTCATGAACACATGTGTGCTAGCTGGATGGAGGGGATGACAGAGTCATGAACATGTGTGTGCTACCTGGATGGAGGGTGATGACAGAGTCATGGACACGTGTGTGCTAGCTGGATGGATGGGATGACAGAGTCATGGACACGTGTGTGCTAGCTGGATGGAGGGTGATGACAGAGTCATGAAGACGTGTGTGCTAGCTGGATGGAGGGGATGACAGAGTCATGGACACGTGTGTGCTAGCTGGATGGATGGGATGACAGAGTCATGAACACATGTGTGCTAGCTGGATGGAGGGGATGACAGAGTCATGGACACGTGTGTGCTAGCTGGATGGAGGGGATGACAGAGTCATGAACACGTGTGTGCTAGCTGGACGGAGGGGATGACAGAGTCATGAACACGTGTGTGCTAGCTGGATGGAGGGTGATTACAGAGTCATGAACACGTGTGTGCTAGCTGGATGGAGAGGATGACAGAGTCATGAACACATGTGTGCTAGCTGGATGGAGGGGATGACAGAGTCATGAACATGTGTGTGCTACCTGGATGGAGGGTGATGACAGAGTCATGGACACGTGTGTGCTAGCTGGATGGATGGGATGACAGAGTCATGGACACGTGTGTGCTAGCTGGATGGAGGGTGATGACAGAGTCATGAAGACGTGTGTGCTAGCTGGATGGAGGGGATGACAGAGTCATGGACACGTGTGTGCTAGCTGGATGGATGGGATGACAGAGTCATGAACACATGTGTGCTAGCTGGATGGAGGGGATGACAGAGTCATGGACACGTGTGTGCTAGCTGGATGGAGGGGATGACAGAGTCATGAACACGTGTGTGCTAGCTGGATGGAGGGTGATGACAGAGTCATGGACGCGTGTGTGCTAGCAGGATGGAGGGAGATGACAGAGTCATGGACACGTGTGTGCTAGCTGGATGAGGGGATGACAGAGTCAGGAACACGTGTGTGCTAGCTGGATGGAGGGTGATTACAGAGTCATGAACACGTGTGTGCTAGCTGGATGGAGGGGATGACAGAGTCATGAACATGTGTGTGCTAGCTGGATGGAGGGGATGACAGAGTCATGAACACGTGTGTGCTAGCTGGATGGAGGGGATGACAGAGTCATGAACATGTGTGTGCTACCTGGATGGAGGGTGATGACAGAGTCAGGAACACGTGTGTGCTAGCTGGATGGAGGGTGATTACAGAGTCATGAACACGTGTGTGCTAGCTGGATGGAGGGTGATTACAGAGTCATGAACACGTGTGTGCTAGCTGGATGGAGGGGATGACAGAGTCATGAACACGTGTGTGCTAGCTGGATGGAGGGGATGACAGAGTCATGAACATGTGTGTGCTACCTGGATGGAGGGTGATGACAGAGTCATGGACACGTGTGTGCTAGCTGGATGGAGGGGATGACAGAGTCATGGACACGTGTGTGCTAGCTGAATGGAGGGGATGACAGAGTCATGAACACATGTGTGCTAGCTGAATGGAGGGGATGACAGAGTCATGGACACGTGTGTGCTAGCTGGATGGAGGGGATGACAGAGTCATGAACACATGTGTGCTAGCTGGATGGAGGGGATGACAGAGTCATGAACACGTGTGTGCTAGCTGGATGGAGGGAGATGACAGAGTCATGAACACATGTGTGCTAGCTGGATGGAGGGGATGACAGAGTCATGAACACATGTGTGCTAGCTGGATGGAGGGGATGACAGAGTCATGGACACGTGTGTGCTAGCTGGATGGAGGGGATGACAGAGTCATGGACACGTGTGTGCTAGCTGGATGGAGGGGATGACAGAGTCATGAACACGTGTGTACTAGCTGGATGGAGGGGGATGACAGAGTCATGGACACATGTGTGCTAGCTGGATGGAGGGGATGACAGAGTCATGAACACGTGTGTGCTAGCTGGATGGAGGGAGATGACAGAGTCATGAACACATGTGTGCTAGCTGGATGGAGGGGATGACAGAGTCATGAACACGTGTGTGCTAGCTGGATGGAGGGTGATGACAGAGTCATGGACGCGTGTGTGCTAGCAGGATGGAGGGAGATGACAGAGTCATGGACACGTGTGTGCTAGCTGGATGGAGGGGATGACAGAGTCAGGAACACGTGTGTGCTAGCTGGATGGAGGGGATGACAGAGTCATGGACACGTGTGTGCTAGCTGGATGGAGGGGATGACAGAGTCATGAACACATGTGTGCTAGCTGGATGGAAGGGATGACAGAGTCATGAACACGTGTGTGCTAGCTGGATGGAGGGGATGACAGAGTCATGAACACGTGTGTGCTAGCTGGATGGAGGGGATGACAGAGTCATGGACACGTGTGTGCTAGCTGGATGGAGGGGATGACAGAGTCATGAACACATGTGTGCTAGCTGGATGGAAGGGATGACAGAGTCATGAACACGTGTGTGCTAGCTGGATGGAGGATGACAGAGTCATGAACACGTGTGTGCTAGCTGGATGGAGGGGATGACAGAGTCATGGACACGTGTGTGCTAGCTGGATGGAGGGGATGACAGAGTCATGAACACATGTGTGCTAGCTGGATGGAAGGGATGACAGAGTCATGAACACGTGTGTGCTAGTTGGATGGAGGATGACAGAGTCATGAACACGTGTGTGCTAGCTGGATGGAGGGGATGACAGAGTCATGGACACGTGTGTGCTAGCTGGATGGAGGGGATGACAGAGTCATGAACACGTGTGTGCTAGCTGGATGGAGGGGATGACAGAGTCATGAACACATGTGTGCTAGCTGGATGGAGGGGATGACAGAGTCATGGACACGTGTGTGCTAGCTGGATGGAGGGGATGACAGAGTCATGAACACGTGTGTGCTAGCTGGACGGAGGGGATGACAGAGTCATGAACACGTGTGTGCTAGCTGGATGGAGGGTGATTACAGAGTCATGAACACGTGTGTGCTAGCTGGATGGAGGGGATGACAGAGTCATGAACACATGTGTGCTAGCTGGATGGAGGGGATGACAGAGTCATGAACATGTGTGTGCTACCTGGATGGAGGGTGATGACAGAGTCATGGACACGTGTGTGCTAGCTGGATGGAAGGGATGACAGAGTCATGGACACGTGTGTGCTAGCTGGATGGAGGGTGATGACAGAGTCATGAAGACGTGTGTGCTAGCTGGATGGAGGGGATGACAGAGTCATGGACACGTGTGTGCTAGCTGGATGGATGGGATGACAGAGTCATGAACACATGTGTGCTAGCTGGATGGAGGGGATGACAGAGTCATGGACACGTGTGTGCTAGCTGGATGGAGGGGATGACAGAGTCATGAACACGTGTGTGCTAGCTGGATGGAGGGTGATGACAGAGTCATGGACGCGTGTGTGCTAGCAGGATGGAGGGAGATGACAGAGTCATGGACACGTGTGTGCTAGCTGGATGAGGGGATGACAGAGTCAGGAACACGTGTGTGCTAGCTGGATGGAGGGTGATTACAGAGTCATGAACACGTGTGTGCTAGCTGGATGGAGGGGATGACAGAGTCATGAACACGTGTGTGCTAGCTGGATGGAGGGGATGACAGAGTCATGAACACGTGTGTGCTAGCTGGATGGAGGGTGATTACAGAGTCATGAACACGTGTGTGCTAGCTGGATGGAGGGGATGACAGAGTCATGAACACGTGTGTGCTAGCTGGATGGAGGGGATGACAGAGTCATGAACATGTGTGTGCTACCTGGATGGAGGGTGATGACAGAGTCATGGACACGTGTGTGCTAGCTGGATGGAGGGGAAGACAGAGTCATGAACACGTGTGTTTTCCAGCTGGATGGAGGGTGATAACAGAGTCATGGACACGTGTGTGCTAGCTGGATGGAGGGGATGACAGAGTCATGAACACATGTGTGCTAGCTGGATGGAGGGGATGACAGAGTCATGAACACATGTGTGCTAGCTGGATGGAGGGGATGACAGAGTCATGGACACGTGTGTACTAGCTGGATGGAGGGGATGACAGAGTCATGAACACATGTGTGCTAGCTGGATGGAAGGGATGACAGAGTCATGAACACATGTGTGCTAGCTGGATGGAGGGGATGACAGAGTCATGGACACGTGTGTGCTAGCTGGATGGAGGGGATGACAGAGTCATGGACATGTGTGTGCTAGCTGGATGGAGGGGGATAACAGAGTCATGAACACATGTGTGCTAGCTGGATGGAGGGGATGACAGAGTCATGGACACGTGTGTGCTAGCTGGATGGAGGGGATGACAGAGTCATGAACACGTGTGTGCTAGCTGAATGGAGGGTGATGACAGAGTCATGAACACGTGTGTGCTAGCTGGATGGTGGGTGATAACAGAGTCATGGACACGTGTGTGCTAGCTGGATGGAGGGGGAAGACAGAGTCATGGACACGTGTGTGCTAGCTGGATGGAGGGTGATAACAGAGTCATGGACACGTGTGTGCTACCTGGATGGAGGGGATGACAGAGTCATGGACACATGTGTGCTAGCTGGATGGAGGGGATGACAGAGTCATGAACACATGTGTGCTAGCTGGATGGAGGAGGATGACAGAGTCATGAACACGTGTGTGCTAGCTGGATGGAGGAGATTACAGAGTCATGGACACGTGTGTGCTAGCTGGATGGAGGGGATGACAGAGTCATGGACACGTGTGTGCTAGCTGGATGGAGGGGATGACAGAGTCATGGACACGTGTGTGCTAGCTGGATGGAGGGGATGACAGAGTCATGGACACGTGTGTGCTAGCTGGATCGAGGGGATGACAGAGTCATGGACACGTGTGTGCTAGCTGGATCGAGGGGATGACAGCGTCATGGACACGTGTGTGCTAGCTGGATGGAGGGATGACAGAGTCATAGACACGTGTGTGCTAGCTGGATGGAGGGGATGACAGAGTCATGGACACGTGTGTGCTAGCTGGATGGAGGAGGATGACAGAGTCATGGACACGTGTGTGCTAGCTGGATGGAGGGGATGACAGAGTCATGGACACGTGTGTGCTAGCTGGATAGAGGGATGACAGAGTCATAGACTCATGTGTGCTAGCTGGATGGAGGGGATGACAGAGTCATGGACATGTGTGTGCTAGCTGGATGGAGGGGGATAACAGAGTCATGGACACGTGTGTGCTAGCTGGATGGAAGAGGATGACAGAGTCATGGACACGTGTGTGCTAGCTGGATGGAGGGGATGACAGAGTCATGAACACGTGTGTGCTAGCTGGATGGAGGGGATGACAGAGTCATGGACATGTGTGTGCTAGCTGGATGGACGGGATGACAGAGTCATGGACACGTGTGTGCTAGCTGGATGGAGGGGATGACAGAGTCATGGACACGTGTGTGCCAGCTGGATGGAGGGATGACAGAGTCATGGACACGTGTGTGCTAGCTGGATGGAGGGGGATAACAGAGTCATGGACACGTGTGTGCTAGCTGGATGGAGGAGGATGACAGAGTCATGAAGACGTGTGTGCTAGCTGGATGGAGGGGATGACAGAGTCATGAACACATGTGTGCTAGCTGGATGGAGGGGATAACAGAGTCATGTACACGTGTGTGCTAGCTGGATGGAGGGGATGACAGAGTCAGGAACACGTGTGTGCTAGCTGGATGGAGGGTGATGACAGAGTCAGGAACACGTGTGTGCTAGCTGGATGGAGGGGAAGACAGAGTCATGAACACGTGTGTTTTCCAGCTGGATGGAGGGTGATGACAGAGTCATGATCACGTGTGTGCTAGCTGGATGGAGGGAGATGACAGAGTCATGAACACGTGTGTTCTAGCTGGATGGAGGAGGATGACAGAGTCATGAACACGTGTGTGCTAGCTGGATGGAGGGTGATGACAGAGTCATGAACACGTGTGTGCTAGCTGGATGGAGGGTGATGACAGAGTCATGAACACGTGTGTGCTAGCTGGATGGAGGGTGATGACAGAGTCATGAACACGTGTGTGCTAGCTGGATGGAGGGGATGACAGAATCATGAACACGTGTGTGCTAGCTGGATGGAGCGTAATGATAGAGTCACGTAGAAATTCATGCTAGCAGTATTGAGGGTGAGTGGATGATATAGTCATGGACACATGCCTGCTACCAGGATGGTTGGTGAATAGGTACCAATGCAACCAGGTAATTGGACAGAAGGACAGCTGAGTTGGCTGGATAGATGTGCACACTCTATGCCCACCTATTGTTGACGAAACCTTTTTTGTTTTATAACTATTTACTAAAGGTAAATAATACGTTTGTTATTTCAGAACTTTCTAGGATGAATTTGAAGGGCAGGGTCATTGAAAGGACAGAGAAGTAGGCACCCAAACAATAATGAGTAAGCTTCGCCAGTGGGCAGGAGTTCCCCAGTCCCACCCTGTTGCTGGCAGAAGCCACATGCTGCCTGAGGCTGGCCGGGCCGGCCCATCCCCTACCTCGTGGGAGTACACGATGGCGATAAGCCCGGTTAGCAGGCAGCAGAACAGGGTCACCAGCACCGACTCCATCATGAAGTCCTTGGGCAGTGGCCTATGCTCCACAGTGGGCGTCGGCCCAGCCACCACGGGGCTGCTGTACTGCTGGGACAAAGCCACCCCGGTGAGGATCCATGGATGGTCACCCTGTCTCTACAGTCCCTTTCAAGAGAGCAGACACTCATTCCCCAGCCCCAATAAAGCCCCTCAGGTCCACCCAGTACACCCTGCCCTGCCTAGGACGGGTCCCAGCCCCCACACCTCCTGGGGACCTCTAACCTCTTCTCCACAGGAAGCCTTTTTCCTTGCCTTGCCTTGCCTTTTCTCTTCTTTCTTTGGTGTGTGTATGTGTATGTGCAGACGCACAGGAGTGGAGACCACAGGTCTTCAGGACTGCTCTATTGATCTTGCACTCGATCTTCCCAAGACAGAATCTCTCACAGAACCCGGTGCTCCCTGTTTTTCCACTAGACTGGCTGACCAGAGAGCCCCAGTGAGCCTCCTGTCTCAACCCCTCTCCTCTCAGCATTGGGCCATGCCCTGCTTTTTATTCGGATGCTGGGATCAAACTCAAATTGTCATGTTTACACAGCAAGCTCTCTAACCCACTGAGCCATCTCCTAGACCCCTTATTTTATTTTTCTTTTTTCCTGTTTTTGTTTGTTTAGGTTTTTCAAGGTAGGGTCTCGCTCTAGTCCAGGCTGACATGGAATTCACTATGTAGTCTCAGGCTGGCCTCCAACTCAAGTCAATCCTCCTACCTCTCTAGCTCCCAAATGTGGGATTAAAAGCGTGTGCGTGCCTTTAATCCCAGCACTTGGAAGTCAGAGGTAGGAGGATCACTGTGAGTTCGAGGCCACCCTAAGTCTACATAGTGAATTCCAGGTCAGCCTGAGCTAGAGTGAGACCCTGTCTGAAAGAGGGGGAGGGGAAGGGGAATGAGGGAGGGAACAAAGGAAAGTGAATATAGTTGCTGGAGATAGAGGGAGGAGGAGCTCAAGGCCATCCTTTGCAACACAACGAATTCAAGGCCAGCTTGGGCTACATGAGACCCCCGTGTCAGGCCATCACCTCCAGGGACCTTCCCCTCAGGCACCAAAGCACCACACTCAACCCCGTCCATCCCAGAGGCACCAGGATGACCGCCCGGCAGACCCGGCTGCCCAGCGCTCACCGCAGGGAAGGGGAAGGCGGCTCCGGCGGCGGTGGGCGGCGGGAAGAGCGGGCCGGGTGGCGGCGGGTAGAGCGCGGCGGGCGAGGGCGCGGGTGCGGGCTGGAAAAGCACGGGCACCTGCGGGAAGGGCGGGTAGAGCAGCGCCACGGCTTTGGGGTCTGGCGGCGCGTAGGGCGGAGGTTCACCTACGAACCCGATGGGGGGCATCGCGCCACCCGCCGCCTTGGGCCCAGGCTCGCCCGGTATGAGCGCGGGGTTCCCTGGATCCCGTTCGCCGTCCTCAGCGGCCGCCGCGGCCTCGTCCTCGCCGGGCCCCGCGTCCTCATCCAGGAGCTGCGGGCGGCGCGGGAGCTGCGGGAGCTCGGGGCGCGCAGCGCTCTGGGGGTCCTCAGCGGCTGCAGGGTGCTCGGGACTCCGCGGGTCTTCTGGGGCTGCAGAGCCGTCGCCCCGTTTCGTGTCCGGATCTAGGGCAGAAATGGCAGGGATGTGAAGCCTTAGAGCACCCAGGCTGATCCCCGCGCGCATCTGGGGTGCTGTTTCCCCCAGCCGAGTGGCACCAGAGCTGGGCCCTCCGCTTCCCAGTCTGGGCAAGAGCCTGCCACGAGCTCTAACCGAGTGGACGCTGTCACCGTTTGCAAGAAAGAGCTTTACAACAGTGTCTCTCTGGCTGGGGAGGAATGCAGAGGGTCAGTTGGAGGTGGAGAGTGGCAAAGGTCTGACCGGGCAAGGCAAGGATACCTGGACGCTTAGAAATGGATGACCAATACACCATGAAGAGAACATAGCAAGAGACATGGGATGTCACTGCTGAGATTGATTAAAGTCACTTGGCTTGCAAAATCTGTTGGCCCAGGTTCAATTTATATTCTTTATTTCTTTCTTTACATATTGCCTTTTATATCGAGAGAGAGAGAGAGAGAGAGAGAGAGAGAGAGAGAGGGCGGGCGGGCGCGCAAGCGAGAGCGTGCCCAGGGCCTCTTGCTGTAGTAATAGAACTCCAGACACAAGCGCTGCTTTGTACATCTGGCTTTATATAGGTACTGAGGAGTTGAACCTGGGTTCCCAGCTTTACAAACAAGCACCTTTTACCATTGAACCATCTCCCCAGATCCTAGGGTTCAATTTTCAATTCCCCAGCCACCCACCTAATAAAAAAAAAAAAAAAAAAAAACACGGTATGGGTATTTATTTACAGTGGCATGCATGCATGCAAATAAAATAAAGGTATGTGGCTTCTCACTTGCTCTCCTACTGTCTCAGTGTCTCCCTAAGAGGAAGCAAAGGCACCATACTGTGCGAAGTCCCCCTGCAGGGGCCTCAGGCCTAGGATGCCAAAGAACTGAAACCAGCCAATGGCCTACAGCCAAAAGCCAGGCAGTGAGATTGGAAGCAAGATCTTCTGCCCTAATAAATTTCATGTTTCTGTGGTTTGGTTTTTTTGTTTTGTTTCCCTCTTTTTTTTTTTTTTGGTTTGTTTTTCAAGGTAGGATTTTGCTCTATCTCAGGCTGACCTGGAATTCACTTGATAGTCTCAGGGTGACCTTGAACTCACAGGCGGTCCTCCTACCTCTGCCTCCCAAGTGCTGGGACTAAAGACATGTGCCACCACGCCTGGCTTATGGGTTTGTTTTTTTTTAAATTTTTGTTCATTTTTATTTGGGAGTGACACAGAGAGAGAAAGAGGCAGATAGAGAGAGAGAGAATGGGCGTGCCAGGGCTTCCAGCCACTGCAAACAAACTCCAGATGCATGCACCCCCTTGTGCATCTGGCTAACGTGGGTCCTGGGGAATCAAGCCTTGAACCGGGTCCTTAGGCTTCACAGGCAAGCACTTAACTGCTAAGCCATCTCTCCAGCCTGTGGTTTGGTTTTTGATGGTCTAGCTACAGAGCCCAGGCTAGCTCTGAACTCTCTGTCTTCCTCTCTGTCCCCTGAGTGTTTGGAGTACAGGCATGTGTCACCACAGGCCCTCTTGAGTCTTGAGATGACCAATGTGCCTCATGAGAAATGAGCCGTAGCGAAACTCCTGAGTCCCGGCTCCAAGTAAAAATGGCTTGTTTTAAGCTTCACGTTTAGAGGGAATTTGTAATGCAGCAGTAGGGTGTGATGGGATTGCTTCACAATAAAAGGAATGAACTGAAAGCACACAGCATGGTTGAATCTCAAAATCACCCATACCACACCACAGAAAGCTGCCACAGGGAACTTTGAGCCAGGACTCCATTTTCAAAAAGCCTAGAAAATGTGACCTAGCTGAGTGTGGTGACACATGCCTTTAATCCCAGCACTTGGGAGGCAGAGGTAGGAGGATCACTGTGAGTCCAAAGCCACCCTGGAACGACATAGTGAATTCCAGGTCAGTCAGTACTAGAGCAAAACCCTACCTCAAAAAGAAAAAAGAAAAAGAAAGAAAGAAAGAAAATGTGATGAAAATGTGATCTAGAGTGAAGATAGTGGTGGATAAAGACCAGGATGAAGGAGGAATTGCCAGGACAAAGGAAGCTAGGGTGGTGTTTCATTAGTCCTGACCTAGCGTAAACGTTAGCTTGTGTGATATTTCAAAACTGACCAAAATGCATGTGTCAACTATGTGCAGTGTGTACTTAGATACCTCATAGTCAAAGCATTAAGAAACTTGTGAAGGGGCTGGAGAGATGGCTTAGCGGTTAAGCACTTGCCTGTGAAGCCTAAGGACCCCGGTTCGAGGCTCGGTTCCCCAGGTCCCACGTTAGCCAGATGCACAAGGGGGTGCACGCGTCTGGAGTTCGTTTGCAGAGGCTGGAAGCCCTGGCGCGCCCATTCTCTCTCTCTCCCTCTATCTGTCTTTCTCTCTGTGTCTGTCGCTCTCAAATAAATAAATTAATTAATTAATTTAAAAAAAAAAAGAAACTTGTGAAGGACCAGGCATGGTGGTACATGCCTTTAATCCCAGCACTCAGGAGGCAGAGGTAGGAGGATTGCCATGAGTTCGAGGCCACCCTGAGACTACATAGTGAATTCCAGGTCAGCCTGGGCTAGAGGGAGACCCTACCTTGAAAAACCAAAAGCAACAACAACAACTAAAAGAAAAGACAGAAGGCAAAACTCAAAACTCACCAAAGTGCTGAGAAGTGACAGTGGAGTGTTCAGCACTGAGATCCCTCCCTCCCTCCCTTCCTCTCCCCCCCCCCCTCTTCCAAGGTAGAGTAGCTCTAGTCCAGGCTGACCTAGAATTCACTGTGTGGTCTCAGGCTAGCCTCAAACTCACAATGATCCTCTTACCTCTGCTTCCCAAGTGCTGGGATTAAAGGCATGAGCCACCATTCCTGCTAAGTGAAGCATCTCTATCACACCCTCCAAGGACATTGCGGGAGAGGTAACAGAAAGAATGTAAGAGCCAAAGGACGGGAGAACTGCTTTGCCATACATTGCATCCATGACCTCACAGTGGCTGATGCTACCTACACAAGACCTGCATAATAGGAGGAGGGAGAAAAATGACATCAGAATAGAAAAAGCCAGGTGTGGTGATGCATTTTAGCCCTTGGGAAACTGAGGATTGCTGTGAGTTCAAGGCCACCCTGAGACTACATAGTGAATTCCAGTTCCCCTGGGCTAGAGTGAGATAGCACCTTGAAAAACCAAAAAAAAGAGAGAGAGAGAGACTAGTTGGAAAAAAAGAAGGAATTCAGTAGATTCAGTAGAGGGGAGGTTTGTGGGAGGGTGGTAGGATGGAATTATAGACATAATTTATATTTAAGAAAGTTATTAAGGGCTGGAGAGATGGCTGAATGGCTAAGGTGTTTGCCCACAAAGCCAAAGGACCTAGGGTTCAATTACTTAAGACCCACGTAAGCCAGATGCACAAGGTGGCACATGCATCTGGAATTTGTTTGCAGCAACTGGAAGCCCTGGGATGCTCTACCTGCCCCCCCCCCCCCCACCAATAAGTAAAAATTAAAAAGAAAGTTGTCAGTAAAAAAGTTTAAAACACAAGGCACCAGGCATTTACACCACACATATTTCATACACACACACCAAAAAAAGAGGGCTGGAGAGATGGCATAGTGATTAAGGCACTTGCCTATGAAGCCTAAGGACTCACGTTCGACTCTCCAGATTCCACATAAGCCAGACACACAAGATGATGCAAACAAAAGGTCACACATGCACACAAGATTGCCCACATGTTTGGAGTTCTATTGCAGTGGCTGGAGGCCCTGGCGTGCCAATTGTCTCTCTCATAGAAAATTTTTTAAAAGAAAAAAAAAAAAAGGAAGAAGTGAAAGTGGGGGATAGAAACACTGGTGGGGGCTGGGTTCAAGCCCTCAGCAACCCCCCAAAAAGCCTGACAGGCATCAATTTGCAGCAGCAAGCAACCCTAACACACACACCCAAACATACAAACAAAAATTTTTAAGAGACAAGAAATTAAAACTTGGTTTGGGCTGGAGAGATGATTCAGCGGTTAAGGTGCTTGCCTGACAAGCCTAATGACTGGAGTATGAGTCCCCAGTACCCACATAAAGCCAGATGCACAGGGTAGCACCTGCACCTGGAGTTTGTTTGCAGCAGCTAGAGGCCCTGTTGCGTTCATTCTTTCTTTGCTGGTGCCCGCCTTTAATCCTAGCATTAGCATTTGGGAGACAGAGGAAGGAGGATCGCCGTAAGTTCAAGGCCACCCTGAGACAACATAGTGAATTCCAGGTCAGCCTGGGTAGAGTAAGACCCTACGGGGGTGGGGGGGGGGACATAAAAACAAAAAAAAAACTTAGGCTGGAGAGATGACTTAGTGGTTAAGGTGCTTGCCTGCAAAGCCGAAGGACCCACGTTCGATTTCCCAGGACCCAAGTACGCCATATGCACAAAGTGGTGCATGCATCTGGAGTCTGTTTGCAGAGGCTGGAGGGCCTAGAATGCGCGTTCTTTCCCTCTCCTTCCCTCCCTCCCTCCCTCCCTCTTTCTCTCTCAATAATTTTTTTTTTAATGAAAAAAAAAACAACTTGGTTTAAGGACTGCACGTTGAGGTCCACTTTTTTATGAGGACTCTTTCAGTGACCAGGCAGACCACAAAGAATGGGGACCCCCCAGCAGCCAGCCTGCCAGTCCCCTTCGCACCAGCCCAGGTGAGCTGGTCTGGCAGGTGCAGATATGGGACCTGGGGCCTGGAGCTCACCCTCTGGCCTCTTTCCATCGTCCGGTTAGAACAGCAACAGCGAGCCTGTATCCAGGCTTGGTTCCAGGTGTAGAACTCCCCAAGTGCACTTTCCTCCCCATCACACAAGAGAGGGAACTGGGGATACGTCAAGCGCCACTGCAGAGGGAGTCTGTCCCTTGAGGACTCGGTCCCAGGAATGCCGAGCCCCTGACCCAGTTATCATAACAAAAACCGCAGTTTCCCTGGATCCCGCCAGGGCAAATACCTGGCCCGATTGCCCGGAGATAGAGCCGCCGAGTAAATAAACCTGCTGGCAGCGCTGCCCGCTTCGGCCTGGGGTTCTCGGGTTCAGGACACTGGAGCCGGCGGAGACATTCCAGCCTGGCTTGGGGCGGGGCTGGGGGGAGGAATGCTCTCAGATCTCGGGGGGGGGGGTCCTTGAGTCTGGGGTGGGGGTCCCAAGTTTGGAGGACCCAGGAAGCACAGCGGACCCAGCATGTCCTGGCGCAGGTGCAGGTAGTCCGATGAGCCTCGGTCAGGCTCTCCCGGCCGGCCTGGGACTCCCGAGCGCGGAAATGGGGGTCTCGGCCCCCGACCGGCCGCTGGGGTGTGTGGCCGCGGTGAGGTCCTCCAGGTGTCGCCTCGGCTGCACATCCCTCCCGCCCCGGCTCCGGCGCGCCTCCCCAGCCGTCGCTGGGATCCGGCCTGCGTGGTCGCTCCGCATCTCCCTACCTCTCCTAAGTCCGGCTCTGCCTGCCTCCCGGGCCAAGATCGCCCCTTCCTCCAGCTCGGGGAGGGTCGTCAGCCGGGCCCAAGGGGGTGAACAAAGCCACCTCGCAAAGGCTGCCCGGACCCCTGCTGCCCCCCCCACCCCACCCCGCCCCCAGCTGCCCTTCCCCTGCAGTCCCCGGGCCTGCGGGACAGCGCGAGTTCCTGAACTTTCCACCGCAGCCTTCGGGTCCCCGGGAATGGGGGTGCTGTGGGCGGGGTGTGCGGGGACCGCGAGTCCCCATCGGTCGGGGCGCGGCGACCCGGGGACCCCTCACCTGCGTCCATGGCGCGCCGGCGGCTCGGGTCCTCGCGCCTCTCTCCTCCCGGCTCGCTCGGCGGCGCCGGCTCGGGCTCGGGTTTCCTGGTGGTTAATAATTGACCGCCTTGTTTGCCCACCACCCGCTCGCGCCCTGGCGCCCGGGGCCCGGCCGAGTCTTCCCCGTCCCGGCCGCGGCGGGGTCGGAGGCCAGGATCCGCTTGGTGGAGACTTGCGCAGCTGCGGGGACCAGAGGTGCCAGGAGGAGAGCCACCGCGAGAATGGGGACAGACAGGCGGCACAAGTGTGCACGGGCATCGTTGGCAGGGCCAGCGCGAGACTATAGGGAGTGGAGGAGATTGGGCCGGCGGAAGGCCAAACCAGTGTACTTGTGACGACCCACCGTAAGGCCAGGTCTTTTTCCTTTCCTTTTCTCTTCTTTTCTTTTCTCTTCTCTTCTCTTTTCTTTTCTTTTCTTTTCTTTCTCTTCTCCTTTTTTATTTCTTTTCTTCTTTCCTTTCCATTATATATATGTTGTTCTTGTTTTTCTGTTTTTCGAGGTAGGGTCTCACTCTAGCTCAGGCTGACCTGGAATTTACTATGTAGTCCCTGGGTGGCCCTGAACTCACAGCGATCCTCCTACCTCTGCCTCAGGAGTGCTGGGATTAAAGGCGTGCGCCATCATGCCGGGCTTCATGTACATTTTTTGTTTGTTTGTTTGTTTTGGTTTTGTTTCTCGAGGTAAGGTCTCACTCTAGCCCAGTCTGACCTGGAATTCACTCTGTAGTCTTAGGGTGGCCTCTAACTCAGGTGATCCTCCTACCTCTGCCTCAGAAGTGCTGGCATTAAAGGCGTGCGACACCACGCCTGGCCTCTTATATATATTTTTCTTTCCTCGTTTCATTTTTTTTCTCTCTTCCCTCCTCTCTTCTCTTCTGTGTGATGTGCCTGTGTGTATGTATGTGTGCTCATGTGTGCACGCATACCTGCATGTGGAAGCCAGAGGACAACTTCAAAAGACAGGGTTTCTCCATGACTTAGAGTTCACCAATTAGACTGGACCAGCCAGCCAGCCAGTGAACTCCAGGGACTGGCTTGTCTCTGTCTCCCAGCGCTGGGGCTCCAGGGTGCAGACCACCACACCTGGCATTTACGTGGGCGCTGGGGATTGAGCTTGAGTCCTCATGCTTTGGAGGCAAGCACTTTACCTTTTCATCAGACTCCTGCCCCTGCCCCAAAGAAGTCCAAGTACAGATGCTCTGGACAGTTCCCCTGGGACTGAGAACGATGGGCTTGAAATTGTCTTGCCTCAAACATACCAGACTGAAGGAGGGCAGCTTTCCTAATCCAGTCACTTGGAAAGACCACACAGACATGCCTGACAGCCTTTTTAAATTCATGGCTGCATTCCTAGGAAGGAAGGAAGAAAAATCCCAGGAACCAAGAATGAGGAAGGGAGGGCGAAATGAGCCGCTGGTGCTGGGAACTTCGTGGGCTCAGTGGTCCATGGCTGAGTTGCACATCAAGGTGAAGCCAGGCAATGAAGTCTGAGTCTGTGAAGAACAGAGGTGTGATAAGGACAGATGACCAAAAACATCTGTTCACAGCTGACAGGAGGTACAGAAAGTACCTCTGACCCAGTTGTGGTTCTGGAGGAGGAAATTAAATTTCCCCAGTACCCACATAAGCCAAATGCAAGATGCACAAGGTGGTGCATGAGTCAAGTTCATTTGCAGCAGCTAGAGGCCCTGGCATGCCCATTCTCTCTCTTTCTTTCTATCTGACTTTCTCTCTCTCTCAAATAAATTTTAAAAGATGAAATATTAAAAAAATTAAAATCAGGCTGGAGAAATGACTTAGTGGTTAAGGTACTTGCCTACAAAGCTAAAGAACCCAGGTTCAATTCCCCAGGATCCATGTAAGCCAGATGCACATTATGGCACATGTGTATGGAGTTTGTTTGCAGTGGCTGAAGGCCCTGGTGCACCCATTCTTTCTGTCTATCTCTTAAATAGATAATTTTTTTAAAAGATTTAAAACTTAAACAAAATAATAAAAATTACAGGGCTGGAGAGATGGCTTAGTGGTTAAAGCACTTGCCTGCAAAACCTAAGGACCCATGTTCTACTCTCCAGATCCCACATTAGGGAGACACAAAAAGGTGAGGCAAGCACAAAGTTGCACATGCCCACTAGGTGGTGCAAGTGTCTGGCGTTCAATTGTAGAGGCTGAGGCCCTGGCATGCCAATTCTCTCTCTCCTCTTTCTCTCTCTCATGCTCTCTCTCTATAAAAAAAGAAGAACAAAAAGCTGGGCGTGGTGGTACACTCCTTTAATCCCACCTCTCAGGAGGAAGAGGTAGGAGGATTGCCATGAGTTCAAGGCCACCCTGAGACTACATAGTAAATTCCAGATCAACCTGGACTAGAGTGAAACCCTACCTAAAAAAAAGCCACACAACAGTTGGCTTAAGGAAGTCACACAGCACTTGCCTGATCCCACACTGTACACCATCTTGATGAAACTTCAGGCAGTAGAAACACTGTAAATCTCTAGGATCTGTTTTTCTTTTGTGGTACTGAGGATGGGCCCCAGGGCCTCACTCCCACTAGACAACGCTATACCCAGGAGCTGCTTCCCAGCCTCCACTGGGATGTTTTTAAAAGGAAAGTATCAATGACAGCAGAGGTTTAACTGATGGCTTTACAGTTATACTGTCAACTAAGTTTTTGTGCTAAATCACCTTGGACGTGTGTGACGGCTTGAATGTAAAGCTTCATAAACTCAGCCATCTTTTTAAAGGAAAGTTATAATTTACTTATCTATTTATTTAATAGACAGAGAAAAAGAGGCAGAGAGAGAGAGAGAATGGGCATGCAAGGACCTCTTGCCACTGCACATGAGCTCAAGATGTATGTGCCACTTTGTGCATCTGGCTTTACATGGGTGCTGGGGAATCAAACCCAGGTTATAGGCTTTGCAGGCCTGTGCCTTAACTACTGGGCAATCCCTCCAGCCTCTCAGACATTTTTATTTTTAATTAAGGTTGAGCTTGCAACTTGAGTCTCTTGCTGGGGAAGAGGCATGTCACTGGCAGAGGATCTTAAGTATAGCCCTAAGGAGTGTTAAAAGCAGTGTGAATTCTGGCTCTTCCTATTTGGTGGTGTCCCTGCTATGATTCTGTCACTGATGGAACTTCCCTGGATTCTGTAAGCCTGAAACCAACCCTTTCCTCCCATAAGCGGTTTCTGCTCGGATGTCTGTCCAGCACCCCGAATGTAACTGCAACATGAGCGCCCTGCTTACTGCTTTTCCAGTTTGGAGCTCTTGGTTAGGTGAGGCCGTGTGCAAGCCTGAGCCGCCACAGCCCTTTGCTGAGACCCTCCCAGAGCTGCAGGCTGTCCTGGTTGTGGGCGCACTCCTAAAACTCTGTCTTCTCAGCCTCTTAGCAGCTGTGACAAGCTGCTGAGGCTGGCTAGCCGGGCTCCTGGAGGAAATGCCAGGCCTAAGGGCCCAGCCTTGCTTCCTTCCCCCAAGGTTCAGGGAGGGCATAACCCGGCCTGTGCCAGGCTGCACAGCACACAGCCCACAGCTGCAGTGGGTGCCAGCAGCAGAGGTGAAGCCACCGCCCATGCCTGGAAAGCTGGTTGTTGGCTTGAGAATGGCTCCCGTCTGAGGTGCCCGGCTGCCATGAAGGAGTTGAAGCTTTAGCTGTCCTGTGGCATCACGACTAGGTACCAGCCTAGTGTGCAAAAGTACAAAACTCAGGTTGAAGATGCAGCTCGGGTGATGGAGTGCCTGCATAGCATGCCCGAAGCCCTGGCTTTGCCTCAGCGCTGTATAAACCGGGTTTAGGGATGCGTGCCTGCAATCCTAGCTCTCAGGAGGAGAGGTGGAGGCAGGAAGCTCACAAGTTCAAGACCAGGGCCAGGTGTGCTGGTGCACATCTGTAGTCCCAGCACTTAGAAGGCCAAAGCGGGAGGATCACCATGAGTTTGAGACCAGCCTGGGGCTATAGAGTAAGTTCCAGGTCAGCCTGGGCTACAATGAGACCCTGCCTCAAAAAATCAAAAACAGGCTGGGTGCGATGGTGCTTGACTTTAATCCCAGCACTTGGAAGGCAGAAGTAGGAAGATTGTCATGAGTTCAAGGCCACCCCGAGACTGCATAGTGAATTCCAGTTCAGCCTGGGCTACAGCGAGATCCTACCTCAAAAAACAAAACAAAAAGATCAAAACCAGGAGCCTGGCATGGTGGCATATGCCTCTAATCCCAGCTCTTGGGAGGCAGAGGTAAGAA
Organism: Jaculus jaculus; assembly: GCF_020740685.1. Classification (NCBI taxonomy): domain Eukaryota; kingdom Metazoa; phylum Chordata; class Mammalia; order Rodentia; family Dipodidae; genus Jaculus; species Jaculus jaculus. The sequence goes on along the minus strand of NC_059102.1, from coordinate 145,765,003 downwards.
GATTGCAATGAGTTCAAGGCCACCCTGAAACTACCTAGTGAATTCCAGGTAAGCCTGAGCTAGAGTGAAATCCTACCTCACAAAAGTAAATAAGTAAGTAAATAAATAAATAAATAAAAACAAGAAGCTGGGCATGGTAGTGCTTGCCTTTCATCCCAGTAGTCAGGAAGCAGAGGTAGGACAATCAGGTTCGCTGCAAGTTCGAGACAACAACAAGAAGGTAATTACAGGGCTAGAGGAAGGGCTTAGCAGTTAAGGCACTTGTCTGCAAAGGCCATAGACCCAGGTTTCATTCCCCAGTACCCGTGTAAGCCAGATACACAGGGTGATACATGCAACTGAAGCTCGTTTGCAGTGTCTAGAGGCCCTGGCATTCCCATTCTCTTCCTTTCTCAATAAATAAATAATTTTTATTTAAAAAAGGAGCATTTTGGGCTGGAGAGATGGCTTAGTGATTAAGCGCTTGCCTATGAAGCCAAAGGACCCCAGTTCGAGGCTTGATTCCCCAGGACCCACATTAGCCAGATATACAAGGGGGCACACGCATCTAGAGTTTGTCTGCAGTGGCTGGAGGCCCTGGTGCGCCCATTCTCTCTCTCTCTATCTGCTTCTTTTTCTCTCTGTCGCTCTCAAATAAATAAATAAAAATAATAAACAAAAAAATTAAAAAAGGGGGCTGGAGACTTGGCTCAGCAGTCAAGGTGCTTGCCTGAGAAACCTAACGGCTAGAGTTCAATTCCCCAGTAGCCATGTAAAGCCAGATGCACAAAGGGGCACATGTATCTGGAGTTTGTTTGCAGCTGCTACAGGCCCTGGCATGCCTATTCTCTCCTTCTTCCTCTCCCTCTCCTTCTCTCTCTCTCTCTCTCTCTCTCTCTATTTCTGTCTCTCTCCTAGCAAATAAATAAATTTTGAAAAAAAAATTAAAAAAGGAGCATTTCCTTGCAAAGGGGAAAGTGTGGGGAGGGAGGGAATTACCTTGGGTTATTACCTATAATTATGGAAGTCGTCAATAAATTTTTTTTTACAGCCAGGTGCGGTGGCCCTCGCCTTTAATCCCAGCACTCGGGAGGCAGAGGTAGGAGGATCGCCGTGACTTCGAGGCCACCCTGAGACTCCATAGTGAATTCCAGGTCAGCTTAGACTAGAGTGAAACTCTACCTCAAAAACAACAACAAAAAAGGAGTATTTCCTGTCAGACTCCAGCTGTACTCAGAGGGCCACTTCCAGAACTCTGTTCCCATGTGTGTGTGTGTGTGTGTGTGTGTGTGTGTGTGTGTGTGTGTGTACCTCTAAGGTACAGACCGATTTCTCATCCCTGGGTTTGTAGCCCAGCCTCCTCCAGTTCAAGGCCTACGAATCCACTTCTCTCTCTTACCTTTGTGCAGCGAGATTATACGTTCAGAGTATGTGCGTGTGCAAATACACACATGTTGGCTTCCTCTTCCCGCTGACTCAGCCGTCTTGACTGAAAGTCCATCTGCAGCCACCAGCCTCCCTGTCTCCATTTTCCACTCTCCTCCTTATAGTAATCTGGGTCCCCACATCACGATGTCCGGGTGAAGCCTTAATACTGTTCAGCACAGGTGGCCACACCTGGCCCAGCCCCTGCAGCCACACTCAGGAGCACACACACAGGAGTGCAACCCTGCTTCCCAGGGGAGGGCTGCAGGTCTGCGCTGGGCCACTGTGTTCTGTGGAATGAGTGCGGGGAGCTACATTTACGTAACAGCAGGCCCCCTGCCATGTCTTTACTTATCAGTCCTTACATTTTTTAAAAAAATATTTTTTGTCATTTTTATTTCTTTTATTTGAGAGTGACAGAGAGAGAGGGAGAGAAAGAGACAGATAGAAAGGGAATGGGCGCGCCAGGGCTTCCAGCCACTGCAAACAAACTCCAGATGCGTGCACCCCCTTGTGCATCTGGTTAACGTGGGTCCTGGGGAACTGAGCCTTGAACCGGGGTCCTTAGGTGTCACAGGCAAGCGCTTAACCGCTAAGCCATCTCTCCAGCCCAGTCCTTACAATTTTATAAGTCACTTGCGTGTATGTATGTGTATGTGAATGTCTACGTATGCTTGTGCTCTCGCTCAGCACATGCATGACTGTCAGAGGACAACTTTGGGGTGTTTCTTCTCTCCATCCACTCTGTTTATAAAAGGTTTTTTTTTTTTATTTGAGACAGAGATAGAAAGAGGGAGAGAGAGAGAGAGAGAGAGAGAGAGAGAGAGAATGGACACACCAGGGCCTTCAGAACTCCAGACGCATGCACCACCTTGTGCATCTGGCTTACCTGGGTTCTGGGGAATCAAGCCTAAGTCCTTTGGCTTTGCAGACAAAACACCTTAACCACTAAGCCATCTCTCCAGCCCCCAAAGTTTTTTTTTTGTTTTTTTTTTTTTTGTACCTGTTTGAGAGAGAGAGAGAGAGAATATGAGCATGCCAGGGCCTCTAGCCACCACAAACAAACTCCAGATGCATGTGCCACCTTGTGCATCTGGCTTATGTGGGCACTGTGGAATCAAACCTACGTCCTTAGGCTTCACAGGCAAGTGCCTTAACCACTATGCCATCTCTCCAGCCCTTCTACTCTTTTGAGACAGGGTCTCTCCTGACACTGCTGCTTGAAAGCTTCCAGATTCTCTTGGCTCTGCCTCTCCCATTCCTATAGGTCATTGAGATCACAAACACATGTGTGCCATTTTGTGTCTGACTTTATATAGGCTCTGAGGAAGATTGAACACAGGTCTTTAGGCCTTTAACAATTGAGCAGTCTCCTCAGCCCCTTTGGGATCTCTTGAAGCACTTAGCCCATGTTCAATAAAAGCTTGAAGATGGAGCTGGCAGTGGTGGTGCATGCCTTTAATCCTGGCACTTGGGAGGCTCAGGCAGGAGGATCACCATGAGTTCAAGGTACAAAATGAGTTCCAGGTCAGCCTGGGTGATGGTAAGATCCTGCCTCAAAAATAAAATAGGACCGAACCAGGTGTGATGGCTCATGTCTTTAATCCCAGCACTCGAGAGGCAGAGGTAGGAGGATCACCATGAGTTTGAGGCCAGCTTGAGATTACATAGTGAATTCTAGGTCAGCCTGGGCTAGAGTGAGACCCTACCTTGGAAAAAAATAAAAATAAATAAAATAAAATAGGAATGGAGAGATGGCTCAATGTTTAAGGTACTTGCTTGCAAAGCTTAATGGCCTTGGTTGGTTCTATTCCCCAGTGACCACATAAAGCCAGATGCACAATGTAGCTTATATGTCTGGAGTTTGTTTGCAGTAGCAAGAGACCTTTGAGTGCCCATTCTCTCTTTCTCCTTACAAATAAATTATATGTGTGTGTGTGTGTGTGTGTGTATGTGTGTGTGTGTGTGTGTGTGTAATTTTTGTTGTTGTTGTTTCAAGGTAGGGTCTCACTCTAGCCCAGGCTGACCTGGAATTCACTCTGTAGTCTCAGGGTGGCCTTGAACTCACAGTGATCCTCTACCTCTGCCTCCTGAGTGCTGGGATTAAAGGCGTGCATCACCGTGCCTGGCTTAAATAAAAGTATTTTTAAAATTAAATTAAATTAAAACTTGGCTTGGCATGGTGGTACACGTCTTTAATCCCAACACTTGGGAGGCAGAGGTAGGAGAATCGCTGTGGGTTCAAGGCCACCCTGAGACTACAGAGTAAATTCCAGGTCAGCCTGGGCTAGAGTGAAACCCTACCTCCTCAAAACAACAACAACAACAAAAAATTAAAAGCTTGAAGATAGTGTGAATGTAAAATGTCCTCCACAGCCTCCTATGTTTTTGGTTAAGCCTCTTACATAGTCCCCAGCTGGTGAGGTCTGTGGGAGGTAGAGTCTCCAATAAAATACTGCAGGAGTGTTGCTAGAATTAGATCTTGAGATTTTATAGTACATGCCAGTGCTAACTAACTCATTTTTCCTGCTGCCTCCTACCTGATGTGACAAGATATGACACTTTGCTTTGCCATGCTTTCCTTACCATAATGAAACTTCCTCTTGAAACTATAAGCTGAAATAGAACCCTTTCCTTCCACAAGCTGCTCCTGATGGGATGGGTGTGGTGGTGATTCAGGTGTTCTGAATGCTATGTTCCCAGCTAGTGGATATTTGGGACTTAATGCCTGCTGGAGGCAGTGAATTGTTGGGGGTGGGCTTATTGGTATTAGAGCCAGTGTCCCCTTGTCAGTGTTTGGCACACTCTCCTGTTGCTACTGTCCACTTTGTGTTGGCCAGGGGGTGATACCCACCCTCTGCTCATGCCATCATTTTCCCCTGCCACCATGCAGCTCCCCCTCAAGTCTATAACCCAAAATAAACCTTTTTCCCCACAAGATGCTCTTGGTCAGGTGATTTCTGCCAGCAAAGCGAACCTGACTGCAATAGTAAAGTTGGTACCAAGGAGTGGTATTGCTGTTAGACACCTTACTGTGACTCTAGCCTTTTGGAGCTGATTTTCAAGAGAAATGTGGAAGGATTTGAAACCTGGCCTAAGAGATGCCTTACAGTGCTGTAAGTACAGCTTGATGTACTTATATTGACCAGAATAGCCAGAGTTGAAAGACTGAATGCAGTAAGAACTATGGACTGTGAGGTCTGGCTTGTGAGTATGAGAAAGAGCTTTACCTGGACTGGGCTAGAAGCAGTTTCTGTGAGAGGCTTGCTGTTGTGGCCATGTCCAGAGAACTTGTGCAGGGTTGCATTGCATAGAAATGGACTGGTGTGAACAGAGGGATATGGCACAGAAAGAAAAATCTTTGGGTGAACTGCTGCCCATTCAGCTGCAACTGAGAGATTACAACCTTTGAGATTGGGCCAGTTGACCTGCACAGGGGCAACAGGAAGAATATAGACTCTTTTGAAGGGGTCTGAGTGTTCAAGGAGTGTCCTGTTCTTCAAAGTCTGCTTTATTCTCCCCCTAGATTAACAAATTGGAGGGCTGGAGAGATGGCTTAGCGGTTAAGCACTTGCCTGTGAAGCCTAAGGACCCCGGTTCGAGGCTCGGTTCCCCAGGTCCCACGTTAGCCAGATGCACAAGGGGGTGCACGCATCTGGAGTTCGTTTGCAGAGGCTGGAAGCCCTGGCGCGCCCATTCTCTCTCTCTCCCTGTATCTGTCTTTCTCTCTGTGTCTGTCGCTCTCAAAATAAATAAATAGCCGGGCATGGTGGCACACACCTTTAATCCCAGCACTCAGGAGGCAGAGGTAGGAGGATCACCATGAGTTCAAGGCCACCCTGAGACTCCATAGTGAATTCCAGGTCAGCCTGGACTAGAGTGAGACCCTACCTCGAAAAAAAACAAAAACAAAAACAAAAAATAAAACAAAATAAATAAATAAATTAATTAATTGATTTTAAAAAAAATTGGCACCCTACATGGTATTGTGGAGTACAAGAAATGCAGGAAAGATAGACTGGGCATGGTGATGCACACCTTTAATCCCAGCCCTTGGGAGGCAGAGGTAGGAGGATTGCCACGAGTTCAAGGCCACCCTGAGACTACATAGTGAATTCCAGGTCAGCATGAGCCAGAATGAGACCCTACCTCGAAAAACAAAAACAAAAACAAAAAAAAAAAAAAGAAGAAGAAATGCAGGAAAGAGAGGGTCATTGAATTTGCAACATGGTCTTGTGTTTTGGAAATGGCCATGGGCAGTATGAAGCAGGATTGCCTACATGGAGACCCAATGGAGCCATGAGGATGAACTATGGGATGCAGTGGAGACCCAGTGGAGATGCCAGGACAATCAGAAGGCTGCTAAAGAGCTGCCAGCCCTGGATGAAGTTTTCCAGGACTGTGAGTAACCTAGCTGGAGGGGCAGAATTGATGCTGGTTAGAATTATCAGGCTTGGAGATTTGTCACTGACTAGAGTTGTTGGACTTGGAGCTAGAGTTTGATGTTTGCCCTATTTAAATCTTGTACTGGGGCTGGAGACATGGCTTAGCAGTTAAGGCGCTTGCCTGCAAAGCCAAAGGACCTTGGTTTGATTCCCCAGGACCTACATAAGCCAGATGCACAAGGTGGCACATACATTCAGAGTTCGTCTGCAGTGGCTGGAAACCCTGGCACACCCATTCTCTCTCTCTATCTCTCTATCTCTCTCTCCCCCTCCCTCTTTCCCTCTCTCAAATAAATAAAAATAACATATTTTTAAAAATTATTTATTTATTTGAGAGTGACAGAGAGAGAGAGAGAAAGAGGGAGAGAGAGAGAGAGAGAGAGAGAGAGAATGGGTGTACCAGGGTCTCCAGCCACTGCAAACGAACTCCAGATGCATGCGCGACCTTGTGTCTCTGGCTTATGTGGATCCTGGGTGTGGGGCTCCTTCCCGGGAAGTCAGGTAGTGCCGAGGGAAGGACCAGGCCTGCTGGTTCCTCCCTAGGGTTTGAGGGGATGATGAGCATCGGATGACCCAGAAACCTCTCCTGACCACCGGAGAAAAACCACACTGAGTCAGGAGTCTTTCAATGCAGGAACTCGCAGAAACAACTCGCTTTATTATTCTGAGCAGTTGCCTATATCATGTTGGGGACAAAGGCGAGGATTTTAGGATGGGGGCAGAGGAAAGGGCCAATAGTAAACTTTAACTATTGAAATGGTAATTACAATTGCCGCGTGGAGGTGGCAGGCCAGAAGCCATTAGGTGTCTTGCTGAGTCCTAGCTGGCCAGAGACAGGTCGCCAAACTTTAGCTAGGCTCAGGAAGTCCCACTAGGCTTCATGCCTGGGCCTTTCAGAGCCCAACACTGGGAAATCGAGCCTTGACCCAGGGTCCTTAGGCTTCACAGGCAAACGCTTAACCGCTAAGCCATTTCTCCAGCCCCAAAATAAAATATTTTAAATCTTGTATTGGATGGTTTTCTTTGCTATGCCCAATGTCATCTTTTTTAAAAAAATTTTTTTTGTTTATTTTTATTTATTTGAGAGCAACAGACAGAGAGAAAGAGGCAGATAGAGAGAATGGGTGCGCCAGGACCTCCAGATACTGCAAATGAACTCCAGATGCATGTGCCACCTTGCCCAAGGTCATCTTTTGCAGTGTGTTTATTCTGTGCCATTATGGGTTGGGGGGAGCTTTTTTTTGGTATGATGGCTCAGTTAAAAGACCTTGTAGTATGGGGATGTTTGAACATCATTAGGATTGATAAAAACTATGGGGATTGTTGCAGTCCAGTTCGCATTGCTGGTAGAAATCACCCCACCAAGAGCAGCTTCTGGGAAAGAGAGATTTATTTTGGCTTACAGGCTCGAGGGGAAGCTCCACGATGGCAGGGGAAAACGATGGCATGAGCAGAGGGTGGACATCACCCCCTGGCCAACAGAAGGTGGACAACAGCAACAGGAGGGTGTGCCAAACACTGGCAAGGGGAAGCTGGCTATAACACCCATAAGTCCGCCCCCAACAATACACTCCCTCCAGGAGGCATTAATTCCCAAATCTCCATCAGCTGGGAACCTAGCATTCAGAACACCTAAGTTTATGTGGGACACATGAATCAAACCACCACATTCCACCCCTGGCCCCCATAAACTGATATCCATACATGATGTAAAATACAATGCATTCAGTCTGACTTTAAAAGTCCCCATAGTTTTTATCAATCCCAATGATGTTCATACATCCCCATAGTCCAAGATCTTTTAACTGAGCCATAATACCAAAAAATAACCTCAAAAAAACCCTAATGGCACAAAATAAATATTCACACTGCAAAAGATGTCATTGGGCATAGCAAAGAAACATTCAACCAATACAAGATTTAAAACAACCAGGGCACATATCAAACTTTGTAGCTTCAAGTCCAGCAACTCTAACCAGTGACAAATCTTCAAGTCCGATAATTCTAACCAGCAACAAGTCTCTGGCATTCCAATTCCGCCCCTCCAGCTAGGCTACTCACAGTCCTGGAAAACTTCACCGGAGCCAGCAGCTCCTCAGCAGCCATCTCATGGTCCTGGCATCTCCACTGGCTCTCCACTGCAAGCCACGGTTCATCCTCATGGCCCCATGGGGTCTCTATGCAGGCAACCAGCAAACCCGCTTCACACTGCCCATGGCCATTTTCAAAACACAAGACCGTGTTGCAAACTCAATGACCCTCTTTCCAGCATTTCTTATACTCCACGATACCAGGTAGGGTGCCAATTTGTTAATCCGGGGGGAATAAAGCAGACTTTGAAGAACAGGATACTCCTTGAGCACTCAGGCCCCTTCAAAAAAGTCAATATTCTTCCTATTGCCCCAGCACAGGTCAGCTAGCCCAGTCTCAAAGGTTGTAATCTCTCAGTTGCAGCTGAAGGGGCAACAGTTCACCCAAAGATTTTTCTTTCTGTGCCATATCCCTCTGCACACACCAGTTCATTTCTACGCAAAGCAACCCTGCACAACTTCTCAGGACACGGGCATAAGAGCAAGCTTCTCACACATACTGCTAGCCCAGTCCAAGCAAAGCTCTTTCTCACCCTCATAAGCCAGACCTCACAGTCCATAGTTTTTATTGCATTCAGGTCTTGCAGCTCAGTCCAGAACAGTCCATCAAGCTGTCCATCAAACCACCACAGGGACTTTTAAAGTTGGACTGAATGCATTGCATTTTCTATCATGTATGGTTATCAGTTTATGAGGGCCAGGGGTGGAATGTGGTGGTTTGATTCAGGTGTCCCCCATAAACTTAGGTGTTCTGAATGCTAGGTTCCCAGCTGATGGAGATTTGGGATTAACACCAGCTGGAGGCAGTGTATTGTTGGTGGCGGGCTTATGGGTGTTATAGCCAGCTTCCCTTTGCCAGTGTTTAGCACACTCTCTGATTGCTGTTGTCCACATTATGTTGGCCAGGGGGTGATGTCCACCCTCTGCTCATGGCATCATTTTCCCCTGCCACCATGGAGCTTCCCCTCGAGTCCGTGCGCCAAAACAAACCTATTTTTTGCCCCCCCCCCCCCCGCAAGATGCTGTTGGTCAGGTGACTTCTGCCAGCAATGGAACCTGACTGCCACAGTTGTTCTAGCCGTGAGAAGATAGCTGCTACAGATTGGGACTGGCATGAGCTGACATTTGGCTTACAGGGTGGGGAAGGGGGCAGCATATGGGCCTGTGTTTTCTGTGCTCATGTGTGCTTGAGGGAGTGGAAGATGAGGGAGGCTAAAAGACAAAATCCAGACAGAGTAGAGACACCCAAGTCCTCCCTCGCCTGGTCCTGAGAACCCCAGGCTCTCAGGGCTGCTGGTCTCAATCGCTGCCTGGCTTGCCAAACGGTACTGTGTGATGTACGTGCAGTGTCCAGTGGGTGGCGGGAAGTTCCACACATGCACAACCACAGCCCTTCCTCATGGGTCTTTTACTCTGAGGACAACATCAGACGGGAATAGCTGACTCAACATCGGCTGTGCAAGGCACACATTCCAGGGGGATGCGGAAGGGGTTGACTTGACCATGCTGGGGGTGCAGAGCTGCCCTGGGGAGCAAGAGCTGTGATGGAGCCGCGGGGCAGAGCACTGTGGAGGGTGACATGAGGAAGCTGGCTCAGGTTCCAGGCACTCTTTGCTCCTACTTTTTATTTCAAACTAGGGTCTCGCTGTAGCCCATGCTGACCTGGAATTCATTAGGTAGTCTCAGGCTGGCCTCGAACTCATGGCAATCTTCCTCGGCCTTTCATGGTTCTGGAATTAAAGGTGTGCACCACTGCTGCAGTCAGCTCCAAAGTTGGTGGAATGAACTTCCAAACCAGACACCAATTATGGGAGGAAGGGATTTATTGAAGCCTACAGATTGTTATGAGCATGTAAGGACCAGCATATGGTCCAGGGCCAGTTTAGGATAAACAAGTTTGTTGTGGAGAGTAAAAAATGCAAAGTCAAAGCTTGTAAGCAAAACTAAGACTAACTGTGTGCAGTAGAGATTAGCAGATGTGTGTGTGGAACTATTAGATAAGTATTGGAAGGTATAAAAACCCCAGCTGCTCAGCAACCATTGTCTCAGTCTCCCCGACACTATGACTGACTGAAAGGTTACTCAGCAGTCCTGCCTGAGACCCCCGCGAGACACATCACCGATCCGAATTCATCAGCCCGAACGCTGTCCGAATGATCATCCGTAAGCCAGAGCACTAGCTTACGCCAGCGGACCAAGACTCGGCTTGGAGCGCAGCTCGAACCTCCCGTTGGTCAGGTCGTAAAACGTCGTAAAACGTCGCAACTCAAATCTCGCGTTGTCAGGTCGTATACATGTTAGACTTGTTAGAAATATTCTTGTGTTAGTAATGTAGTGAATATACCTTGGTTATATATTATATTAGCTATAATATTATTTGTGATAGTTTGGACTTGCTTGTGCGTGACTTTCATCCCAGTAAACTCCTTTGCAAGTATACCAGTGTCTGAGTATCATTGGCCTTCGCCGGCGGAATCCTCTCAACCAATCATCTTTGAGAGTGCTTGCTACACAGATTCAGGGGAAGTTCCATAATGGCAGAAGAAACTGGCCCACTTTCACAGGCCCAAGAAGAGAGAAAATCCACCAACAACATCCCAAGCAAGCACACTCCAGAAACAGACCCTAAGGCAGAGCTCAGCCCTTTGCATATCTTCAGCTGGAATTCAGATCTGCCCCCAGTAACACCTACTCCAGCTAAGTTAAAGCTTAAATAAAATTCCTGAATCTATTGGGGGACTGTTAGGTCTGGACAAAATGTAGTCACTGAGGACAGCAGGAGGGCAACAGAGACATAAGGAAGTGGGTCATCCACATTCCTCCAGAAACCATTATCCAGCCATTATCCCTTCCTCACCTAACAATGCCCCAGGTCTATGTTTCCTGACCCCTCATCTCCCACCTGGTCACTTCTCACACCCTATGGCAAATGTAAAGAACAAAGGAGTTCCTTCCCTTCCTCACCTTCCCCCAACTGAAGACCTCTATATAACTCACTGTCTGTAATCTCAAAGCTGATTGCTCCACTCTTTAGAGTCCTGTCAGTCCTGACAGCTTGTGTTCCCCGCCCCCCATAAAAGCTTCCATCTTTGAGCCAGGCATGGTGATGCATGCCTTTAATCCCAGCACTCAGGAGGCAGAGTTAGAAGAATCGCCGTGAGTTCAAGGCCACCCTGAGACTACATAGTGAATTCCAGGTCAGCCTGAGCTAGAGTGAGACCCTACCTCAAAAAAACAAAAAAAAAAAAAAAAAAAAAAAAAAAAAAAGCTTCCATCTTTGCTTCACTCACAGTTATAAACATGGAAGACATTACTGAAAGAACCAGAAATTTCTCCCTGTGCTTCTGCTTCCCAACATTTCTTCACTCAGCAGTGATCCCTGGGGCCAATTGGAAGTCAGGGGCTGCCCTCTACTTGGTGGCAGCTCAGGCACCCTTGATGTCATCACAGAAGCCTGCACATGGGCCCCAGATTTCTGTGTGTGTGCCTGTACGCCAGCCCCCCTGGGAGGCCCATTGGGACCTAAGCCAGTGCCACTGGCTGAACTCTGCTAGCTCTGTCCTTTCCCATCCTTGATTGGGTGGCTGGATGACAAAGAGGGACCTGATCGACCAAACAAATTATGAGCTGGATTTGGTCATGGTCTCTCCTCATTCACATCTGCTTGGCCTTAGAAATGACAGCCAATGGGCTGTAGAGATGGTTTAGTGGTCAAAGCATTTGCCTGTGAAGCCAAAGGACCCAGGTTCTATTCCCCAGGACCCACGTAAGCCAGGGGGAACATGTGCCTGGAGTTCCTTTACAGTGGCTGAAGGCCCTGGTGTGCCCATTTTCTCTGTCTCTATATCTGCCTCTTTCTCTCAAATCAATAAAATAAATTTAAATAAATTAAAGAAAAAAAAGAAATGAGGGTCAAGATGATAGCTATGCACTGTGCTTGGTTGGGACTTAAATTGTATAGGTTTAGGCTAAGTGGTTACATGAACAAGCTGAAGCCATTGAACGGTCTCTTAGCTTTCCCAACATGTGGCACCATGCTGGCCACCTGAAGAGCACCAGGCTTTATCAGGAGGCCAAACAGAAGCATGGGCACCCTGGGCCAAAGCCTTTATTGGGGTTCTGTGAGCAGGGCAGGGCAGAGGAAGGGGTGTCTGTCATCTCTAGCTCCTGGCCTTGGAGTGACTCAAGTCAGGGGAAATAGTGGCTTGGTGTGTGTGCTGGTCAATCTCAGCAGTCAATTTGACAGGCTTGGTAATTGCCATGGAAACAAATCTTTAGGTGTGGTTGTCATGGTTGTCACCATTCCACGGACTGAGGTCCTGACTGCAAAGAGAGAGTGAGCTGAGCACCACCATCCGTCGCTCTCGGCTTCCTGTGGATGCATGTGACCAGCCGCTTCATGCTTCTGCCCCCACACTTCTCCTATCACCACGAACTGTGCACCCTTGAATTGTGAACTAGAATCAACCCTTCATCCTTCCGTTGCTTTTGTCACGTGTCTTGTCGCAACAATGAGAAATCACAAGGAACATAGTGTGTGAGAGGTCCACAGGGGGACTGCTGGGACTGTGGACTTTGGAGTGGTTTGCCTTTAAAGAACCTTGGACATCCCTGGGAGGGCAAGACCCTCCCCCACATGCTGGAGCACATGGAACACAAGAAGTAAGAAAGCACCGTGAACGTAGCTGGTCTGTCATGAACACAGGCCAAACAGGCGGCCCAGAGCCTAGAGCATCAGAGCAGCAGGTGCCTCTGGGCCTGGCCTCAGCCACAGATGTGCCTTACTCCGGGGAGCCCACATGTCCTGTGGCCCACTTTGGAACGGAAGCACAAGGTGAGGAGGAGAGGCTTGAGACCCTCAGCATTCACAGCCTGGTTTCTAGCCTTGCAGGTCCTTTCCAGATGGGGTGGCTTTCTCAGGCCTGAGCCCTGCCAACGCTAGGCTGAACTGGTCCTGTCTGGTGCTCCTCCCTGCAATTCCCTGCTATTGCTGCACAGGGCTCCAGTGCCAGAGTCTCCTCCCACTTACCACTAGAGCTCCCTCAACCCTCCTGAGATGGAGAGTACCTCCGTTCTCATTGTGACAGAAACAATGCCCCTGGTTCTAAAGGTTTAGCAGCTCCCTGGACTCTTCCAATGATCAGGACCTACAGTTTCTCTTCTCTGGCTCATCAGAGCCTCAGCTCTCCGCACGCTCTTTTTTTCCTTTCCCCCTTGTCGTGTTCTGGGGTCTGGTGTTGCACAAGTAAGACCATCAACTGACAGAATGTGAGTCAAAGTTTTATTGGGTCAAAAAGAAAGAAAAGAAAAAGAAGGAAGGCTGGTGTATCAGGACTGCACCCCAGAGGTCAGGATCTCGGGATGCAGCCCTGAACTGCTGGGAGTGTCAGCTTTTATTGGAGAAAACCACAAGATGTTCATGTAGGCGGAACTGAGGCAAGAAACATTCTATGCTATGTAAACACAAAGGTACTTAGAAACAGAGAGGTACAGGAAGGTACATTGCACAAAGGGGTCATCCCATTCCTGAGATAACAGAAAACACCTGTAGTTTGCAATAAGGCCTGTAATAACGATTCCTGAAATTTCTCCTTATCTGTCAGGAAGATCAACTTGGGTGGTGGCCTCCATTAGGTGTGCCTAAAGGCAAGGGCTGCACAGGAGGATGTTTAACCAGGTCTATTGTATCCTTTTACATTCCATTGTCCAGTCCCTGCCCCGACACTCCTTTTTTTATATTTTTTATTTTTATTTGAAGGTGACGGACAGAGAGAGAAAGAGGCAGAGAGAGAGAGAAAGAGAGAGAGAATGGGTGTGCCAGGGCCTCCAGCCACTGCAAACGAACTCCAGGTGTGTGCGCCCCCTTGTGCATCTGGCTAACGTGGGTCCTGGAGAATCAAGCTTCGAACTGGGGTCCTTGGGCTTCACAGGCAAGTGCTTAATCACTAAGCCATCTCTCCAGCCGCCCCCCCCCCCCCCAGGACACTCTTGAACTGTCCAGCTTTCTCTTTAGATGGCAAGCATCAGGCCACCTTGCTGCTTTGGCTGTCAGCTCTGCCTCCCTGTCAGCTGTCAGGCAGCTTCCTGAACGCTCCTGCAGCTCTGTCTGTTGACTGCTTGCCTGTTGTTGCAGAACTTTTTTTTTTTTTTTTTTTTTTAAGATCCCTGTAATGCCAGTATGAGTGAAATTAGAGGAGGGGCCAAAGGCTTGGGATAGCTCCCAAAAGAAGTTCCTGACCCCAGCTGAGATTTTACTTTCTTTTCTAGTTTTCATAGCCAAGGGGATGGGATAAAGCAGAGCAGCTCGACATGACAATTAGCTGACTCAGTTTGTGTGTGGGACTCTACAGAGTGAATTCCAGGTCAGCCTGGAATAGAGAGCAAGACCCTACCTCACAAAAAAAAAAAAAGCTTTTTTTTCAAAACATGTATATCAATCATTTTTGTAGTCAGATCATCCTAACTATCCCATGAGCTCTATTTTACTTCATTTTAGTCTAAACTGTCCTTCCCTCTTACCACCTCTATGGGCTGTTTCTGGACAGTTTTTTCTTTGGGATTTATTTATTTATTTAGTTAGTTAGTTATTGTTGTTTCAAGGTAGAGTCTTGCTCTAGCCCAGGCTGACCTGGAATTCACTATGGAGTCTCAGGGTGGCCTCGAACTCATGGCGATTCTCCTACCTCTGCCTCCAAAGTGCTGGCATTAAAGACATATGCCACCACACCCAGCAATGAATGAAATATTTTTAAAAAGAAAAGATTGCTCAAGAGATGCCTTTTTCCCCCTTCTTCAAGGTAGGGTCTCACTCCAACCCAGGTGACCTGGAATTCAATATGTAATCTCAGGGGGGCCTCAAAACCATAGCAATCTTCCTATCTCTGCCTCACAAGTGCCGAGATTACAGGAGTGCGCCACCACGCCCAGAAAGAGAAACCTTTTATTGAGCCTATTGTACATCACCAGGGAAGCAGGCATAGGAGGGTGTCTTGGTTTGGAGAGATAGCTTAGTGGTTAAGGCACTTGCTTGCGAACCCCAAGGACTCATGTTCTACTCTCCAGGTCCCAGGCGAGCCACACACAGTCACACAGTGATGCAAGCGTGCAAGGTCACATATGTGCGCAAAGGAGCACAGGCATCTGGAGTTCAATTTCAGTGGCTGGAGGCCCTGATGTGCCAATTCTCTCTCTCTCTCTCTCTCTTTCTTTCTTACTCACAAACAATAATTTTTAAAAAAAGGTTGGGCTGGAGAAAATGGCTCAACAGTTAAAGCAATTGCCTGCTAAGCCAAAGGACCCAGGTTCTATTCTCTAGGACCCACATAAGCCAGATGCACAAGGGCACATATGTGGCTGGAGTTCGTTTGCAGTAGCTGGAGGCCCTAGCACACCCATTCTCTGTCTCATAAATAAATAAATAAATAAAATATATATTTTAAAAAGATTTTTATTGATTTATTTGAGAGTGACAGAGAGAGAAAGAGGCAGATAGAGAGCGAGAGAGAGAATGGGCGCGCCAGGGCTTCCAGCCTCTGCAAACGAACTCCAGACGCGTGCGCCCCCTTGTGCATCTGGCTAACGTGGGACCTGGGGAACCGAGCCTCGAACCGGGGTCCTTAGGCTTCACAGGCAAGCACTTAACCGCTACGCCATCTCTCCAGCCCCTAAATAAAATATATTTTTTAAAAAATGTAGTCTGTTGAGCTTCCTGGAAAAAAAAAAAAAAAGAGGGTGTCTTGCAAGGAACTCACCAAGTGAGCCTGAATAGTCTGCTTATGTAGTCAGGGTGTCTCCATCAAGCATGCCACCTCTCACATGCAAATAAAGGGTCATGTTTGCATCAATCCCAGCATTGTCTCTTCATCCACCATTCTCAGCAGCCCTGTTAGACCACTAGGGAAGTGCTCCTGCTCTGGCCTAGGTAGAGGTCTTGAGGTAGATACAGGGTCATCTACGGTTCAGAGGCTTCAGATAGCAGCCCTGGTGGAGGGTGTGCCTTCAGGAGAGCTGGAGCTGTGGCCACTGAGTACTTTTCCCAAGGTGTCCAAAAAGGCTGTTGCTGGCATAAGAGTGGCGGGCTGCTGTTTGAATGCCAATTCTTTTTGCTCAAGGCAGGCAGCAAGGGAGAGTCCAACATCAGAAAAATGAACATCAGGGACTAGGAGATGGCCCAGTGGTTAAAGATACTTGCAGAGCCTGCCAGCCTGAGTTTAATTCCCCAGTACTCACATAAAGCCAGATACAAAAAGTGGCACATGCATCTGGAGCTCCTTTGCAGTCTCAAAAGGGCCTGGCAGCCAGGCATGGTGGTGCACACCTTTAATCCCAGCACTGGGGAGGCAGAGGTAGGAGTATCATCATGAGTTCTAGGCCACCCTGAGATTACATAGTGAATTCTAGGTCATCTTTATCTAGAGAGAAAACCTACCTCAAAAAAACTAAAAATAAAAAAAAAAGGACTATGCATGCCCATTCTCTCTCTCTCTCTCTCTCTCTCTACAAAAATATATATATATATATATATATATATATATATATATATATATATGGTAGTTTTTCAAAGTAGTATCTCACTCTAGCCCAGGCTGATCCGGAATGTACTGTCATCTCAGGGTGGCCTCAAACTCATAGCAATCCTCCTACCTCCGCCCCCCACCCAAGTACTGGGATTAAAGGTGTGCACCACCACCTTGGCAATAAAAATTTTTTTTTACGTTTTAAAATCCAGGTGTGATGATACATACAAAGCTATGATCTCAACCAATCTCCTGAGACTGGAGGTCTGCTGAGCTTGAGGCCAGCCTGAACTAGAGTGAGTACTAGATAGCCAGAGCACAGCAAGATCCTGCCTTTAAATTGTGTGTGTGTGTGTGTGTGCATTCACACGTGTGTGTGTGCACACGCTTGTGTATGTGAGTGCAGGCATGCGTGTGGAAGTCAGAGGACAACTTTCCAGTTAGTTCTTTCCTGTCCACCTCATTTGAGACAAGGATTCTCTCTGTGTTGTTCTTTGCTATGGTTGCCATGAGCTTCTGGAAAATTCCCCTGTCTCCACATCCCAATTTGTTGTCAAGGTCAACATGCTTATAGAAGCCCCAGGAAGGCTCAAGACTCCAGTAGTTCATCTTGAGCTGTGAGCACTTTATCCACTGAGCCATCCCCTCCCCTCCCCTCCAATCATCTTTTGAGGCAGCGTAACACAGATAGATTCAGAACTCACTCTGTAGCCCAGGGTGGCCTCAAACTCATGGCTATCCTCCTACATTAGCTTTCCAAGTTCTGGGATGGACTCTGCTTTTTTTTTTTTTTTAAGTGATTATTGGCCTAGAGAGATTGCTCAGTGGTTACAGCACTTACCTGCAAAGCCTAAGGACCTGAACTTGATTCTCCAGTGCCCATTTAAAATGCCAGATGCGATGGCATGGGTACCCGCGGAGTCTGTGGTAGAAGAGTTGATGCCTCGGCTGTTGCTGGTGGAGCCATACGACTTGACTGAAGCTTTCGATCCTTCGGTACCGCCCAAGACGCCTCAGGAGTACCTGAGTTGGGTCCAGATCGAAGCAGCTCAATGCCTGGATGTTGTGCTAGCCCAAATTGATCCGAAGAAGTTGAAAAGGAAGCAAAGTGTAAATGTTTCTCTTTCAGGATGCCAGCCTGCCTCCGAAGGTTATTCCCCAACACTCCAGTGGCAACAACAAGTGCTGCAATTTTCAACTGTTTGACAGAGTGTAAATAAACATAGAAGTCACTGGAAATTACAACAGTTGGATAGTAATGTGACAATGACAAAATCTGAAGATGAAGAAGGTAGGAAAAAATTTTGTCTGGGTGAACGGTTATGTGCTGAAGGAGCTATTGGGCCAGCTACAAATGAAAATCCTGGAATTGATTATGTACAAATTGGCTTTCCTCCCTTGCTTAGGATCATAAGCAGAATGAATCAGGCAACAGTAACCAGTGTCTTGCAATATCTGAGTAATTGGTTTGGAGAAAGACATTTTACTCCAGAATTGGGAAGATGGCTTTATGCCTTGGCTTGTCTTGAAAACCTTTATTACCTGAGTCTCATTCACTGATTCGACAACTTGCAAGATGCTCTGAAGTAAGGCTCTTAGTGGACAGCAAAGATGATGAAAGAGTTCCTGCTTTGAATTGACTAATCTGCTTGGTTAGCAGGTATTTCAACCAGCGTGACTTAGCTGGTGAACCATCTTGAGGAGCTTATCTCTCGGGCAAGGAAGATATTTCATCTGCAGCAGTCTGTAACTGAGGAAGCACAGTGCCAATTTGAGTATAGACTGCATCACTTCAACACTGTGTGAAGGTCTCCTCTTAGTTTCTGGTGCTACTTCATCGTTTACATGTATACATGGAAATTTTTGTTGAAAAATATTTTGCTTACTCAAATTTTGTTTGACCTTTGGATAAAAGATAATGAATGTCCTGAGGAAAAATAAAAGAAAATAAAATGCCAGATGCACAAAGCGATGTATGCATCTGAAATTCGTTTGCAGTTGCTAGATGCCCTGGTATGCCCATTCTCTCTGTCTGTCTCTCTGCCTGCAAATAATAAACAAAAAAACTTTAAAGTGATTATTGGGCTGGTGAGATGGCTTAGTAGTTAAGGCACTGGCCTGCAAAACCTGTGGACCAGATTCAATTCCCCAGTAGCCATGTAGGACAGATGAACAAGATGGCATATATGTCTGATATTTATTTGCCATGACTGGAGTCCCTGACATGCCCATTCTATCTCTCTCTACCTGCCTCTTTATCTCAAGTAAATAAGTGAATAAAATTGTGGTGGTTTGAGCCAAGTGTGGTGGTGCACGCCTTTAGTCCCAGCACTCGGGAGGCAGAGGTAGGAGGATCGCCATGAGTTTGAGGCCAACCTGAGACTACATAGTGAATTCCAGGTCAGCCTGAGCTATAGCAAAACCCTACCTTGAAAAAACAAAAGAAGCTGGGCATGGTGGCACACGCCTTTAGTCCCAGCACTCAGGAGGCAGAGGTAGGAGGATCGCTGTGAGTTCAAGACCACCCTGAGACTACATAGTTAATTCCAGGTCATTCTTGACCACCAGAGTGAGACCCTACCTTGAAAAACCAAAAAGAAAAAAAAAAAGTGGTTTAATTCAGGTGTCCCTCAAAAGCTTAGGTGTTCTGAATACTAGGTTCCCAGCTGATGGAGATTTGGGAATTAAAACCTCTTGGAGGCAGTGTATTGTTGGGGCAGGCTTATGGGTATTATATAGCCAGTTTCCCCATGCCAGTGTTTGGCACACTCTCCTGTTGCTGTGGTCCACCTGATGTTGGCCAGGAGGTCATGCTACCCTCTGCTCATGCCATCATTTCCCCCTGCCATAATGGAGCTTCCCCTCAAGTCTTTAAGCCAAAATAAACCTTTTGCCCCCCAAAACTGCTTTTGGTTGGGTGGTTTCTGCCAGCAATGCAAGCCTGACTCCAACAGTAAAGTTGATACCAGAAGTGGGCTCATTGCGACTTGAAACCTGACTGTGTGGCTTTGGCCTTTTGGAGCTGATTTTCAAGAGGAATATGGAAGGAGTTAAACCTTGGCCTAAGAGACACCTTGAAATGCTGTAGGTACAGCTTAATGGACCATTCTAGTCAGAGTTGAAAGACCTGAATGTAGTAAGAACTAAGTAAGGACTGTGAGGTTTGGCTTATGAGGGTGAGAAAGAGCTTTGCCTGGACTGGGCTAGAAGCAGTTTGTGTGAGAGGCTTGCTGTTAAGCCCATGTCCTGAGAACTTGTGCACTGTTGCATTGCATAGAAATGGACTGGCATTTCAATGGGAGAGAGAGAAATCACTAGTGAAGATACTCAGCAGTAGACACTGCAAGCCTTATATTTGGCCAGCCAGGCCAAATGAGCCAACGGGTGCAATAGTGGCATATCTGTTATGGGGGAAACCAACTGCTCTTTAATTGGACTAGAGGCTCGCTCCATGGGAGGGAATACATCCCTGATACTGAAAGCCTACAACTGGCATACCCATGAGCCCTAGGTGTAACGTCTGCTGGTGTCTGGCTAAATGTATATAGTATGCTCACCAAACTGCCCAGTAAGCACTTCTCTTAATGTTCATACCCATATATTAATGCTACTCTCACTTTTTATTAGAGAAGCTTCTCTTTTCAGATGGCAGTGACCTTGTGATGTCTCAGAAGGCACTATGGTGCAGAGAAGTGACAGAGGAGTGCTCAGCACTGAAATATCTCTGTCACACCTTCCAAGGCTCAGGGTCCATTGCAGAAGAGGTGGTGAAAGGAAGTAGGACTCCTTACAACATGCTCCTCCAAACACAAAATGGCCTGGGTATCCATGACCTTGTAGTGCCTGAAACTACCTACACAAGACCATCATAATAGGAGGAAAAGATGATGACATTAAAATAAAAGAGAGACTGATTGGGGGGAGGGAGATATGGAGCATGGAGTTTCAAAAGAGAAAGTGGGGAGTGGGAGAGAATTACCATGGGATATTGTTTACAATTATGGAAGTTGTTAATAAAAGTTTTAAAAAATAGGGCTGGAGAGATGGCTTAGCGGTTAAGCACTTGCCTGTGAAGCCTAAGAACCCTGGTTCGAGGCTCGGTTCCCCAGATCCCACATTAGCCAGATGCACAAGGGGGCGCACGCGTCTGGAGTTCGTTTGCAGAGGTTGGAAGTCCTGGCGCGCCCATTCTCTCTTGCTCCCTCTGTCTTTCTCTCTGTGTCTGTCGCTCTCAAATAAATAAAATAAAATAAAATAAAATAATTTAAAAAATAAATAAAAATAAAAGCATAACATTTCCTTTAAAAATAAGAGAAAGACATGGAAAATGTTAATAAAAATTCAATTAAAAAATCAGAAAATGGGGGCTGGAGAGATGGTTCAGCAGTTAAAGTGCTTGCCTGCAAAGCCAAAGGACCCAGGTTCAATTTCCCAGGAACCACATAAATACAAGGTGGCACATGTGTTTGTTTGCAGTGGCCAGTGGCCCTGGCATGCCCAGTCCCTCTCTTTGCCTGTCTCTCTCTCTCTCTCCTTCTCTGTCTCTCTCAAATAAATAAATAACAATAAAAATATTTTAAATAAATAAAAAAATAAGAGAAAGAAATGGACTGGTGCAAACAGAGGGATATGGCACAGAAAAAAATGAAATCTTTGGGCCAAAACTTCTACCCATTCAGCTGCAATTGTATGAGAGATCCCAACCATTGAGACTGGGCCAGCTGACCTGCAATGGGACAACAGAAAGAGTGCAGAGTCTTTTTAAGGGGCCTGAATGCTAAAGGAGTGTCCTGTTCTTCAAAGTCTGCTTTATTCCCCCCTATTAACAAATTCACACCCCACCTGGTATTATGGAGTCTAAGAAATGCAGGAAAGAGAGGGTCATTGAGTTTGCAACATGGTCTTGTATTTTGGAAATGGCCATGGGCAGTGTGAAGCAGGTTTGCTGGATGCCTACATGGAGCCCCAATGAAACCTTGAGGATGGACCATGAGTTGCAGTGGAGATGCCAGGACCATGAGATGGCTACTAAGGAAAGCTGCTGGTCCCAGATAAAGTTTTCTAGGACTGTGAGTAGCCTAGCTGGAGGGGCGGAATTGGTACTCCAGAGACTTGTTGCTGGTTAGAATTATCGGACTTGGAGATTTGTCACTGACTAGAGTTGTTGGACTTGGAGTTACAGAGTTTGATGTTTGTCCTGTTTAAATCTTGAATTGGTTGAATGTTTCTTTGCTATGCCCAATGCCATCGTATGCAGTGTGAATGTTTATTCTGTGCCATTATCGGTTTTGGGGGTGGTGGTATTATGGCTCAGTTAAAACATCTGGGACTAGGGGTTCGGCGTGGTGGCGCACACCTTCAATCCCAGCACTGGGTAGGCAAAGGTAGGTGGAGTGCCGTGAGTTGGAGGCCATTTTGGGACTACATAGTGAGTTCCAGGTCAGCCTGGGCTAGAGTGAGACCCTACCTTGAAAAACCAAAAATAAATAAATAAAGATCTCGGACTATGGAAATGTTTATACATCATTAGGATTGATAAACTCTTTTTTTTTTTTTGAGGTAGGGTTTCACTCTAGATCAAACTGACCTGGAGATCACTATGTAGTCTCAGGGTAGCCTCGAAATCATGGTGATCCTCTTACCTCTGCCTCCTGAATGATGGGATTGAAGGCATGCGCCACCATGCCCAGCTTAAAACTATGGGAGTTTTTTAAGTTGGACTGAATGCATTGCATTTTACATCTGGTATGGTGAAGACCCCCAGGGAAGACCACAGGGACAGCAAGTAGTAGGAAAGGAATCTTTATTAGCCAGCTGGCAACTACATCCAGGTCTCAGAAGCCTGAATGCAGTGCCAAGCTGTATTTCAGGGCTTCTTTTATAGGAAAAAATCGGTAAGATTGCACAACTTAGTTTTACAGTTCAGAAGTTCAATAATCATATATTTACAAAACCAAGAGTTAATTTCAGTTGATTTTACTTTATTATTAATTTATTTGAGAGAGGCAGAGAGAGAGAGAGAGAATGTACACGCCAGGGCCTCCAGCCATTGCAAATGAACACCAGACACGTGAGCCCCCTTGTGCATCTGGCTCACATGGGTCCTGGGGGATCGAACCTGGGTCCTTAAGTTAAAGGCCATCTCTCCAGCCCCTTCAGTTGATTTTAGAAAAAACAGAATCTTTTCTAGAATCTCTCCTCCCTGCATTTTCCTCTCCTGCAACTTCAAGCAAGCAGCAGTTAATACAGAAGCTAAAAGTTGCATTTAGCAACAGTGAGAAAAACATCTTCTCTTGTGGTGACCCATTGTGTGAAAGAAGCCAAGCATAAAATTCAAGTGTATGTGAGACCATGTCCTGAGGCACCAGCTAAGCTGAACTTCCTTGTATAAACTCGCAATATGAAGTCACTCATGTCCTTCTCTAGCTAGGCCCTTGTCACACATCATGTATGGTGATCACAGCTTATTGGAGCCAGGGGCAGAATGTGGTGCTTTGGTTCAGGTGTGCCCCATAAACTTAGGTGTTCTGAATGTTAGGTTCCCAGCTGATGGAGATTTAGGAATTAACATCTCCTTGAGGCAGTGTACTGTTGGGGGCAGGCTTATGGGTAATATAACCAGCTTCCCCTTGCCAGTGTTTGACACACTCTCCTGTTGCTATTGTCCACCTTCTGCTTATGACATCATTTTCCCTGCCATCATGGAGCTTCCCCCTCAAGTCTGCAAGCCAAAATAAACCCTTTTTTCCCCCCCAAAGCTGCTCTTAGTTGGGTGATTTCTGCCAGCAATGCGAACGTGACTACAACAAAAAATATTTTTTTTAAAGTGAGTGTGGTGGTGGTGGTGGTGGTGGGGAATTTGGAAAGAAGGCTTAGCAGTTAAGGCACTTACTTACAAAGCCAAAGGACCTAGGTTCGAACAAGATGGCGCATGTGTCGAGTTCATTTGCAGTGGCTGGATGCCCTGGCATGCCTGTTCTCTCTCCCTTTGTCTGATTCTGTCTCTCGCAAATAAATAAAAATAAAAATAAAATAATTGGGCTGGAGAGACTGCCCGGCAGGCTTAGAGGTTAAGCACTTGCCTGTGAAGCCTAAGGACCCTGGTTCAAGGCTTGATTCCCCAGGACCCACGTTAGCCAGATGCACAAGGGGGCGCACGTGTCTGGAGTTCGTTTGCAGTGGCTGGAGGCCCTGGCGCACCCATTCTTTCCCTATCTATCTATCTATCTATCTATCTATCTATCTATCTATCTATCTACCTACCTACCTACCTACCTACCTACCTACCTACCTACCTATCTATCTATCTATCTATCTATCTATCTATCTATCTATCTATCTATCTATCTGCCTTTCTCTTTCTCTCTCTCTATTGCTCTCAAATAAATAAAAAAATGAACAAAAAATAATTAAAAAATAAAACAATTTTTTAAAAGTGAGTATAGGGGGAAAGGCGGCCGGGGGCGGGGCTTGCCGGGCATGGTAACGGCTCGGCCAGCGGTGGGGCGGGGCTGGGCTGCGGGGAGAACGACGGACCGGTGACCGCCGCCGCCTGCTCCGTGTGGCCCCCCCGCGTCACCAAGATGATCCACGGCTTCCAGAGCAGCCACCAGGACTTCTCGTTCGGGCCCTGGAAGCTGACGGCGTCCAAGAACCACATCATGAAGTCGGCGGATGTGGAGAAGTTAGCTGATGAGTTGCACATGCCATCTCTCCCTGAAATGATGTTTGGAGACAACGTTCTAAGGATCCAGCATGGCTCTGGCTTTGGGATTGAGTTCAATGCTACAGATGCGCTAAGATGTGTAAAACAACTACCAAGGAATGCTGAAAGTAGCTTGTGCTGAAAAGTGGCAGGAAAGCAGGGCGGAAGGTGAACACTCCAAAGAAGTTATTAAACCGTATGATTGGACCTATACAACAGACTATAAAGGAACTTTGCTTGGAGAATCTCTTTAAGTTAAAGGTTGTACCTACAACAGATCATATAGATACAGAAAAATTAAAAGCCAGAGAACAAATTAAATTTTTTGAAGAAGTTCTCCTGTTTGAAGATGAACTGCATGATCATGGAGTTTCAAGCTTGAGTGTGAAAATTAGAGTAATGCCTTCTAGCTTTTTTCTGCTGTTGCGGTTTTTCTTGAGAATTGATGGGGTCCTCATCAGAATGCATGACACAAGGCTTTACCATGAGGCTGACAAGACTTACATGCTATGAGAATATACATCACGAGAAAGCAAAATTGCTAACTTAATGCATGTTCCACCTTCCCTCTTCACGGAACCCAATGAAATATCACAGTATTTACCAATCAAGGAAGCAGTCTGTGAGAAACTAATATTTCCAGAGAGACTGGATTCCAAACCTGGAGATTCACAAGAAAGTAAAGTTGTTGAATAGAATGTGATACAACATGTTCTCACCCTGGACTCTCTCTCTGTAGGGGATGTTTTATTATGAGACTTAATTCCTTGCTTGTGTACAGATTTTCTTTCAACTTAAAAGAAAGAAAAAATAAAGGATCGTGGCAGGCAGGTTCCATTCAACTGCTATTTGTACTGTGTATCTTCAAATTTATACTCCAGGTTTATAGGTTCTGGAGGTAAATTCGGATTCCTAAATTGTCATTCAATCTGACCTCAGCAGTAGTGATCTATGTGTCTACTGAGCAGTGGGTGTAATCTGCATTGTTATGAAACACTGTCTTTTTCCTGTGAAGAGATGAATTTGTGAATTAAGTCTCAATGCCTTGTGACTTTCATAGGATTCCTGGCTGTGCATGCGGATGTACTGGCTCTGTGCTCTGGGCTTTCTGGTGTTTACTCACACTTCTAAAGAGTTGTGACTTGTATCAATATTGTGTGTATGTATACACACACTTGTATTTTTTAAAAATTACTGATTTAAATGTCTTAGTCCTTGAGTAGTCTTAGATTACTTATTTTGATAATTCATTGTTGAAAATTGTGGAGTTAAAATAATTGACTTTTTTTAATTAAAAAAGTGAAAGTGGGTAGGATGAGTATATTTCTGAAGATTTCATTGGTTTATTTCTGTGAGGAATACAAAGAATATGCTTTGGCCATTACTAAATATGACATATACCATTTTATATTTATTTGTTCTAAATGTCTTTTGTAAGAATAAATAAATAATACAGAATTACATTAAAAAAAGTGAGTATAGGGTTGAAGAGATGGCTCAGCAGTTAAAGGCACTTGCTTGCAAAGCCTGATGACCCAGGTTTGATTCCCAGTACCCATGTAAAGCCAGATGCATAAGGTGGTGCATGCATCTGGAATTCTGTTTGCAGTGGCTGGAGTCCCCGACTTGTTCATTTTTTTCTCTCTATGCTTGCAAATAATTAATAAATAAAATAGTTTTAAAAATATCTTATTTTTATTTATTTGACAGAGAAAGAGGGAGAGGGAGAGAGAGAATGGGCATGTCAGGGCCTCAAGCCACTGCAAATGAACTTCAGACACGTGCACCCCCCCCCCACCTTGTGCATCTGGCTAATGTGGGTCCTGGAGAATCAAACCTGGGTCCTTTGGCTTTGCAGGCAAATACCTTAACTGCTAAGCCATCCCTAAATAAAATATTTTTATAAGAGTTTATTATGGGCTGGGGTGATAGCTCAGCTGTTAAAGGCATT
The DNA here is from genome assembly GCF_020740685.1 of Jaculus jaculus. Taxonomy (NCBI): domain Eukaryota; kingdom Metazoa; phylum Chordata; class Mammalia; order Rodentia; family Dipodidae; genus Jaculus; species Jaculus jaculus. The sequence continues at coordinate 145,738,892 of NC_059102.1, read as the reverse complement.
TTCTTGAAAAGCTTGTAAGCCAGGGTTCTATGACCTAGTACAGTACCCAAGTAAAGGCACAAACTTGGTGCATGTATCTGGAGGCTCCAACACACCCATTCTCTCTCTCTCTCAAGTAAATAAAGTACTTAAAATTAAAATTAAAAGAAATGGGGGCTGGGGAGATGGCTCAATGGTTAAAAGCGCTTGATTGCAAAGCCTGAAGGCATGTGTTCACATAAAGCCAGATGCACAAAGTGATTCATGTGGCTGTAGTTTGTTTGCAGTGGCAGGAGGCCCTGGCATGCCTATACTCACTGTCTTCCTCCCCACCCCCTCTCTAATAAACAAATAAAAATATTTCTTAAAAATTAAAAGAAGTAGCAGGGTGTGGTGGTGCACGCCTTTAATCCCAACACTTGGGAGGCAGATGTAGGAGGATTGCTGTGAATTCAAGTCCACCCTGAGACCACATAGTGAATTCCAGGTCTGCCTGGGGCTAGGGTGAGACCCTACATCAAAAAACAAAACAAAACAAACAAAAAACAAACAACAACAACTAAACCCTTAAAAGTGATTTTAGGCCAGGCGTGGAGGCACACTCGGGAGGCAGAGGTAGGAGGACTGCTGTGAGTTCAAAGCCAGCCTGGGTCTACAGAGTGAGTTCCAAATCAGAATGGGCCAGAGCGAGACCCTACCTGGAAAGAATAAAAATCAAAAAAAGACCCAGGGCCGGGCGTGGTGGCGCACGCCTTTAATCCCAGCACTCGGGAGGCAGAGGTAGGAGGATCGCCGTGAGTTCAAGGCCACCCTGAGACTACAGAGTTAATTCCAGGTCAGCCTGGACCAGAGTGAGACCCTACCTCGAAAAACAAAAAAAAAAAAAAAAAAAAAAAAAGACCCAGGCAGGGTGGAGGCTACGACTTGATCACACAGCCAGGGAGCCCCAGGACCCAGGCAGAGGCTGTGCAGAAGCGCGGCGGGAGGCGGGGCCCCGCGCAGGCCCCGCCCCTCCCCGCCGCGCCCCGCCTCCAGCTCCGGGGTCACCGGGGAGTCGCCGGGGTTCTCCGGGCCCCGCGCCCCCGTGCACGCGCATGCGCCAGGGGCCCCGGAAGCGGCCGTGCGCGTCGCGTCCGCCCCTGCTGCCGGCGGGGAACGCGGCCCGAGCGGCGTGGATGTGGGGCCCGGGTGGCGATGGCTTCGGCGGGAGGCGGCGGCTGCGAGGGCGGCGGCGACGTGCCCGAGGCGGAGCGTCCCCAGCCGCGGCCGTTCCTGATCGGGGTGAGCGGCGGCACGGCGAGCGGCAAGGTGAGCGGGGCCTGCGTGCGCTGCGCTGCGCTGCGCCCGGGGCTCGCTGGCGGCGGGAAGCCCCGCGGGGGGCCGGGCCGGGCCGGGCGCCGATCCGCCCGCGCCCGGCGCCACCTGTTGCTGCTGGCCGTCGAGCCGCCCCCGGGGCCGGTGAGGGGGGGTCACTGTGCACCGCCGCCCCTGCGTCCAGTGGCCAACGCGTTTTCCGCCTCGCCCCCCTCCCCGCCCCAGTCTACGGTGTGCGAGAAGATCATGGAGCTGCTGGGACAGAACGAAGTGGACCACCGGCAACGCAAGCTGGTCATCCTGAGCCAGGACCGCTTCTATAAGGTCCTGACCGCGGAGCAGAAGGCCAAGGCCTTGAAGGGACAGTACAATTTCGACCACCCAGGTACACATCCTGAGAGCCTGGGGAGGCGGTGGGAGGAGGACGGACGCCTGGGATGTGCAGAGATTGTATGGTGACCCGCCGACTGCCGGGCAGGCGTTGTATAGGAAGGCAGAGGCTGTGAGGGGGTCCAGGTTAGGTCCAGGTTGGGTCAGGGGGATTTGACAAATGCACTGGGCTTGGGGCCTGTTGGAATTGGGGATGGACTAGAGCGACATGAGAAATACAAGACAGAAAAGAGCTAACTGCTGTAGTCAGGTTTGCATTGCTATCAGAAAATACCAGACCAAGAGCAGCTTGTTGGGGGCGGGGGGAGGGGGGGAGAAGGTTTATTTTGGCTTATAGACTCGAGGGGAAGCTCCACGATGGCAGGGGAAAACGGTGGCATGAGCAGAGAGTGGACATCACCCCCTAGCCAACAGCAGATGGACAACAGGAACAGGAGAGTGTGCCAAACACTGGCAAAGGGGAAGCTGTCTATAATACCCATAAGCCTGCCCCCAACAATACACTTCCTCCAAAAGGCATTAATCCCCAAATCTCCATCAGATGGGAACCTAGCATTCAGAACACCTAAGTTTATGGGGACACCTGAATCAAACCCCCACACTAACTTAACAGTGCAGACTTTATTGGAGGGGCAGGAGCTCTCCTGGATGGAACTTCTGTGTTTGAATGTGGGAGAGAGTAGCGATAATAAAGGGTGAGGGATGATGGGGGCGTGGGGGTTGGGGAGTGAAGAATGGGGGAAAGGTAAAGGCTGATCACCTACCCAGATGGCTTAATAGCTTTTGAGGCTGCATCCTGGAGTTCTGAGCTTGCTTTGTAACAGAGCTCCCCTATCATGCTGTGGTCCAGGAAAGATTTATGGTCCACTGCAGTCAGTGTTCATGAACACTTTCAAGGCCCTGTGAGATTTTGGCTGGAGCTATTTAGGAAGCCAGCAGCTGAGTGGCCTTCAGTACTGATGCTCAGTGTGTTAAAATCCACTCACCATCCCTTTCCCCACCTTGCTGCTGTGGGCCTCCATGCATACCCCACTACCCCATGGCCTTTCAGTTCCCCAGCTGCCAGGGGGCAAAGTCCTCAGAGACCAGCTGTTAAACTGGTTTAACAGAAGGTAAACTGGTACCCAGACCTCTGAAAGGTATCTGCTGTTTCTAGAAGGTTCAGCCTTTCCCCACAATGCATGGAGAAGGCCTGAGCAATAGCAGTCTGTTTATCCCCCTCCCCCCAAGAGGAGCAGAGGTCTACGTAATCATTGGCTAGTGGTGGCGCACGCCTTTAATCCCAGCACTCGGGAGGCAGGGGTAGGAGGATCTCTGTGAGTTCTAGGCCAGCCTGGGCTAGAGTGAAACCCTACCTCGAAAAATAATTTCTTTTGTGTTCCAGTTTCTTTGAGGGACAACTTCATCCTACGGGGGCCCTGCCACTCTTGAGTCTGAATGTGCTGTGGGATCCTCAGTACCCCTGGCTCCCAACTGTGGTGACCCTGGGCAGAGAGGCACTGCCCTCGTGTCCATTGCCTCGGGACAGCTGGGCATCTCACCCTTTGCTCTGTCCTTGCAGATGCATTTGATAATGATTTGATGCACAGGACTCTGAAAAACATTGTGGATGGCAAAACTGTTGAGGTCCCCACTTACGATTTTGTGACCCACTCAAGGTAAGCAGGTAGTTTCTGGGAGAGCCAATAAGAGGGGTCCACACATACTGCCCTGGGGTGGTCCTGCTCTAGCCTGTTTCTTCTGGGGAGTCAGCACCCCTGGCATGAAAATAGACCATCCACCACAGCCATTACCTGGCCTCTCTCTGGCAGGTTGCCAGAGACCACTGTGGTCTACCCAGCTGATGTGGTCCTGTTTGAAGGCATCTTGGTGTTCTACAGCCAGGAGATCCGGGATATGTTCCACCTACGTCTCTTCGTGGATACAGACTCGGATGTCAGGCTGTCTCGAAGAGGTAAGGGCCTGCGTGGCCCTGGCTGGGGCTGGCTGCCAGTCCGCAGGAGGGCTGACTATGGTGCCTTGATCCTGTCACTGCAGTTCTCCGGGATGTGCACCGAGGGCGGGACCTGGAGCAGATTCTGACCCAATATACCACCTTTGTCAAGCCAGCCTTCGAGGAGTTCTGCCTGCCGGTATTGCCCCCATCTATTTCTCAAGGCCTTTTCTCCCTTTCCAAAGGTCATGTGGTACCCAGTCCTGTGGATGGCGGTTGTTGATTGATAAACAGAAGTGCCGCTTACTGTTCGACCAAGGATCAGGAAGTGGTCTTGGTTTTGCCCCACCACTCTGTCCTCTGCCCAGCAGAGTCTGCCTCTTCCTCCATGTCTACACCTCTGCCTCAGACTTGGCCCAGATGCCACGTGCAGTGCTCCCATTTCCTGTGATACCCTCTGCTCCCTCTCTGCTTCACCCTTGGGATCCCATCCTCTGACCTGCTGTGGCTTGCTTATTCCTCTTTTGAGTGGTGGTCTCCACCAAGGACAGGCATCTGTCTCTTTACTGCCCCAGTTGACCGCAGGGTGCCCTGACTGCTTGTCAGAGCTCCTGTTCTCTGAGTGGCCCTAAGGTCCCAGCTAGTTCATACATCGTTCTGTTTTTGCATATTACAGTTCTTTTTCATTTATTTATTTATTTTGGTTTTTCAAGGTAGGGTCTCCCTCTAGCCCAGGCTGACCTGGAATTCACTATGTAGTCTCAGGGTGGCCTCAAAGTCATGGTGATCCTCCTACCTCTGCCTCCCAAATGCTGGGATCAAAGCGTGGGCCACTATGTCCGGCCCAAATAGTCTTATACTGTAGCCAGGCTTGAACTTGTGAGTCTTCCTACCGTAACTTCCTGAGTGCTGGGATTATAGGCATGAATCACTTCAAATTGGAGTGTTTTTATTATTTATTTATTTATTTAATTTGCAAGGAAAGAGAGAGGCAAAGAGCAAGTATGGGAGCACCAGGGCCTGCAGCCACTGCAAACAAACTCCAGATGCACGCACTACTTTGTGCATCTGGCTTTACATGGGTACTGGGGAATCAAATGTAGGCCATCAGGCTTTGTAGGCAAGTGCCTTTAAACACTGAGCCATCTCTCCAGCCCCTCAAATTGGAGTTATTTGAGTCTTTCAACGAAAAACTTGATAGTTTCTCTTTTTGCCTAAGTATAAAAATATAGCACAAAGGAACCCAAAGCAGGATTCCTACCTTTGAAAAGTAGGATAGACAAGCTCCAGCTGCTGCTATTGAAAGAAAAGGTGTTTTTTAAAAAGAAATTTTTTTATTTGAGAGAGAGAGAATGGGTGTGCCAGGGCCTCTAGCCACTGTAATGGCCTCCAGATGCATGTGTCACTTTGTACATCTGGCTTTATGTGGGTACTGGGGAATCGAACCTGGGTCCTTTGGCTTTACAGGCAAGCACCTTAACCATTAAGCCATCTCTAGCCCAGAAAAGTGTGGTTTGTGTGTGCGTGTGTGTGCTTTCTCAATGTAGAGTTTCACTCTAGCCCAGGCTGACCTGGAATTCACGATGTAGTTTCAGGGTGGCCTTGAACTCACCGTGATCCTTCTACCTCTGCTTCCCCAGTGCTGGGATTAAAGGCATGTGCCACCATGCCCAGCATAAAAGTGTTTTTAATACACATCTGAATTTTGAGGAAAATACTTTGAAAAGTGAATTGCACTAGGCGTGGTGGCGCACGCCTTTAATCCCAGCACTCACGGGAGACAGGTAGGAGGATCACTGTGAAGTTCGAGGCCACCCTGAGACTACATAGTGAATTCCAGGTCATCCTGAGCTAGGGTGAGACCCTACCTTGAAAAAACAAAAAATAAAATAAAAATTTAGCCAGGCGTCATGGCACACACTGTTAGTCCCAGCACTCAGGAGGCAGAGGTAGGAGGATTGCTGTGAGTTTGAGGCCACCCAGAGATTACATAGTGAATTCCAGGTCAGCCTGGGCTAGAGTGAGTCTCTACCTTGAAAAACAAGCAAACCAACCAAAAAAAAAAAAGTGAATCGTATTTATGGAAGGACATTTTGGAGGGTAGGCAGTTTTTAGTAAAACTCTGAATACCACATGTGACCAGAATTAGAGGAAGTCCTGTCCTGGACCCTGCATCCCTGGCCCTGTGCAAGCTCACTGTTCTTATGAGGGCTTCCTGACTGGCTTTGCCCCCATCATGCCAGCCAGTCAGCCCTGAGGCGCTCTTCAGTGCACTCTGGGGCTTTCAGACTCTGTGGTGTGGGGCAGGGCTCCAGCCTGTTGTCACCCAACCTGATGACCCACCAAAATGGAGACCAGCCTCAGTCTCCTTGGGCCTTTGAGGCAACAATCTCTATTAATAGTCTTTAGCTTCCTGCCCAGAACAGGATAGGAGGAGCTCCTTGACCCAAACCCACAGGCCTGTAGCACCAGATGCTTCTCAGAACCATTCCTGGGCCACCCTGTGCCTCATGCCCCTGCTGGCTTTGCCTGGTTTGGGCATGTACCCTCCACCATTCTCTCAACCTCCCCAGGCCAGGTCCTCTTCCGTAACCCTGCATATCATCAGTCTGGTGGAGTGATTGACATAACAAAATGGGTGTTGAGCGAAGGCAAGTGATGGGTGCCATGCATGTCCCTGTTACCAGGATTGTATATGACCAGCTCATCTGCCCTGCTCACTCTAGGACATTTGCAGAATGATTCAGTTTCATTGGCCATAAGACCTTGGCGGTGACTAAGCTGTGAGCTGCTCAGTTTACAGTTTCATTTTATGCTTGCTTTTGTTGTTTTTGAGGTAAGGTCTCAGCCTAGTTCAGGCTGACCTGGAATTCACTGTGTAGTCTCAGGGTGGCCTCGAACTCAAAGCCATTCTCCTACCTGTATCTACCAAGTGCTGGGATTAAAGGCGTGCGCCACTATACCTGGTTTATACCTTGCTTTTTGGTTCCTGTTTCTTACCTGTATAATGACTGCCTGAGGTCTTCCCCTACCTGTCAGTGACCAGTGACATAAGCATCTCAGGCCTTTATCCCCTGTGGTTACACTAGGTCCTGAGTACCTTAAAGTCACCTTGGGAGGACACAGTCTCAAAAGACACCCCCTCCCTTTTGTGTCTTACAGACCAAGAAGTATGCTGACGTGATTATTCCTCGAGGTGTTGACAATATGGGTAAGAAATCCCTGGCAATTCCTAAGCCACAAAGCAGGGACTGCCACTTCTGTCTTAGCTACTGAGACCTGCCAAATGCATGGGGCCTCCCAGCATTTATCTGGAGCACTGGATTCATGTGCACTTCAAAATACAGAGGTGCTGGGTGGGGCTTGTCAGGTGGTCTTTGGTTCGTAGCACTCTCCATAGGCTGAGCCAGGGGTGGACTGTCTGCTGAGATGGGAGGGGCGGCAGACTGCTCGGTGTGGGGCGAGAACCTGCTGAGCTCATTTGTCCCACTGCAGTTGCCATCAACCTGATTGTGCAGCACATCCAAGACATCCTCAACGGGGACCTGTGCAAGCGGCACCGAGGAGGACCCAACGGACGCAACTATAAGAGGACCTTCCCCGAGCCTGGAGACCACGCGGGGATGCTGGCTGCTGGCAAACGCTCACACCTGGAGTCTAGCAGCAGACCCCACTGAGGGCTGGCATATGCAGGTTCCCTGACACCCGTGCATTCAGGGACTGAGCCTGGGGATGCCTGCTGCCCCTAAAAGCACAGCCAGGGCTTCCTCTCAGGGCGGCATTGGGACCAAGGCCTTCCTTACACGGGAGGGCAAACTCATTCTAACAGAGTGAACATTCCTGAGTCCCCACTTCCTTCTGTTTGAAGTGGCCGACAAATCTCTTTGGTGTGTGGAGAAGCGCCCCAGACTGCATGGTAAGCCTGGGCACACATTCTAGGGAAACTGAGAGAACAGCCTGGGCACTGGCTGGCCTTACGATAGTGAGCCTACAGTGAGGACATTTCTGAGTCTACTGGGCTCACAGATTGTAAAACTCAAGTTTTGACATATTATACATTCTGTTTCATGCCTGGCTGGTGTGACCTAGAAACCCAGTTTCATGACCTCCCTCAGGGCCATAGTCCAGTCTGAGCCTCAGAGCAGTGCCTCCGCCCCATGCCTGTGTCCCAGCAGAGGAGAGGCAGGAACCTTGGGTTAAGCAGCATCAGCCTGTGACGCACTCCTGAGGGTCCAGGCCCCAGGAGCTTGTGTGGCCAGATACAAGGTAGCAGTCATTTGGTCTGTTGTGAAAACTGTCCACACAGTCTTGTAGGAACCCCTGGGCCCAAGGGGCTGTCCATAGACAGACTGCCTCTAGCTAAGGGAAAATGGGGATATAAATGATCACATGAATGTGGTAGCCTAAACCCAGCCAGAGCTCATGGCTTCACAAATGGTCCTTTCTGTGTTGCCCAAGTTTGTCTACCTTTCCATGTGACAGCCCTTTCTGGAAGTGTCCTTTGCCATCACCACAGGCTGTAGCACAGGTACTTCTCGTGGCTCCCTGTGCAGTATGCCGTGGTCACCCCAGACAGCAGCTGAGCTGTGTGGCTCTGGGCAGGTGACTGTCAGCACCGTAATGGTTTGTTGAGTTCAAGCCCCTTGGAGGGAGAATCAATAAATAGCACCAAAAAATGACTTACCACTTTGTCCTTTTTTCTTTCTTTTTTGGTTTTCTGAGGTAGGGTCTCCCTGTAGCCCAGGATGACCCAGAATTCACTCTATAGTCTCAGGCTGGCCCCAGCTCACAGTGATCCTACTACCTCTTGAGTGCTAGGATTAAAGGTGTGCACATTTTGTCCATTTTTATTTACATTTATAAAAGGTAATTCAGGGCAAGGTTGTGTATGTGTGACACCTTGTTATGGAAGATGGAGATGAGTCAGGGACTTAAAGAACACGAGGTATCAGGTGTTGATGCAGTAAGACTTCCAAGTACGCTTTACAAAGGACACCTGCCTACAGACACCATCTAGTTGGGGTACCTCCTGTAGGTCTTTCCAAAGGCAAGGCTCAGACCCTATTCAGGTTTAGTGGGTGTTGTGAAAACGGGCTGGGTCTATAAGACCCAACACCAAGCCCACAGCTAGAGCAGGGCACAGCCTTATGGAGTGTTCTCTGGCCTAGCAGTGCTTCCCACACTGGCCACCCAAACACTGGGTCTGAGCCACGAGCCATGCCTTGTAGATGCTGGTGTGGAGGGCATTTTTCATGGCCCAAAAAACAGTAAACTGCTCGCCGGACATGGTGGCGCACACCTTTAATCCCAGCACTCGGGAGGCAGAGGTAGGAGGATTGCCGAGAGTTTGAGGTCACCCTGAGACTACACGGCAAATTCCAGGTCAGCCTGGGCTAGAGTGGGGACCCTACCTCGAGAAATTGAAAAACTAAATTGCTCAAAATGAAGAGCTAATCAGAGGGCTCCTAAGGGTTAACATAGTCAATCCCTGTAGTCCTGGTTAAGTATGACCGGTCTCCTGAGCCCCTCTGCTGGAGGGAGAATGTTCTGTGTTCATCCTTCCATGTGTTTTTGTTCTTTACTTTCGAATCAAGATATCCCAGCTATCTTTCCAACGAAGAGCCTGGAGCTCGCCTGGTGACAGTGACCTGTCCCCATAGGTCAGTGGGCGCAGCAGGCTGGACACATGGCATGCTGAGGAATACCAGGCTACAACCAGGGCACTGAAGAGGTTCCTCTGCAGCTGGGACCTGTGGGCAGTAGGGCAGAGTGGTGAGGACAGCTGGCCCATCTTCCACAGCACCCCTGCCTGGTTATCCCCTCACAATCTGCCATCTACACAAGCCCCTCCAAGATCAGTTGCTTTTCCCTGCATGTTCCTCAGACCACCCATGCCCTTCAGCGTCCTTGCCTACCCTTATCATCTGGGTGCACTGAGTACAGCCCTCCCTCCCTCATCACTGCTCTGGACTCGCCCCAGCCATTTCCATGATGCCAGAGGTGTGCCCCAATCCCAGCACCACATCAAGGCACTGTGCTCCAAGCTGAAGCTTTTTGTCTGTCTACCACACCTCACCCAATCTGGACAGTTAGCTGCTGTTCTGGAACACCTCGTGTTTCCCATCCCTGTCTGTGCTCAAGGTTGTCAATGCCCTCTCCTGGTTTTCAGGATTCTGCGCCCCGCCCGCACCTGCAGAGGTGGTCGCTGATGTGCTGCAGGACAATGGGGAGCAAGAGGATCTGGAAGGTGAGCGCTGGCAGATAGTGGTAGAGGAAGAGCATCTTGTCCATCAGAAAGAAGGGCAGGTAGTTGAGCGCCCAGCCGCCACCACACAGGGCTCCTGCCAGCACCCAGTTGGGCCAGGCATCTGTAGGAGGGTGCATCTCAGAGCAGCAATGCCACAAGCTAAGTCACACACTTGTCCTAGCAGGACTCCCCTCTTCCTGCCCTCCAGAAGAGACTCGGCTATAGCTTCCTCCTGGTTTCAAGAATCCTTTCCTCTCTGATGCCCTAGCCCCAAGGACTGAGGACTGGTCCAGCCTTGCATGGCACATGGTCTCCTGGGAATCTCACTGGCTCTCAGCTCCTTAGGGAGCTGTGAAAAAGCTTTATTTGTCCACTAGCCACAAGCTGTAGAGGTCAGCAGAGGGAAGGGATGAGAAGCCACTGCTCATTGGAGCCTTGGGCCAGGCCCAGGTCCAGAGGACACACTCAGTACTGCATTTCTATGTGGTCTCAGGGTGGCTCAAACTCTCAGTGATCCTCCTACCTTTGCCTCTCAAGTGCTGGGACTAAAAACGTGTGCCACCATGCCAGCTCAGTATGGCATTTCTATTCACCACAGACAACTTCTGCTCCTGCCAGCTCTTGTTCTTCACCCAGTATTCTAGGTGCTTACAGGCAACTCTAAGGCTGATGAGCAATTCTTTGGTGCTAGAAGAGCCTCAACTACAACATGGGATCGGAATTGTCATGTGTTTTCTCAGGAGACAAAAATCAGTTCTCTCCCGACAGAAACAAAGAAGAGCACTGGGGCATGGGTCCCATTAAGACCCCGCTGTCACCTACACCTAATGCACTCTCAGCTAGTGACACGGAGATACTAACCCTCGGGGAGCTCACAGGCACTCCTTTGCCGGCGGAGCAAGTACCAGATGAAGAGTAGGGCATAGCCCACTGTTGTCAGGCTGGCCGAAACCCAGATCACGACGTTGCCCAGCAGGTGAATCTGAGCCTGAAAGTACAGGAGTCAGGGTTCCTGCCTGCCCTCTGCCTATAGGGCAACAGGCACAGAAAAAGCTAACACACACTCCAAACTGCAGGCGTGTTCGGAACACTAGCCTAACTGCTAATCTTCATGAACCTGTCTCCAGTGCTACTCTCCAGATACGCACTAATGCTCTCAACTCTGTAAATTAAGACCAAACACTAAGAGTTCAGGAGTTTTTAAGGGGGTGTTGGGCATGAACCCAGAACCCTGGGCAACTAAGCACATATTTGTGCTCCCAACCCAATTCAAACTCATGACTTCCATCTCAGCCTCCTAAACTGAGACAGCATGCCTGGCTGGACTCTTCTTTAATGGCAAGGCTAGTCACAGGATGGCGATTCCCAGCAAGACAATGCAGTCTCCGCACATGAAGGCAGGGCACCGAGGACTCGTTCTGCACTCAGTGACTGTCTACTTCCCTGGCTGAGGCACGAGGAGCGTTTTAGTAGCTACGTGCCCACACCGGCTCTGTGCAGCCCCCACACTGCTGTGGGAAGAGGCAGTGGGACTAGAACATCAACCAGCTCAGTGTGGGTGCTGCGGGGAAAACACCTTCAAAACCATGCCTGTCAGGAGCAGGGCAGCAGTGTGCTGCCATACAGACAGAGCCTTGGGCTCCTTGGCACCAGGTGCAGTGGGCCAGGGCCACCCAGCTCACCCAGAGACAAGCAAGGCCTGGACCTTCATCCGCTTTGCTGTGGAGAAATCTGGATCTCCACGGGATGCAGTGGCTGCCCTGAGTGACTGCAGGAACTGTCCTGGGACTGTCACCGATGCTTACGCTGGTTCTGGGGTGCAGCCAGTAGACTATGTTGGTGTCCAGAGTGACCCACTCCAGCGGTGTCGAGCTGTACTTGTGTTCGGAGTCCTCACTCCTCAGCGTCAGCATCCTCCACTGCAATCAAGCAGAGTGGAGGCTGCAGAGGACCTCTGGGTGCCTCCAGCTGCCATGATGTTGTCTAAGGGTGCCGCTGCCCCTTGCATGTGAACTGCCTAGCCTCAAGTTCACTTGGCTCCTGCAACAGAGGCACAGTGGGCAAGACGAAGGCTGCTGGTTGTGACCGTGAACTCTAATCCTGGCTGTGGCACTAGCCCTCTGAATTTCTGCCTCAACTTCTCTAAAGCTCTATTAAAATGACCTATTTTGACCTGATGAGAGGGACACTCATCCTGCTTGTGAGTCTGAGGGTTCAGGTTGAAGACTGACTAAACTGCAGAGCTCAACAGTGCATGGGACTTGCCCTGGTAGAAGCCAGCCTCCATCCAGCTTGTCACCTGCACTTCCAAGAATCTGGCCATGAAGCTGAGGTTCCTGCTGATGTCGAGCTGAGTAGGCGAATGCAGCTCCAGCTCTCTTTCCCTCTGCTCCTGGCCTGGCAGAACACAGTGCAATGCCAGGGACAAGACAGTTAAGACTATGAGCTCAGGACAGAAGCCCCCAGTGCACCTTCCCAACAGCCCACAATGGCATTTTAGAAGTCCCATCATTCATCAAATTCCCCCACTATGCATTAGCTGCACAGTCCTCCCCATGCATTCAGGGTGAATGCCACCACCTGCTGTCCTAACACAGAGCAGTGGATTTTGCCAAATGGGATGGTGGGTGTTTAGGTCCCTCCAAACCAACAGCCCTGGTTTGGTTTGCCAGGTGGCAGGAAAAGTTTCCACAGCAGGTGACGAGAGGCCAGTGACCAAAGACAACAACTCACTTTTGCCATACCGGTGCTCCTCCACGTTCCACACCATGCTCTCATGGTGGCCCCGAGACAGTTTCTCCCCAACGACCTCCAACTGCCGAAACCCCCAGTCCGGGAGGTGCGCTCCGCTCAGCTGGCAAAACCCAGAGTGTGCAGGGCATAACAGGAAGCTAGGCCCAGCCCCATCCCCATCACTGGCAGCAGACTCTTCCCCAGGTCGAGGATTTGGCCCTGAGGAGTTACACAAACTCCCTCCTTGGTGTACTCGAAGCACAGGGTGACTTGAGTCTTATGTCCCACCTGTTAGGAGGCACTTTGGCCCAAACAGCTCAAGGACTAGATCAGGGGACTCCAGGGTCTACCAAGCTAACCAGAAGCTTCCATTTACCTTCAGCACTGCAGATGTGTTCACGTGCACAAAGCGCACCTCCGACAGGATAGTCTTCCAGACATCCTTGTCAGACTCTCTGTTCACAATGTCCTGCAAAAACATCTGGTCAAGGCGAGGAGGACCAGTGGGGAGCACTAGCACCCAGAGGCCTTGGATAAACCCCAGGCGTGCGAGAGAACAAAGGCAAAACAGGGCTTGTCAATTCTCCCCATTTGTTTTGGTTTAGTTTTCTGTTTTTATTTTTGAGAAAAGCTTTTATTTATTTATCCCAGGCTCGACTTTAACTCCTAATCCTCCTGCCACCATCTCCCAAGTGCTGGATTATAAGTGTATACCCTCATGCCTGGCTACAGGTTTTATTCCTTTTCAAATTTCCTAAAACATGAAACTAGACCCATAACTTCTCAGCCTTTGGCTAGAATCAAGCAAAGCCCACTTATCAGCTCCAAAATAAATATGGAGCTGGGCGTGGTGGCACACGCCTTTAATACCAGCACTTGGGAGGGAGAGGTAGGAGGATTGCTGTGAGTTCAAGGCCACCCTAAGACTACATAGTAAATTCCAGGTCAGCCTGGGCTAAAGGGAAACCCTACCTCAAAACACCAAAAATAAAAATAAAATCAATATGGGTCTCTATGAAGGTAACACACCCTCAGGCAGGGGCATGGGAAGGACTGATCCCCCACACCTCCCCTGAGCCAGCCCTGAGGAAAGGGCACTGACTCCGTCCAAGGCCACGCAAGACACCACAGAGACTCCAAAGCTACCTGCCCAGGCACTGAGAGGGTGCACAGCTCTGGCTAAAAAAGGATCTTTTCAGGCTGCAGAGCTGGCTCAGTGGTTAAGATGCTTGCAAAGCCTAATGATCTGAGTTCGATTCCCCAGTAACCATGTAAAGCCAGATGCACAAAGTAGCACATGTATCTAGAGTCCATTTGCAGCACCTGGAGGCCCTGGCATGCCCAGCCCAATCTCTCTATAGCTGGGTGTGGTGGTGCATGCAGTTAATCCCAGCACTCAGGAGGCAGAAGTAGGAAAATCACCATGAGTTCGAGGCCAGCCTGAGACTACAGAGTGAATTCCAGGTCAGCCTAGGCTTGTGAATCACTACCTCAAAAAACCACATTTTTTTTTTTAAAGGATCTTTTCTCTGTCCTTAACTGGCTAGTGCAAGGCGGGTCCAGAGGTTAGACAGTCCCCGAGACACTGATGAGAAAGCAAACCCTGAGCCCTCTGCACCATCACAGCCTGACAAGCTAGAGTCTCACAGTGGCCATGCACTCACAGGGCTACTGTTTTCCCTTGGACTGACAAGAACCACAGAGCTCAAAGGCTGAGCAGAGGCAGAAGCTTCGGAGGTGTGCTCCTCCTGTTCTGGGAACTCTACGTGTGAGCCTCTCAGAGGTCCCCAGCTAGAGAATGGAAGGAGAGGGTGAGACAAGGTAGAAGCCAAGAGGATCAGTAATGGGGCCCTCGGAAGTAAGGCGGCAGGGAGGGAAACCAGGAATAGCCGGGGACAAGCGAGACTCTCAAAAGAACTTCCACTGGAACAGCTCTGCAGAAGGATGAAGACCAGGATGCTCACAGATAACATGTAGCACAGTCAAGGCCAAAGCTGGGCAGAGGGGCCGCCTGTGCACCACAGTAAAGGCAGCCCTGCAGAAGTATCTTTACTGAGGGAACCAGCAGGGGGCGCTGCAGCCAATCAAGCCCGAAGAAGAGCATGGAGGAGATAGGCACAGCTGCTCCGAGAGCATGCCTAGAACTGTGTTCAGGGCTCAGGTCCTTGGATCCAGTCACTTCCTGCCCACCACCTTTCCCAGGAGGCCTGACTTGGAAACGACCAGAAGGGACAGTGATTGCAGGCTCAGCTGCCTCGGGAAAATCCTCCATACTGATGGCTGGGCCTGTGGCAAGCAGGCACCTGCTAACACACAGGTGAGGCTTCCCTGAGGTCACAAGGGTAAACCAGCACACAGGCCAGGGAGCACGCTCAGCTGGTGGAGCTGTGGTCCTAGAGCCCTCACGGAGCGGATCACAGTTTCTCTGATGCACAGCCCTCAGGGAGTCCTGGTCCGCCGCAAAGAGAAAGGGTCTGCTCCTCTTGGAAATTCTATAATTTGCTTTGCGAATAAAAATCTCCTAGCCAATTTTACTTTTTTTTTTTTGGTGGTTTTTCAAGGTAGGGTTTCACTTTAGCCCAGGCTGACCTGGAATTCACTGTGTAGTCTCAGGGTGGCCTCAAACTCATGGCAATCCTCCTACCTCCGCCTCCCGAGTGCTGGGATTAAAGGTGTGCGCCACCACACTTTACATCTTGAATCATTTATTCAAAATGGTATTTCGAATGTTCTGGGCTAGGAAGTAGGCACCACTAGCCAACAGTTGTATCCCACTGCTGGCACCTAACAGAGCACCCCACACGGAACTCACCAGCCTCCAGAGGTTCTGGGCAGGCATGGAGATGTTGTAGTCGATATAGCAGGAGACCTCCTGTGAATGGGGACTCAGGGGCGCAGCAACATCATGCCTGGAAAAGCAAAGCAGAGCTGCTGGAAGCACTGCCTTTCCAAACAAAGCCAGCTCAGCTTAAAGGAACCCAGCAGCTGGCTAGTCAGGCTGCCTGGGGGGGGGTACCTGCTAAGGCTGGTAGAACAGGATGCCGGAAGGGCAGCCCCCGCAGTGACTGCATCTCCAGGGAAGCCCATCCTGAGATGGACTCTTCCCAGTGTTGGTGTGAAATGACCAGATGAGGGTCACCACTCCACTTTTTGGACAAGTGAACCAAATCTCAGATGGCTGCTGAAAGGGGAAGGATTGGAGTCTGAAAACCTGGACCTGTCAGGATGCGGCCCTGGAGGGACTCAGAAAAGCAGCGCTGCTGGCTGGATGCAAGGCAGCCTCACGCTGGGAGAGCAGGCGGTCTGTGTGGGCTCAGCCTCTGCCTCAGCGGTCCCTCCTAGTCTACTTGCCCGGGAATCATGCTTCTTCACAAGACTTGCCAGGCAACCCAGGGGCCGAGGCCAGGCCATGAACAGAAACAGCCTTGCACATCAGTGCTAAGGATGGTGGAGTGGGGTGGGGACAGAGGGCAGGCAGTTCATTCGGCTGAGGTAGCCCCACAGCAGGCATCTGATACAGTGTGTGGGCCAGCGACATTCCAGCAGAGGAATGAGTGTGGAGCCCCAGGGTGCTGGGCTTGCTCACTTTGGGACTAGCAGAAAGGCCAGGTGACAGGGGCTACCCACATCAGGGTGAGTAGGAGTCTCAGCTGAGGGAGTAGTCAGCGGGAGAGCTGTGGGCAGAGAAGCCATGGAGTGACTACATATTCTCAAGGGATCACCTGGCCCTGGGTCTGAGTGAGGCAGAGGCAGGAGGTCAGGATGGAGAACACAGGCCCAAACTGGATGGTGGGAGTGAAGAGAAAAGGAGGTGACCGACCCCCCAGGGTCATTTCTGAAGGTTGAGATGACAAGGCCAGGACCTCCTGATGAAGAAAGAATGAGAAGGCAGGGGAAGAAGAAAGAGAAGAATCACAGCTGGCACCTGAGGCAGCAGAGGAGAGGGGACGAGCTAGGAGACAGTGACAGAGGGAGGGGCGTGAGGAGAGGAAGGAAGAGGCAGTGGCAGCCTTCTCTGAGACAGACAAGGACTAAGAATACATCAGAGTCCTTCATGCCTCACGTTATCACGTCCGCAGAATGAGGAGTCTCTTAAGTTTCTACTTTAAACATACACTGTGTATATCATTCTCTGTAGCAAGCACACTGGTCTGTCACAACCACAGCTCGGCCCCATATTCTGGAATGTACCAGGCCTTGTCTTGCTGGCCCCACCCCTCAGCAGTAACTCTGCTCTGCCCCGAGGCCACAGAGGGCTCTGAGGAGCAGGCGGCATGGGCAGAGCACTCACGTGTTGAGGAGGCGGGTGGTCATGCCATGGACTAGCTGCACGATGTCTCCATGCCGCACGGGCCTCGGAGGGTTGTTTACCACCAGTTGATGCCTATGAAGACACAGCACTGTCATGAAGGCACCCAGCCACTGGGTAGGGAGCAGCAAGCTCTCTGAAGTCCCCTAGCAAAGACACTGGGGCATCTGCACCCCCAATACACCTGCACCTTGCATGAGGTGAGGTTGTACAAAACCGAGGCATGCATATTTAACGTTTTCTCCACCTAAGGCCATTTTCCATATTGTTGAATGTGATCCTACTGTGCCTTCACCACAACTGTCTATCAAGAATATAGTGGCTGCCAAAAACAAGCAAAAACAAAACAAAAAACAACAGCAAAGAAAAAAAAAAAAAACCTTATTCTACGTAGTCTCAGGGTGGCCTCAAACTCACAGAGATCCTCCTACCTCTGCCCCCCCCCCCCACCTAGTGCTGGGATTAAAGGTGTGTGTATCTCTCTCTCTCTCTCTCTCAAATAAGTAAATAAATAAAATATTCTTTAAATTTATTTGGGAGAGAGAAACAGAGAGAGAGAGAATGGTCACACCAGGGCCTTTAGCCAATGTAAACAAACTCCAGACGCATGTGCCACCTTGTGCATGTGGCTTACATAGGTCCTGGGGAATCGAACCTAGGTCCTTTTGCTTCACAGGTAAGTGCCTTAACTGCTCAACCATCTCTCCAGCCCCAATAAAATATTTTTTTAAAAAAGGTGGACAGGGGCTTTACCCTCTCTCACCTCTCTCATCGTGGGAGCTCTCTGTACCTCCTCCTCTTTCCTTCTCTTAATCTAATAAAGTCTCTCTAAACCTCAAAAAAAAAAAAATTAAAAAAAGAGCCAGGTATAGTGGTACACGCCTTCAATCCCAGCACTCGGGAGGCAGAGGTAGGAGGATCACTATGAGTTTAAGGCCACCCTGAGACTACATAGTGAATTCCAGGTCAGCCTAGGCTAGAGTGAGACCCTACCTCAAAAAACCAAAAAATAAAATAAAAAAAGTAGACAGAGGGCGGCTGGAAGATGGCTCAGTGATAAAGTGCTTGCGGTATAAGCCTGAGTACTTGAGTTCCAATCCCCAGATCTCATGTAAATCCACAATCTGTGGTGGGCTTCTGTCATCCCAGCATGCCAAGGGCAAGACTGGAGGTGGAGACAGTATTTTCTTGACCAATTAGCCTGGTGAATGCAACAACAAGATGGAAGGGCAAGGATAGACTCCTGAAACTTGTCTCAAGTTTCACACCCATAAACTCACACATACAAGCATACGCACAAGGTGGATGGCTCCTGAGCAACAACATCTGAGGATGTGGTCTTCTGGCCTCCACACACATACGCATGTGCTTGTGCACTTGAACACATATACACATACACACATAAACGCCTATCAAGGCAGATACATAATCCCAGCATTTGGGAGGCAGAGGTAGGAGGATCACTGTGAATTCGAGGCCACCCTGAGACTACACAGTGCATTCCAGGTCAGCCTGAGCTAGAGTGAGACCCTACCTTGAAAAAAAAATTATTAAGAGAGAGAAACAGGCAGATATATATATATAGAGGGAATTGGCGTGCCAGGACCTGCAAATGAACTCCAGATGCATGTGCCATTTTGTGCATCTGGCTTACATGGGTACTAGGGAATCAAACCTTGGTCCTTAGGCTTCACAGGTAGGCACCTTAACTGCTAAGCCATCTATCTCTCTAGCTCTATTTGTTTGTTTGTTTTTTGTTTTTCAAGGTTGCGTCTTACTCTAGACTTGGCTGACCCAGAATTCATTATATAGTCTCAGGGTGGCCTAGAACTCCAACCTCTGCCTCCCAAGTGCTGGGATTAAAGGTATGTGCCACCATGCCCGGCCTAAAAGCATTTTTTTAAAGCCTATCAAGTCCTCAACACTGGATGGGTGCCACGCAAATCGCTGGACCAGCCAGACAGAGGTTGGTGCTGCCCTCTCTCTCTGTGCTGAATGGAAAAACAGATGTGCAACACACATGTCAAATCAGCCAGTATGACCAAAGGTGACAAAAGCAAAGGATGCAGTCCCTGGATAAACTGGCTTAGGAAGCCTCCCCAAGGAATTAAGAAGGCTGCAAAGACAGAAGAGACAGAGAGGGCTACGGTAGGGGATCACTATAGCTATGGTGGGAGCCTCTGGGCAGGAGCTGAATTCTAAGGGCCAAGCAAGCTCAAGACAGTGACATGAGAGTGCCCAGTATAAGGCCTCTAGAGGCTGCCAACGCTGGTAGAGGAGGCATGTAAGTGGCAATCAACTGTTGGGAAAAGGCAGATGGTGGAGACAGGACTGGACAGTCTGGGATTTTGTTTACATTAGGTCTAGACACAGGGGAACACAGAAAGGCCTCCCTCCAAGGACTAGACATAGGGGTAATAAGCTCAGGTGACAGCTTTCAAGAAAGAGGACAGGGGGAATGGAGGGATGGCTTAGTGGTTAAGGTATTTGCCTGCCAAGCCAAAGGACCCAGGTTCAATTCCTCAGGACCCATATTAGCCACATATATAAGGGGGCACATGTGTCTGGAGGCCCTGGCGTGCCCATTCTCTCTTTCTCTCCCTCTTTCTCTGTCAAACAAATAAATAAATAAAAATATTTTTTAAGAAAAAGAGGAGAGGAAATGGAGAGATGGGTCAGGGGTTAAGGTCCTTGCCTACAAAGCCTACAGACCCAGGTTTAATTCCCCAGTACCCACATAAAGCCAGATGCACAAGGTGGCACATGCTTCTGAAGTTTGTTTGCATTGGCTAGATACCCTTGCATGCCCATCCTCGCTCTCTCTCTCTCTGCTTCATTCTTTCTCTCAAATAAATAAAAATAGGTAAAAAAATATTTTTTTTAAACAACAAAGCGGGTATGGTGGCACATGCCTTTAATCCCAGCACTTAGTAGGCAGAGGTAGGAGGATCACCATGAGTTCAACACCATCCTGAGACTACATAGTGAATTCTAGGTCAGCCGAAACCCTATCTTAAAAAAAAAAAAAAGACTGCCGGGCGTGGTGGCGCACACCTTTAATCCCAGCACTTGGGAGGCAGAGGTAGGAGGATCGCTGTGAGATCGAGGCCACCCTGACACTCCATAGTGAATTCCAGGTCAGCCTGGGCAAAAGTGAGACCCTACACTGAAAAACAAACAAACAAAAAAAATCAAAAAAAAAAACCAAAGACATAAAAAGAATGAGAAGAGAAGAGGAGAGGGGCAGGGAAGGGAGAGGGTTTGTGTGAGGCCTGCCTATAACACACGTAAGAAGAGATGCTGAGCAGACAGGTGACTGAGGACCTGAATTAACCCGGACCCTGCATTAACAGCACAGTGCAGATACTCCAGGCTCCTGAGCTGAACGAGGTTTCCAGGCAGGGAGCACACACAGAGAAGAGGCTGGGGACTGCGTCCACAGATGGATCCCACCATGCTGGGTGGTGAGTTCTGCTGTGGAGTCCCTGGCCCATACTCACCTCCCAGGGTCCTTCACAATCCACCAG
The DNA here is from genome assembly GCF_020740685.1 of Jaculus jaculus. Classification (NCBI taxonomy): domain Eukaryota; kingdom Metazoa; phylum Chordata; class Mammalia; order Rodentia; family Dipodidae; genus Jaculus; species Jaculus jaculus. The sequence goes on along the minus strand of NC_059102.1, from coordinate 145,718,460 downwards.
TTATTGACATCTTTGAAAGGGTAACAGGTCACCTGCTGCTGGTGGGAGCTGCCACGGCCATTTTCATATCTGTGTGAGATGTCAAAAAAGAATGAGACTGAAATGGTCAGCCAGGGCCCACAGGCCTTCCTGTCTGCAGAGGGAAGCAAATTTCGCAGATTTCTACAGATACTACCCAGCAGGGTGTGCAGCCCAATGACAAGGTGTCTCAAGGGCCAGACGAGGTAGAGGAAGCCACAGTATTTGCCATGCAGACTTACTCAGTGGCCTGGCCACTGCATACCATGTCCCTCCCAGCGTCTCAAAGATACCTCAAAACTCATGGGGCTGGGTCCTGAGCCCATGAGCTGTCTTACTTCTCCCAAACTTGCTAATATAAGCAAACTGGGAAGAAATAAAATATTTTGATATGCACATTAAAATGGTCACTTCCCTTACATTATGGGGTAGGTGTTCTGGTGGGAATGAAGCCAGCAGGGCAGAGGTTTGCCAAAGATATTCTTCAGAGTGACCTGGGAACCGAAGGCCACCTCAAGGGGCTGGCCTTGGGTGACACGGGCTAGCCCTCCCTAAGACAAAAAGAAAAAGTTGCAGGTTGGCTTCAGTCAGACTAACAATCCTAAACTAGTCTTAGTGAAAGCCTTGTCTCCATTTGAGTTAACAGTCCGGATAGTGGCCAATATGCATAATTAAGTTATAACTAATTCTCACAGCATTATGTCCTATTCCATTACAAATTCTAGGTAATCTGGCAAGGCTTTCAGGTACCCCTTCACCAGCACCCTTCTTACCCACATGTCAGAGATGAGCAATGATATGTATGAGATGAGGAAAATGAGACCAGAGTAAGGAAACACAAGCAGCCTGCTTGAGGCTATGATTCCTTGCCTCCAGCCCCAATATATTTTCGCAGCCTGAAGATCCCTTATCTGAAATGCTAGAACCCAAGTGTTTAGACTCAGGGTGTTTGGGGATTCTGGACTATTTGCAGACCCTAACAGTTAACCCATCCTTACTCTGCAAGTCCAAACTCCAAGATGCTCCAGAGTCTGAGGCTGCTTGAACATCATGCTAGCATTCAAAATGGCTTAAAGACTGCAGCATGGTGGGTTTCAGATTTTTGTGTTAGGGATGTTCAATATGCACACCTCTACAAAGTCTGTATGAATGAACACCAGGCTCAAGCCTGTCTCATGAGGCTTGAGGATTTTGGTAGTATATGCCTTTAATCCCAGCACTTGGGAGGCAGAGGTAGGAGGGTCACTAGGAGTTCAAGGCCAGCCTGAGACTATGTAAGTAAATTCTAGGTCAGCCTGGGCTAGAGTGAGACCCTACCTCAAAACATACACACACACAAAATTTCCTCAAGAAAGTCAGGCTGGGTGTGTTGGCACAAGCCTTTAATCTCAGTACTCAGCAGGGTAAGGTAGGAGGATCACTGTTGAGTTCAAGGCCAGCCTTGGGACTACATAGTGAATTCTAGGTCAGTCTGGGCTAGAGTAAGGCTATACCTTGAAAATCCAAAAGAAAAAGAAAGAAAGAAAATCAAACTGAGAATTCAAGAATCCACACAATTGGTATTTTCACAATTCCTTTTGAAATACGGATATGGGACTGGAGAGATGGCTTAGCAGTTAAGGTGCTTACCTGCAAAGCCTAAGGACCTAGGTTCTTATTCCCCAGTACCTACATAGGCCAAATGCACAAGGTGGAGCATGCATCTGGAGTTTGTTTGCAGTGGCTGGAGGTCCTGGTGCACCCATTCTCTCTCTCTCTACCTCTTTCACTCTCTCAAATAAATAAAAAATATTAAAAAATATTGTTATGGTTCATCTTTTTCCTTTTTTTTTTTCTTTTCTTTTTTTCCTGAGGTAGTTTTTTGTTCTAGCCCAGGCTGACCTGGAACTCATTGTATAGTCCCAGGCTGGCCTTGAACTCACAGTGATGCTCCTACATCTGCTTCCTAAGTGCTGGGACTAAAGGTGTGTGCCAGCTCTTGGTTATTATTTTTTTTAATGATTTTTATTTCTTATTTTAGAGCGAGCGAGCGAGAGAGAGACAGACAGACAGACAGACAGAGACAGAGGGAGAGAGAACTGGTGCACCAGGGCCTCAACCACTGCAATTGAACTCCAGACATTTGTGCCACCTAGGGGGTATGTGTGACCTTGTGCTTGCCTCACCTTTGTATATCTGACTTACATGGGATCTAAAGTCAAACATGGGTCCTTAGGCTTCAGAGGCAAGTTCCTTAACCACTAAGCCACCTCTCCAACCTGCAGCTATTGGTTTAAAAAAAGCCACTTATTTGGGGCTGGAGAGATGACTTAGTGGTTAAGGTGCTTGCCTGCAAAGCCAAAGGACCCAGGTTCGACTCCCCAGGACCCACATAAGCCAGATGCACAAGGGGGCGCACACATCTGGAGTTCATTTGCAGTGGCTGGAGGCACTGGCATGCCCATTCTCTCTCTCTACCTGCCTATTTCTATGTCTCTCTCTCAAATAAGTAAATAAATAAATTCATGTGAGAAAGAGAGACAGACAGAGGGAGAAACAAAATGAGTATGGGGCCACCAGGGCCTCTGCCACTGTAAATGAACTCCAGATGCTTGTGCCACTTTGTGCATTTGGCTTTATATGTGGATACTAAGGAGCCAAACCCAGGCCATCAAGCTTTGCAAGCAAGTGCCTTTAACCATTGAGCCATATCTCCAGTCCTCTTTTTTTTTTTTTTTTCTGAGGTAGGGTCTCACTCTAGTGCAGGCTGACTTGGAACTCACTATGTAGTCTCAGGCTGGCCTTGAACTCATAACAATCCTACCTCTGCCTCCCAAGTGCTGGGATTAAAGGCATGTGCCACCACACCCAGCTCATTTTTTCTTATAATGTTCACTTGACAATTTTTCTATCACTTTTGCTTTTATGTTGTTTTGAGGTAGGGTATCACTCTGGTCCAGGCTGACCTGGAATTCACTAAGTAGTCTCAGGGTGGCCTCAGACTCACAGTGATCCTCCTATCTCTGCCTCCTGAGTGCTGGGATTAAAGGCATGCACCACCATGCCCGGCCACTTTTGCTTTTTGAAAGAAGGTCTCACTACATAGCCTGCCTGCCCTGGAACTCACTATGTAGACCACTCTGGCCTGGAACTTGTGACAATACTCCTGCCTCTGCCTCTTGAATGCTGGTATTATAGGCATATGCCTCCCAACCCAGATCTGATGCTGTGAGCTCATGAGGAGCTTGTTCTCAAGTGCCCTGGAAATCCCTCTTACCTCCAGGCTGGCTTGGAAGGCGCTGGACATGATTTGGTCGTGTGGTCCGGAGCGATGGAGCAGCTTCAAATGAGTGTAGAAGAACAGCAGGTACAGGACGGCCGGGACAACCAACAGACCCACTGCTCTGGCAAGCAAGTGACAGAACACACACATCTGCCGGGGTGAGAAGGAAGGTCACTTCCTGTCTGTAGAGACACCTACAATGCCTGTCCATTTCCAGACACAGAAAATGTTGGCAAGAGAGGCCCTGCCTCCCACACAGCGACATTGTGAAGGCTTGGGTGGGCTGCCCAGGCATCTTCTCATCAAGCTCTGAGGAGTCTCCTCTTTGTACCAATCGCTCCCTGGGACAGTCCACCACTCCTGGCCCCCACACAGGCCAGCCTAATGCAGCACTGACATCAGCACCTACATTTGACAAGGTCTGGTCTCCAATCAGGTGCCAGGTGTGGACAGCTGCAATGCTGAGCACTAGCAAGTATGTAAAAATTCCCATGTACTTGATGCTGGAAAGACATGATTGAAACAAGGTTATGAGACAGGCACCCCACAGAGGGGAAGAACACTGACTGATCCGCAGGCTCTAACTTACCCAACTGAGCAGGAACAAGCCACTCCGGTCAGCATCAACCACAGCCACCAGCGCAGAGAGAAAGGGCTGGGGAAAAAACAGAAGGACGAGGCAGACAAATGCAGGAGCCGCTCACACACTCTGTCCTACAGGCCAGAGAAGGCGTGTGCTTCTCTGACTGGCTGCTGGGACGGCCAGTCCTGTGGAGGAGCAACAGCAATCTGCGGGTCTCAGTCCCAGCAGAATTTTCATTGATGTCAAGAAAATTTTCCAGCAGGTTAAAGTTACAGAAAAATTAGGATGCATAGATGAAGTCCTGGGCTAAGGGTCAATCACCTTTTGGTGATTAAGTGACCAAAAAACATTTAGCAAGAAACTCACATATAAAAGGTATCAGAAACCACCCACGATGGCACAGGGGAACAAACCTGTAATCTCAGTGCTCAGGAAGCTAAGGCTAGAAAACTGGCCCAAGTTTGAGGCCAGACTGGTGTATTTAGTGAGTTCCAGCCAGCCTCTCCTCCCACAAAAATAAATAAATAAATCACATTTCTTCCTCTCTAACTATGGAAGATGTATCTTACTTTCCATACCTGTATCTTTGAGAGTTGAAGAACTTCAGGTACGATAACACAGCCAACAGGTTAAAAAATATTAATAATGACTCCAAAAGCATGAGCCTGGATTGAGTGATCAGGGCATTCTCTGTTGCAAACATGAAACATATGTCAGCATTCGGTGACAAGTGAGTAAAGACAAGACAGGTCAGAGAAAAGCAAAGTCACCTCTATGTCCCCATGGGAACCAGAAAGAGGACATAGAAGCCCATGCATGCATGTGCCTCTTATATTAAAAGGGAGAGTGTTTGCATGTGTTGGAAGTTATCCTTCTCCTTATTTTAAAATCATGATATGTAAATAAATATTTGTTTTACTTAGGGAACAATGACAAGAAAAACATTTTTGGTACAGAGAAGAGGCTTAAAACATTTTTTTCAAAAAAATATTTTTATTTACTCATTTGCAGAGAGAGAGAGAGAGAATATGAATATGGGCAAACCAAGGCCTCCTGCCATTGAAAATGAACTCCAGATGCATATGCTTCTTTGTGCATTTGGCTTTATGTGGGTACTGGAGCCCACATAAAGGCCATTAGGCTCTGCAAGCAAGTGTCTTTACTGCTGAGCCATCTCTCCAGCCCTTAAAAAGTTTTTTTATTTGAGAGAGAGGGTAGGAGAGAATGGGCATGTCAGGGCCTCCAGCCACTGCAGACGAACTCTAAACACATGTGCCATCATGTGCATCGAGCTTTGCATGGGTACTGGGGAATCAAACCTGGGTCATTTGGTTTTGCAGGCAAGTGCCTTAACCACTACACCATCTCTCCAGCCCCCTGATTTTATTTTTTTAATTTGTATGTATGTGTGTGGCTGTGTATGGGTCTGTGTATAAAGGTCAAAGAACAACCTCAGGGTCTTGGTTCTCTCCTTCCACCTTCATTTTGAGCTACAGTCCATCTCCACTGTTGGCTTTCTGCTGCTGTATGTGCACCTGTCTACCTGTCTAGGTGGCCCGAAACCTTCCCAGTTCTCCCATTAACACAAGGTGCGCTGGGATTACAGATGTGGGCACTACTTTGCATCCCGCTTTATGTGGGCATTGGGGAAGACTAACTTGGGCCGGCAGTCTTGCAAGTGTTCACCTTTAACCGCTGAGCCATCTCCCCAGCACTTCTTTGGATATTTCTGAACCATGGTTGGTAGGATCTGCAGGTGCATTACCATTAGGTAGAGGCCAGTTGTACTTAGCAGAGGCAAAGTCAGTGTTTGTTTGGCAGCAAGTTCAGAAACAGGATGGCTGGCAGGGGACCTGCTGCACTGCCCAAAGACATGTTCTTGGATTTGAACCACACCTGCACCTGTGTGAACTTGGGCACATCACATGACTTTTCTGAGCCTTTATTTCTTATTTTTATTTATTTATTAGAGATAGAGGGAGAGAGAGAGAGAGAGAGGGAGAATGGGTGTGCAAGGGCCTCTAGCCACTGCAAACAAATTCTAGACACATGTGCCACTATGTGCATCTGGCTTACCTTGGACCTGGAGAATAGAACATGGGTCCTTAGGCTTTGCAGGCAAATGCCTGAACTGCTAAGCCATCTCTCCAGCCCTATTTACTTGTTTTTTATTTTTTGGCAGTTCTGATGATAGAACTCAGAGCTTCAGGCATCCTAAGCAAGGACTCTACCACTGAGCTATAGTTACACACACACACACACACACACACACACACACACACACACACATATATTTTGGTTTTTTGAGGTAGGGTCTCACTCTGGTCCAGGCTGATCTGGAATTCACTTTGTAGTCTCAGGGTGGCCTTGAACTCACAGCGATCCTCCTACCTTTCTGCCTCCCAAGTGCTGGGATTAAAGGTGTGCGCCACCACTCCCAGCCCTCTTAATCATTTATTGTTTTATAAAGGTATTTTTTAATCCATTTTGCTTCTGTGTATGTGTGTGTGTGTGGGGGGGTATATGCAGATGTATGTGCCCTTGTGGCATCTCATACACTTGGGGTCTCTGCTCCCCCGTGGGACTGGAGTTACTGTGGTGTGTGACCATGCTCAGCTAGTTTAACATGGCATCTGGAGATGTGGAGATTCTAGCAGGGGAGCGCAGCTACTCATATACCCTTGATGGAAGCCGGTCCTCGACCTCTTCAACCTAGTGCACAGCTTTGGGAGGGACACACATGGAGCAGTGAGGGAGGAAGGGGACACCTGCCTAGCCAGCCAGATCAGCCCCCTGGTGATCAATGGGTGACAGATTTCGCAGCTAGATCGCCCTCATACCTGGATCTGGAGATCTGAGCTGGGGAAGTCTCAGGCCCCTGTGCTCTCACAGCAAGCCCGCTTTATCTGCTGAGCCATCTCTCCAGCCTGCTTTTATTATTTTTATTTGCTGAAGTAATCCAAGTTCATAGAGCTGCTATAAATGTAGGCTCGGGACTTTAGGACTCATAGAGTCATCACTGCATGAGCGATTTCTTTCTAGTCTAACTCTTCATTGGACTTAACCTCCTTCATTCACAAAACGCTGAAGCTCAAACATGATCTGCGAACTTACAAGTCCGTGTCTACCGCAGAGGCCTGGCAAGTGGCAGGAGTGCAGGGGCTGTCATTTTGAGCTGGAGGTGCGAGTGTGGTGGGCCCTTGAGCTCCGTCTGGCAGCTCCAGTACGGTCACACCTCCACCACTGACAGTCTGACCTCACAGCCGAGTAGTCCCACTGTCAGTGCTTGGTCTGGGAGTGGGGATCTTGTGGAGGCAAATCTAGATGAGCAGAGGGTCCAGAGCTTACCAATAAGCATCAAGAGGGCAGCTCCCATGGCAGCACAGTGAGAAAAGTGAAGTTCCGACACTATCTGGTAAGCCATGGGGACCGATAGAGCCCCGGCAAGGGCTGGCAGCAGGCGCAAGGACCACACAGGCACGTTGCTACTGTACTCTGGAAAGGGAACCACACGGCAGAGCTGAGAGCATGGTGTATATACCATCTGCACAATGCAAAGTTTACAAAACTAGGGAGCATGCTAGCAAGTGAGTGTGCACACTAAGGCTTTAAAACTAGCTGGGTATTTTGCTGGTGGTGGTTTTTAGACACAGGATCTCAATATATTGGCTGGGCTAGACTGGAACTCTGGGCTTGAGTGAGCCTTCTGCCTCAACTTTTCTGTTAGCTAGGACTATAAGCATATATCACCTCACCCAGCTGTTCTGAAATTAGTTTTTTAACAGTCAAGAAACCAATTCTCATCAAGCATATGGATGATGATTAAGGATTATGAAATTAATATTTGCTTCTATTTATCCCACTTATTTCAGAAAGCATTGTGGTAACATTAAAAAAAAAATTTTTTTTTCAAGGTAGGGTCTTGCTTTAACCAAGGCTGACCTAGAATTCATTATGTAGTCTCAAGCTAGGCTTAAATTCACAGATCCTCCTACCTCACATCTCCCAAGTGCTAAGATCAAAGGTATGTACCACCAGTCTGGCTCCTATTTTTTGTTTGTTTGTTTGTTTGCTTTTGAGGTAGGGTTTCACTCTAGCCCAGACTGACCTGGAATTCACTATGTAGTCTCAAGGTAGCCTTGAACTCAGACGGATCCTACCACCTCTGCCTTCCGAGTGCTGGGATTAAAGGCATGCACCACCACGCCTGGCTTGGCCCCTAGTTTTTGATAATACATATGTTCTGTGGCATTTGACATTAGCTGGGTGTGGTGGTGCACACTTTCGATCCCAGCACTGGGGAGGCTGAGGTAGGAAGATCACAGGAATTTGAGGCCAGCTTGAGGCTACCGAGTGAGTTCCTGGTCAGCCCAGGCCAGAGTGAGACCCTGTCTCAAAAAAACAAAACCAAAGCTGGGCGTGGTAGTGCACCTTTAATCCCAGCACTTGGAAGGCAGAGATAGGAGGATCGCTGTGAGTTCGAGGCCACCCTGAGACTCCTTATTAAATTCCACTACCTCAAAAAAAAAAAAAAAAAAAAAAGAAAAGAAAAGAAAGAAAAACAAAAACCAAAAAACTACAGATAAGGCTGGAGGTGGCTCAGTGGTTAAAGGTGTTTGCTTGCAAAGCCTGATGGCTCGGATTTGATTCTCCAGTACCCATGTAAACCAGATGTACAAAGTGGCGTACATATCTGGAGTTTGTTTGTAATGGCAGGAGGCCATGGCGCACCCATTCCCCTATTCTCTGCTTGCAAATAAGTAAGTATTTTAAAAAACTAGAGATAAGGGGCTGGAGGGATGGCTTAGCAGTAAAGGCATTTGCCTACAAAGCCAAAGGACCCAGGTTCGATTCCCCAGGACCCACGTTAGCCAGATGCACAAGGGGGTGCACACGTCTGGAATTCGTTTGTAGTGGCTGGAGGCCCTGGTGTGCCCATTCTCTCTATCTGTCTCTTTCTCTCTCTGTCACTCTCAAATAAATAAATAAAAATGAACAAAAAAAATTTTAAAAACCACTTAGCTGGGTGTAGTAGTGCATGCCTTTAATTCTGGCACTTGGGGGGCAGAAGTAGGGGGATTACTGTAAATTCAAGGCCACCCTGAGACTACATAGTGAGTTCCAGGTTAACCTGGGCTAGAGCAAGACACTACCTGAAAAAAATTAAAAAATATATAAAATAATACACTTAGAGCCAGGCACGGTGGTACATGCCTTTAATCCCCACACTCAGGAGGCAGAGGTAGGAGGATCACCATGAATTCGAGGCCACCCTGAGACTACATAGTGAATTCTAGGTCAGCCTGAACTAGAGTGAAACCCTACCTCAAAAAATCAAAATAAAAAAAATTTCAACACACTTAACCCTTTTACCAGACTTCTCAAAATGTGTTACCCATAACCAAGTAATTGATCCTACCCTGGATTCAGATTAGGAGGAAGGTCTACAGCCATACTTCTGGATTCAGATAATAAATGGTCTTATAGCCATACTATCCTGAACACATCTGATATTATCAGATTAACAAATAGCCACTGAAGAGGGCCTGGTGTGGCCATTTTCTATGTCTCTCTCTCTCGTAAATAAATAAATATTTTTAAAAAAATGGCCACTGTTAATCTCTATGAAAGCCAACATCACCCCATTCCATCGTGTGCACATTAACAAGGAGAATTAAAATGATCTCTTACCTGCTCCGATTCTGTTCCACAAAAAGTTACCATCAAATCCTCCTAAGTAACCTAAAACAGAAAATGTGGAAAACAGAATACATTTGCAATATGGAAACAAATAAGTAACAAGGTATATAGTAAGGTTTCCACCCTCAAGACATTTCACTGCTAATGTGTTTTCATGTATTTGAGGTGTTTCTCTTAGTAATGTATCCTACCTCCCAAGGCCAGTAACATGTGGCCAAGTGGTGGTCCACTGTCATCCAAAAAGAAGATCCGCTTCATGTAAAAAGAGATGTACTGCCCATAGTATACTTCATCAAAACTGAAAAACAAATACCCACACTGTAGTCAACTAAAAATCTTTTTTTTTCCTTTGGTTTTTCGAGGTAGGGTCTCGCTCTAGCTCAGGCTGACCTGGAATTCACTATGTAGTCTCAGGGTGGCTTTGAACACATGGCAATCTTCCTACCTCTACCTCCCAAGTGCTGGGGTTAAAGGCATGAGCCACCATGCCCGGCCCCAACTAGAAATCTTAATTGTAAACAAAAGGTGTGATGACAAATGTACATGTGTTTGCAGGTGGCTTCAGGTTAAGTGAGGAGTGAGGGGTAGATCTTTTGCTCCAACTGTATTCTGTCCCCAAACAGTAAGACATAGCCAGCCCCATCTGATCCACAGCTGGCCTGCAGGATGCTTACCTCACACAGATCCTCTCTCTCTCCCCAGACTCTGACTTGGTGTGTACTACAGGCCAACCTGATGAAAGACAACCTGGCACTCAAGGCTACTTACCTTGAACCCTTCCTGACCACCAGCACCTGTCTGTAGCTGTTAATTAGTATGAGCTGGAGACCTAGTTTAACTGCTGCAGGCATAAAAGGAAAACATGTAGGAACCAATTACACTAAGGCATCTTCTGATAATCAGGGAAATTCTATGATACTAAGAAATTCCTGTCTACTTCTTAGGCATGAAACTACTGTGGTTATTAGATTTTTGTTTTTAAGAAACCTTACCTTAAGCCAGGCGTGGTGGCACACACCTTTAGTCCCAGGACTCGGGAGGCAGAGGTAGGAGGATTGTCGTGAGTTCACGGCTACCCTGAGATTACATAGTGAATTCCAGGTCAGCCTGGGCCAGAGTGAGACCCTAACTTGAAAAATCAAAAAAAAAAAAAAAAAGAATCCTTAGCTTTTTGAGATATATTCCAAATTTATTCAGAAATGAAATTTGCTTCAAACTTATCCATTGTGGGGAGGGATTTGGTTATGAACTGATGATTGCTAAAGCTAGATAATGAATATATTGGAGAAGGGATCATTATACTATTCTCCCAACCTGTGTATGTACTGGACATTTCCCATAATAAATAGCTGAGCAGGGTTCACTGGCTAAAGCACTTGCTTACAAAGGCTAATAGGCCAGGGTTCGATTCTACAGTAAAAACATAAAGCCAGATGCACAAAGTAACACATGCATCTGGAGTTCATTTGCAGTGGCAGAAGGCTCTGATGCACCCATTCTCTCTATCTGTCTATTTGCTCATAAATAAACAAAAATATTTTTTAAAGTTAAACGGGCCGGGCGTGGTGGCGCACGCCGTTAATCCCAACACTCAGGAGGTAGAGGTAGGAGGATTGCTGTGAGTTCGAGGACACCCTGAGACTCCACAGTGAATTCCAGGTCAGCCTGGGCTAGCGTGAGACCCTACCTCGAAAAACCAAAAAAATAAATAAATAAAATTAATGGGTGTTGAAGCGATCCCATTCTCTCCTTCTCCCAAATAAATAAAAAAAAAAAATTAAAAGATAAACCAGGGCTGGTTGGATAGTTTAGTGGTTAAGGCACTTGCCTACAAAGCCAAAGGACTCAGGTTTGGCTCCCCAGGACCCATATACACCAGATACAAGGTGGCACATGCATCTGGAATTCATTTACAGTGGCTGGAGGCCCTAGCATGCCCATTCTCATTCTCTCTCTCTCAAATAAATAAATATAAAATAAAGTTCAACAGGGTTGGAGAGATGGCTCAGCAGTTAAAGGTGCTTGCTTGCAAAGCCTGAAGGCCTGGGTTCCATTCCCCAGTAACCATGTAAAGACAACTGTACAAAATGGCATATGCATCTGGAGTGCATTTGCAGTGGCAAGAGGCCCTGGCTCATCCATTCTTTCCCCCATCTCTCTCAAATAAATAAATATTTTGTAGAAAGACACATTATTAGTTAAAAAACAACGAACGTATTAGTTAATAACAGAGCACCATCTCCCCTTAGGAACAAAGCATGCCAAACAAAGAAGACCCAGTCCCAAATCCAAAATCCAGCAATTTTTTTTCATTTTGATTTTTACAAGGTAGGGTCTCACTCTAGCCAGGCTGACCTTACAGCACTCCTTCAACCCCAGCATCCCAAGTGCTGGGACTAAAGGCTTGCACCACCACACCTGGCTTAATTTTACTGGAAAGTTAGGCTAGAAACTAGAATTTCTTCTACTGCACCGATTTTTGTCTTGTTTTGTGTTTTTTTTCGAGGTAGGGTTTCACTTTATTTAGCCCAGGCTGACCTGGAATTCACTACATAGTCTCAGGTTGGCCTCAAACTTACTGTGATCCTCTCGAGTGCTAGGATTAAAGGCATGTGCCACCACACCTGGCTTACTGTACCTATTTAATAGGCCAAGTTTTCCAAACTTCTCCAGATCTGCAGGGCAAGACCCTAAAAGGTACAATAAACTCCAGGGGCTGTGCCAGGGACAAACTAGCTATGCCCTCACTGTCAAAACACACATCACCAAGAGGCCCAGAAGCAGCCCAGTGGTTGTCATGCTTGCGCAGCAAGTGCTCTCTCATCCACTGAGCCATCTCCAACGCCCACCCCTGGCACTCTTAAATAAGGTGTTTCCTTATCGTTTTAACAACACTTTTTGGATGGGTCCCCCTCCACACAGTAGACTCACACCACAGCCCGAGGATAGGTGAGTCGCCACAGTCTGCTCAGTAGCCCCAGGCCAGTCAGAGCCACGAGGTTCAAGTTGATGTCTGCGGTCACCACTACAGGGCGCTTGAAAATTCCCAACATCTTGTCGTAAAGCAAGCTGGGGAGGAACACTCTGCAAAAGAGGGTAAGAACTGCCATCCGTTAACGCGCAGCCACAACAAGGATCCTTCAACAGCCCGGCACCCAGATGCACGTAGGGGTAAAGGCACCATGGCGGGCTAAAACTAGGAAAGCCACCAAGGACGCTTCTGGAAGCACCCCTGTCAACATACAGACACCTGCGAGGGGGGAGGGCGACTTTACAGGCTCTTAGACCTGGATATTTCAAAGTTTTTCTGTTCATTTATTTATTTATTTATTTGAGAGAGACAGACACGGAGAGAAAGGCAAATAGAGAGAGAGAGAATGGACGCGCCAGGGCTTCCAGCCTCTGCAAACGAACTGCAGACGCGTGCGCCCCCTTGTGCATCTGGCTAACGTGGGACCTGGGGAACCGAGCCTCGAACAGGGGTCCTTAGGCTTCACAGGCAAGCGCTTAACCGCTAAGCCATCTCTCCAGCCCCAGACCTGGATATTTACTCGCTTCAACAACCCATTCCCCACACAACCAGGTGAGCACTTGCTAGGAGCATGTGGCCACAAGCCACCCCGACTTCGAGCGACTCCGGAGGTACCTTCGCAGCTCCGTGACCTAGACCTTCCTGAGCCTCCTCACCTTCCTCAAGGTGCGTCTGCACCCCAGCCTTGCCGTCCTCTCCCCCCAGGGCTGCACGGGCCCCGAGCGCCCGAGGCTGCCCTGCAACCCCCGCTCCTGCTCGGCCCGAAAAGTCCCTACCCCAGCGCACCCCGCACTGCTCGGTTCCCGAGTCCCCTCGGGGTTCTCGTCCCCGGCGCCTCCAAAAGCACTCGCGTAGAGCGGCACCCCGGGGCTCGTCACGCAGGAGAAACGCCTCGGAGGCTGTCCGCTGGGGCGGGGCAGAGGCCACTCGGCACTCCGTACCGCCCACCGATCGGTGCTCCACTGGCCATGCCTGGGCGGCCTGAGGCGCGGGGGCGCGCGCGCGTGCTCACAGGTAGCGGTGCGCGTGCGCAAAGGATGACGTCGGGACACGCGTGCGCAGAGGGCCTGGGCGGCTGCTTGTCAAAGGTTTTGCTCAACAAAAGGTGACAAGTAAACCAGGTGTAGTAGCGCATGCCCGTAGTATTTCCTTAGTGTTTATTTATTTATTAGAGAGAGAGAAAGAGAAAGAGAAAGAGAATACGAATGAATAGGCGCGCCAGGGCTTCCAGCCACTGCAAATGAACTCCAGACACGTGCGCCCCCTTGTGCTAACGTGGGTCCTGGGGAATCGAATTCGGCTCCTTAGGCTTTGCCAGCAAGTTCCTTGACCGCTGCGCCATCTCTCCAGCCCAAGCATCTGCCTTTAATGCAAGCACTTGGGAAACTGAGGTAGGTGTGAGTTCGAGGTCGGCCTAACGCTAGATTGAGTTTCTAGCCCAGGCTGACCTAATATTCACTATGTAGGCCCAGGCTGGCCTCGAACTCACAGTTCCTCCTAACTCTGCCTCCCTAGTGCTAAGATAACAAAGTTTTTAAAACAGGAAGACAACTGCTCAGAAACACTCCTTCCCCTCACAAAGAACGGACTTCTTTCCTCTACGAACCAGCTAACTTTTTCTGTTTAGATTCCCAACTTTCGGCTACCTACGAAGCCAACTTGCCTCGGGAGACCCTTATGACCCCTTTGACCTGTCCACCTCCTACAAGAGGGCTCTCCCCGCCCCCTCCCCACACACCGCAAGGAAGCTTTGACCTCTGCCTGGACTCTGTCCTTGCACGTTCCAAGCCATTTCACTTCTATGCAGATGGGATACGCCTTGAGAATTGTAGGTTGCACATTTCCCCAACCAATTACATAAAAACCATCTTAGGCTTTCCAGTCAGTGACTGCCTGGGGTTTTGTCGGTTTATTTTTTTCTTTTTTAAAAAAATATTTAAAAAATTTATTTATTAATTTATTTGAGAGAGAGGCAGATTGAAAGAGAGAATGGGCACACCAGGGCCTCTAGGCACTGCAAATGAACTCCAGATGCATGCGCCCCCTTGTGCATCTGGCTTATGTGAGTCCTGGGGAATCGAACCCGGTTCCTTATGCCTTACAGGCAAAGGCCTTAACCATTAAGCCATTTCCCCAGCCCATGGTTTTTTGTTTGTTTGTTTTTGAGGTAGAGTCTCACTCTAGCCTAGGCTAACCTGGGATTTATTATGTAGTTTCAGCGTGACCTTGAGCTCATGGCCATCCTCCTACTTCTGCCTACCAAGTGTGCTGAGATTAAAGGTGTGCACCATCATACCCAGATGCGTTCTGTTTTAATTCACACAACTTGTTAAAAAAATATTTGCAAGGAGATACAATGGCATTATTTATCTATTGAGAGAGTATGGGTGTGCAGGGCCTCTTGCTACTGCAAACGAACTTCAGGTGCTTGCTCCAATTTGTGCCTCTGGCTTTATGTGGGTACTGGGGAATCGAACGGAGGCCAGCAGGCATTGCAAGCAAGCACCTTTAATAGCTGAGCCATCTCCCAGCCCTCATACATCCCGTTCTTGACAACCTCTCCTGCCCCACCTGGTTTCCATCATCTCCCCATCCTGTCTCTGAGCTATACACAGCACCCTCCTACAAGCTCCTGATATGTCCCCTCCTTAAATCCAGCTGCACCCCTCTCCCAGATGATTGCTCCGAAATATAGACCATTTTCTTTTTCCATTTTTTTTTTTTATTTACATGGAGAAAGGGAGTGAATGGGCGTACCAGGGCCTCCGTCTTCTGCAAACTCCAGGTGCTGGTGCCACTTTGTACATCTGGCTTTATATGGGTACTGGGAGAATCGAAACCAGGTCATTAGGCTTTGGAGGCAAGCTCCTTAACTGCTGAACCATCTCTCTACCCCTTGACCACTTCCTTATCCCCTCTCCAGGCCTTTTTGATTCCCCCTTGCCTGCCCCAGTCCTTTCATGAGTTGTAGATGGGTGTCGACCAAAGCTTAAGGAACCACCCAAGCAGAGTCCCTCAAATTTTAGAGCTGGGACCCCTTCCATCAGGAACTAGTTATTACACTAGTCAGGGCATTAACCCTTGCCAAGGGATTGTCGGTAAACACACTCCCAAAATGTTTTGCACATTATCCATCTGCTCCCATTTAGAGGGATAGAGAGGCTTCTTCGTTTTCAAGGGATCACCCATCATTAGTAACATCCTAATTCTAAAACCACAGCAAGCCACTGTCCACCACAGAAGGCAGCTATCCTTCATTGTGAGAAACACCAAAAATGGGATTCACTCATCAACTAATGTAGCAGGATCACTTCAAGTTCAAGGCCAGCCTGAGGCTACAGAGTATCAGGTCAGCCTGGGCTAGAGTGAGACCTTACCTCCAAAACAAATGGGTGAGATCATTTTTTCTTTCTACACCTCCTTTTCCTCTGAACTCACAAGCCCTAGGTGGGAGACCTCTCAGACTTCATTGTGCATGTGTGTGTGTGTGTGTGTGTGTGCAGGGGCGGGGGTGGGGGTAGATCTGAATACAACCTTGGGGTGTTTGTCTTCTCCTTCCACACATTCTTGTTTTTTGAGCTAGAGTCTCACTTTAGCCCGGACTGATCTGGAATGCACTATGAAATCTCAGGGTGGCCTTGAACTCACAATTATCCTCCTACCTTTGTCTCCTGACAAAGCGCTGGGACTAAAGGCTTGCACTACCATACGTGGCTGTTTTTGAGGTGTGTGTGGGGGGGTCTTACTTTTAGTCCAGGTGACCTGGAACTTATTCTGTAGCTCCAGGCCGGCCTTGAATTTGCAGCAATCCTCTTACCTCTGCCTCTTAAATGCTGGGATTAAAAGCATGTGCCACCATGCCTGGCTCCTTCCTTTCTTTGAGACAGCATCTCTCATTTTGCCAGTCTGTGCACCAGCCTAGCTAGCCTGAAATAGTTTCTTTTTTTAAGAGTTTCCTATCTTTCAGAATTTAGGGCATACTCTCAATCTCACTCACAACTGGCTCTGAAATGCCCCTTCCCTTTCTCGTCCATGGCTATCCCTACTCCCTTGTCAACCTGGGTGAATTCACAGGTGTCACTCTGGGCCCAAAAACAGAGGACTCATTTTTACTGTGCAGATAACCCACTGGGCTCCTAACCTACTGCTCTCACATCCAAAATACCTCTAAACTTATGACCAATAAGGTCCCCATTATTGGGCTTTCACACACACCTCCTTAATGGCCTAACCCCCCTTCTGCTTTACAAGGCAGCCTTTTCCTCCCCCAAGGCAAGGTCTGAAACATGGTTAGGGGTTGAGGCCCTTGGGAAGAACAAAGTGTGTGTCTACATAATAGGAAGATGAGCTGTCAGGCAGGGGGAGGATGTATTCACAGATTTGTTGGGATTCATTTATAGGGAGCCATGGTGAAAAGGACAGTGAGTGAGTCTTTTGGGTGCCCCTGACATTACAAAGATTCAGTGGGATCCAAGCCAGGCCATAAATACAGTGTTTGAGAAACAGCCTGTTGAGTAAACTTGCCATTTGCTGTGGGGGATACTGAATAAGTCAACCCGGTGGATGAGGCAATCAGAGGCAGGCCTGGTAAACATGGTGTGATTGCACAGAGGGATGCAGATGCCCCTCTGGAATGCTCCCTGCTGGAGATTATTAAGAAAGATGGAGAGGGGTTGCAGAGATGACTTAGCAGTTAAGGCGCTTGGCTGTGAAGCCTAACAACCCATGTTTAACTCTCCAGATCCCATGTAAGCCAGACGCACAAGGTGACACAAGCACAAGGTTGCACATGCCCACAAGGTGGTGCACACATCTGAAGTCTGACTGCAGTGCCTGGAGGCCCTGGCATGCCAATCTTCTCCTAAAAAAACTTACAAAAAAGAAAAAAAAGATGGAGAGAACCTGGGTGGTTCATGACATATTTGGGGAGAAGGGAAGGGAAACATACCAGACTTTTATTTCTGGCCTCTACATGCATGTGTAAACACATACACCCACAAAAATGATGCCATGTCAACATGCATACACATATACACCACACACATACATACACAAAACAGTCAAAACTGACACTGTCTGAGAAAGCATGTTCGGCTTTATTTTTTTGTACTTTTTTATTTAAATAAGGAGAGTCCTTTCATATGGAAAGAGCTAGTACAATCACATATTTGAAAGGAGAAACAGGTACTGAACTGGAGGGAAGGGAGGGTGAGCGTCCAGCACACTGGGTGAATCCACGATTCCATTTCCCATCCGAGGTAAGAGGTTCCCCAAATCACATCTAAACAAGCTGCACAGCACACCTTTAGCCATTGTCCGCCCTTTCAAATATCTGGTCTACATGAAGACAGAGAGAGGAAAGGCCAAAAATAAAAGCAAAAGGAAACAAAACAAGCCTCTCAAAAGAAAAAAAAAAAAAATCCCCAAATCCTTTTTACTATGAAAGCTGAGGAAGCAGGACCCCCTTTCAACAGCGGAAGAAAGCTGTCCACACAGAGCCTTCATGGTTATTACCACTCCACTCCAGCATGGTGGCGGGCCCTGGGGATGCTGCAGGTCTGGGATGGGGGAACTGGTGAGCTGCAGATCTCATGCGCCTGGATGATCACTTGCCAGATGGTCACTGGTAGGTAGGTCAAGTGGGGAGCACAGCTGAGCGGCGTCTGGTGTCTGCAACACCAAGCCTTTCCTTTTCCGATGACCTGTCTTGAGTCCATCTCACATCTGGAAGCCTGCCTTTCCCACTCCTAACAGAACGACAGAGCAAACACTCCAGAACCCGTAGTTGTCAAAGGAGATTTCCATTAGGTCCACTAACCCAACATGCAGAGGGGGGACACACGGGACCGTAGGGAGCAGGTTTGGCTAAAGTTGCCACCATGGCTTCAGTGGGCTAGTTCTGGACACTGAGAACCAGTGCATACACTCATCCCCTGGGCTCTGTCTGTCATTCACAAACTTTATCACTGCCCACTTGGAAGGCAGCTCCAGAGACTGGAGAGTGATGCCAATACTAGCAAGTCATCCCACTGTCTCTAGAAGCTGAATTAACTGTGGCTTTGGAAATGAACCAACTTCTGAATGTGTAAACCATCCTGTGTTCTCTCCCTTAAGGAATGTAAAGGCAGAAGTGTTCTGGTAACTCTAAGTTTAAAATGGTAGCGATGGCAGGGCAGCACAGGACACAGCTGTCAGGAAAGCAGAGTGCACTCAGCCTTTGGCAGGTGGGTGCTGCATGTCAGACACCATCAGAAGATCAGTGTACTTTAGAGCCACTGGTTGTTGCTGAGCAATAGCTGCACCATCCATGGCCCCAGCAAAGCTGCCAGCATAGGCAGGTGGCTTTAGCAGAAGTGGAAAGGTTCGGCTCCATCCCAAACCCTCAGCGACAGAAAAGGCAGGTGTGCACTTGACCTGTTCCCACCAAAGCCCAGCTCATCCGGACAGAAGCTTCTGCATGCTCTCTGCGAGCCGAGGATGGGGGCTTGAAACCAAAATAAGAAAACCCAAGTCCTACTATCTTGATTCTGGCTCTAAACCACATGGAGAGAGACTGCACCTTAGAACATCTCTGCACTAAAAACTGGCTTAATCAGACCACAGGGGCATGGGGACATCAGGAGCCTGAGGCCTGCCCTCTGCCCCCACAGCTGAGGTCTCACAGGTGTTGAATGCACCAAACTTCACATGCAACTTCCTGGCCTTTCCTGCACAGAGTAATTCAGACATTATATATAAATAGAGCAGTGGAACATTTACTTGTTTTCACCTAGACCTACAACATCAATACATATAAATAAATTCTAGTGTTTCTTGTTTTTATTGGGTGGGAGGAAGGAGGGAATACAGGGTGAGAGAAAGGGCTGAGAACAGGTGACCTTTTACAATTTTTTTCTCAAACAGGAGGAACTGTCATTCTGATGGCAGGTTCACCTGGAGGGCACATCTTGCGTGTGTAACAGCATCTGGGACTGTTCTGTTTAATTTCTAAAGGAGAAAAACTTTTGACACATAATGCGCACCAGCATTAGGTAAACCAATGGGCCTGACCGTGTCTAAGGACAGGCAGAGGCAAGCGACTGCATGTGGCGTCTACTGGCCCAGACATCTCAGGGACAGCTTGGCAATGGGGACAGGGTGTGGGCAGAGGACTCAATCACTGGGACAGTGACCAGACACTTTCAGGGGAGTGTAAGAGCAGGTGAGGGACATGGATAGATAGGCCTGTGCCAGAGCCTCCAAATGGGCAGTGCTTCGAGAAGGGATGCAAGATAAACATGGCATAAAGAAGAAAAACAAGCTAGCCAAGGCTGGAGGGCAGAGGCAAGAATGGGAGGTGGTCAGCTGTAGTAAAGCCTTTCACTGAGACTGCCATTGGGGATGATGATTGAGACCCCATGCTGGGGGAGGCTGACCCCCATTTCTTTATAAAAGCAAACAGGGCAGCAGAAAGCCACTTCAGTGGTCCTGAGAGCTTCTTCCTTGGGCTTCACACGGACACAGACTGCTGACACTGTAGGCCCACAGCAAGCTTGTCTCAACCCTCCCACAAAAGTGGAGCTCTCCGAGGCAGACCTCTGGCATCACCAGGTAGGTGACTGGTTAGGGCCCCCCCCCTCAAAAAAAAATCTTGAGGAATTTGAACTTCCTTCTTCACTTTCCCTGGAATGACAGTCACGGAAAATTTCCTTGTTTCTTATTTAAAATCACTGGCCCAGCACACAGTGGACTCATACAAACCTTGTGCCAGCAGTGGCTCTAAGACACTGTCCTTTTGGGAAGGCTGTGCAGGCTGCTGTGAACTATGGCGGGCCCTGCAGGCCACCCATTCCCTGACCATGCTGAACTGTAAGGATGAGTGACATACCTGCCCAGCTCAGCCCCTGCCCACCGAGCACCCGGGCTCTGCTGCAGGGAGTGAAGAACAGAAGATGAACCTCCTATGGCCTTTCTTGGGGAACACGCTACAGATTTGACTCACAAGATGTCCACGTGCCCCACCACTGTGATTTTGGTGATGAGCTGTGAGGAGTGGGGACAGGGATCAATAGGGGCATGGCAGGCTCCAGAAAGAGGAGGAAGGGAAGTGAGTGGAGACACGGCAGTCCCTAGGCTTGATGCATGGAGCCGCAGAGGCACAGCCCCACATGGGGCCCGTGGGTGGTCAGACCCTGCCATCTCAGCTAATCTGGAAAATGACAGCGCCTAACTCCACAATTCATTTGGTGCCCAGCAATCAGTTAGTGTGTCCCCTGGCTTCAGAAGGGCCCAGGACAGAAACCTGTTTGATTCTTCCACTAAACCATCAACTCCAGGCCAAGAGCTGGAGCTGAACACAGACACCAACCTACCTGCTGCTCAGTTCACCTTGCCATGCCCAAGGTGGCGAGCTGACAACCACAGCACTCCCCACCAAGTTCTCGATAACCCCAAAGGTTAGCCAACTGGGGGGAGGGGGGCACATTCTTAAGAGTCCTCTCTTAAGGTAGCGCAGTGACGTGTCAAACAGGGCAGAGGTAAAAGACCACTGGGGACAGCAGAGGACTAGGGAGAGGACAGCAAGGAACATATAAAAGTTCAGCTATACAGATGTAGCTGGCATTTTGTTTTCCTTTCCCCCTTGTAAAAACCTTAGCTGCTTTTTAAAACAAAAAGCCTCCAGCTAAAATGACCCTGCTGCCAAGCCACTGTGCCTGGGGATGGGCAGGCAGGCAGGTTGCCCTGCAGACAGCAACACACTCCACAGTCACTGGGAAGGGCGGAAGGAAGGATCTGCTCTTTGTATCAAAGCAAGCAGGTCAATGCCACATCCACGCTGCACGCTGGCTCTCACGGAGCTTCGCGAGTGGAGAAGAGCTCTCTGCCCAGGCCAGGTGGTTGGACGGTGGATCTAGTGAGGTTCCGGGCAGTGGCTGTCCAGGCCAGCAGTGCGCCGTCCCCTTGGGGGTGAGGCAAGGGACACCAGGCCCCTTTAGGCTTTACTCTCCTCCACCTTGACGGCCCGAGGCTTGATAGCTCCGGTTCGCTTCATCTGGGAGGTGGCCGAGGGGGCCTCCTGCAGCTTCACGGCTCCCAGGCTGGGTTTTTCATCCACTCGCTTTGCCTTTAAACAGATGATGGGGGAAAATGAGTAACCCTAGAGCAGAAACTCATCTCATCTCAAGTCAGTTCCCATCACTCCCTCCTGCTCCTGTGTCAGAGGACAAGCTACCCTTAGCTGAAGGACCAGGGAGGAAGCTGGGTGCCGGAAAGGCTCCCTCCCATGGGCTGAGTGCAGTGATTCCAAGAGGCAGAAGAATTCAATGACGGCACATGCTGGGGAAGCATTTTGGGGCCCAATGCTGACTTTTCAAATCAGTGCACCCGGACCCCCACTGGCAAAAACAAAAGAAGCTCCTTTAGCAGACCCAGTCCGTCTGCTCCTCAAACTTGGGACCCCCACTGGCTGGGGCAGACTTGTGACTCCCACATGTGGGTGGAGGGTGGGCTGGGACAGACTTCCTCCCTTATCTTTGTCCCTACCTTAGGTCCCGCTGAGTAAGATCCTTTCCCCAGGACCCCAGTTTGACTTCAAGGTTACCAAGGAGGGTCCCACTAGCCTGCAGCACTGCACAGTGGAGGCGTCCAGTGCAGTTCTACCCCTCCCTCAATGACCTCTGGGCCAAAGCTCTATTGGTTTTTGTTGCTGCTTAGGGTTCCCCTCCTTTTTTTTTTTTTTTTAATTGTGCTTGGGCTAGAATACAGGGCCACACACAATAGGCAAGAGCCATGCCTTCAGCCCCAGGAGGAAGCTTTAGAAACTTCACCCCACAGCGATTCAAAGGCAAGCCCAGGGGAAGCCTGAGAGGTAAAGGGAGAACCACTGCCCTTGCACCTTCACCTGCTAACAATGCAGTTTAGAGTATGAAGAGCACAGGGCCTGTAAGAAGACACTTAGAAATCCATCCTGCCTGTCCCCCCCTCCCCCCAGGCAAACCAAAACACACAGCACACTACTCACTAGAGCTAACACACGCACACACCCAGCCTCTAGAGCTAACCCACACCTAACCGAGTCCCAGAGCGCCATGACAGCCCCAAATGACTGTGGTAGTACACCTTCCGGTGTCATCCCCTTTGGGAAACCAGTCCTCCCTTCTCTGGAGGACAAGGAAGGGTCCAAATGCCCATCAAGAGAAGTGTCTTTGCCAGGAGGGACTGAGGCAGCCCAGCTCTAAGTACTAGGGCATAGTTCTCTTAATAGTTCTCTTAAAAGATCAATCAGTTGGACAGTCCCCTCTCCTTTGGCGCTGGGAGACGGGCCTAAGTGTCCAGGGCTGCGGGTCTGGAAAGCCATCTTCTACCTGTTGAACGTAGTGTCCCTGCACAGAGCCCATGTTAACTGCTGATCCAGAGGGCTTCCCACTGGGGCTAGCAGAGCTAGGCCTGAAAAAACCAAAGGCAGGGTTGAGAATGCAC